>NC_056445.1:8332586-8645086 GCF_018296145.1 Oncorhynchus tshawytscha
TGCCCTGAAATTGGGCATCCCTGCCTGATGCCCCTTTCGACAGGGATGGGGCAACTTAAACCACCACCCACCTTCACCATACACGAGGCTCCAGCATACAGTAAATTCACCCAAGACAGAAAAACATCCCCAAACCCAAAGGCTTTCATTATTTTAAACAAGTACTGGTGGTCCACACGATCAAAAGCCTTCTCCTGATCCAACGAAAGTAAACCCACATTTACATCAGACAGTTTACAAATGTCTAAAACATCTCTTATCAGAAACAAGTTGTCAACAATAGAGCGATCAGGCACACAGTAGGACTGGTCCTTGTGGATCAACAACCCCAGATACTCTTTCAACCTGTTTGAGAGACATCTAGAAACAATTTTATATTCTGTGCACAGCAAAGCAACAGGTCTCCAATTTTTATGAGAGCCAAATCCCCTTTTTGGCAACAGTGAAAGCACTGCACGTTGACAGGATACAGGAAGAGAACCCTCATGAAAAGATTCACACATCACTTCATAAAAGTCCTCCCCAATAGACCCCCAAAAGTGCTTATAAAACTCAGATGGTAACCCATCGATGCCAGGGGCTCGGCCTGTTGAGAGCTGCATAACTGCTGTGGACAGCTCCTGCAGTGTAATGTCAGCGTCCAATGCGACTCTCTGCTCAGGTCCCAATTTAGGAAGACCATGTAACAACTGTTCAGTACACATAGAGTCACAATCCTCCGCCTTATAAAGGGACGAGTAGAAATCCACGGCATGTTGACGCATTTCAATATCATTCGTGGTCACCTTCCCATCAGGGAGACGAAGGCAGACCATCTGTTTACGTTGAAATGTCGACTTTCCTAGGTTAAAAAAAAAAAAGCACTAGGAGCATCCATATCCTTGAGGGAAGCGAAACGAGACCTAATCAAGGCACCCTTCACTCTTTCATGCAGAAACGACCTCAGTTCATGTCTCTTGTCCTGTAAGTTCATGACTAGTCCAGGGTCATTCTGAGTGAGCAGCTTCAATTCAATAGATTTGATGTCCTGTTCAAGGGCCTTGATAGTCTCTTTAAATTCAGTTTGAGACAGAGCAGTATACTGTTGACAAAAAACTCGTATTTGGGCCTTCCCAACCTCCCACCATTGTCTCAAGGACTCAAAATTCCCTTTTATACCCCTCCATTTTTCCCAAAACAACAAAAACCTGTCACAAAACATGACATCATGTAACAATTTAACATTAAAATACCAGTAAGGTGATGACCTTCGTGGACAGGACAAGTGAATATCAACAGTAACCATATGATGATCAGAGAAACCCACAGGAGTAATGGCACACTTTCCAACCCTACTACAGTATTGCTCAGATACATACAACCTGTCTAACCGTGCTGCACTGACACAACCTTCATTAATTTTTAGCCATGTGTACTGCCTAACTTTGGCATTCCTTACTCTCCACACATCAGAAAGCTCAAACTCAGTTAATAGGCCAGACAGGCAAGTGGCTGACCGCAGGTGAGGTTCTTCAGCGGTGCGATCAACAGTAAAATCCACTGTACAGTTCCAGTCACCCCCTAAAACCATACACCCCTCTTGGTCACACTGTCTTAACATTTCCTTTAGTTGATCAAATACAGCAATACGCTCTGTACCCTCATTAGGAGCATAAACATTCAAAAAAACAAAAAAAAAAACCCCATAACATCCACCTTGACCAATAAAACCCGACCCTTGACAATCTCTGTTGTAGATACCACAGTCACTCCTAAGCCTGAGGAAAACAATATTGCCACCCCAGCACTGAAATTAGTACCATGACTGAGTACATGCTGCCCCTCCCACCACATACCCCAGTCAACCTCATTTTCCTCATCGCTATGTGTCTCCTGTAGGAAAACTACATTAAGCCTTTTCTGTTTTATTACTTCTAATACCCAAGCCCTCTTATTCCTGTCCCTTCCCCATTCATATTGAGAGAACCTACCCTTAGTACCTCCATGTAGAAAAGAGAAAAGAAAAGCAGAAGAAACCACAGAGAAACCAACGAGAAAAAAGACACCCTATGAAGCATGATCATCGTCATTATTTTTTTTTTCTTCTCTTAACCTGAACACGTTTCCCACCACCTTTTGCTGCTGCAACAGCAGTAATAAATTTCCTCAAGCGAAACCGCTTCTTCTCACTCAGCTGGTCTAACCCCACCGTCTTCTGTAACATCACAGCTGACCTCACAAACTTATCAACATCAAAATAATCTGCCAATTTGACAGATTTCCCAAAAGTCTGATCCAGAAACTCATTTACCTCCTCTAGATCATAAACTGAGTCCGCACCAGCAGCTGTCATATCTAAAGAGATATCCATATCCTTCTCTTGATCCTCCTCAGCTGAGAACACAGACAACTGACTCCCCTCTACCACATCCCTTTCAACACTCTCCACTTGCACCTCATCACTCGTACCAGGCATCTCCTCCACTATCTGGGAGACTAGCCCCACCTGAACATCACTACTCATAGTGGGCATCTTCTCCACTAACTGAGAACCTAGCTCCACATGAACCCCAGCACTCGTAGTGGGCATCTCCTCCACTACCTGGGAGCTTAGCTCCACATGAAAACCCTCCTGTACTTCATTACTCGTAGTGGGCATCTCCTCCACTACCTGGGAGCTTAGCTCCACATGAAAACCCTCCTGTACTTCATTACTCGTAGTGGGCATCTCCTCCACTACCTGGGAGCTTAGCTCCACATGCAAACCCTCCTGTACCTCATTACTCGTAGTGGGCAACTCCTCCACTACCTGGGAGCCTAGCTCTACATGAACCCCAGCACTCGTAGTGGGCATCTCCTCCACTCCCTGGGAGCCTAGCTCCACATGAACCCCCTCCTTTACCCCAGCACTCATACTGGGCACCTGCTCACCAGTCTGAGGAACTGGCTCTTCAGATACATCCTTACCTTCTACAACAATACTTTTCTGTAGCATAACATTTCCTTCTAATACAAGTTGCAACCCCGTGCCCTCAACACGGATAACTTGTTCCTCAGCAACAGGTGCTTGTGGCTGCTCTACCGCTGTCAGCTCACCTCTCCCTACATCAGTGGGCCCAGGCGTTACGATGACCACCTGTGCCCCTCCCTCTGCCTTCTCCCTTTTCGGGCAAGCATGTCGCTTATGACCAACATCCCCACACTCAAAACACCGTTGACTACCCGTACTAGCATAAGCCATATACAATCTATTGTCATACTTGATTTTAAACGATAACTCTAAAGTCTGCTCCGGTGAGTCCAAAAACATAAACACCTGTCGCCGAAATGACATTACCTGTTTCAACGCCGGGTGTTTGCAACCCAACGGGACAACCTTAATTGAACTGGCGAACTTCCCAAAGCGCAATAACTCGCGCTCCAATAGCTCATTAGGAATAAACGGTGGTACATTTGAAATCGTTACCCTTGTTGACGGAGAAAAAAGCGGCGTAACTTGAATAAACATTCCTTTAAGAAGTACACCATGCTCAACCATCCGATCAACTAGACACTCTTCTCTAAGAAATACCACCACAGCTTTATTCATCCGGGATGCATACGCAATATTCTCATAGCCTACCTTCTCTCCTACGGCGACCAGAAACTCCTCCACTGTGACAGCAGCTTCAGTAACACACCTAAAGCCATGCCGAAGTGACAGGGACGGCATCCCCATTCGGGCTGCCATCCCCGCCAAAACCAGGGTAATTTCGATACGAAAACAAAATACTTAATTCTACCACAACAAAAATAATAACGTTAATCATGCATCAACAAAAAAAATGCCACCAAGAAATAGCAAACCGAAAGAAAGTTGTGAATATCTAACTCTCCACAACACACGTACTCCTTCACTCAAACAATTCCCAGCATGCACCAATCACTCCCAGCATGCAGAGAGAGAGAGAGAGAGAGAGAGAGAGAGAGACAGAGAGAGAGAGAGAGACAGAGAGAGAGAGACAGAGAGAGAGAGACAGAGAGAGAGAGACAGAGAGAGAGAGAGAGAGAGAGACAGAGAGAGAGAGACAGATAGGCAGAGAGAGAGAGAGAGCAGGGAGAGAGAGAGAGAGACAGAGAGAGAGAGACAGATAGGCAGAGAGAGAGAGAGAGAGAGAGCAGGGAGAGAGAGAGAGAGAGACAGAGAGAGAGAGAGACAGAGAGAGAGACAGAGAGAGAGAGACAGAGAGAGAGAGACAGAGAGAGAGAGACAGATAGGCAGAGAGCAGGGAGAGAGAGAGACAGAGAGAGAGAGAGAGAGAGAGAGAGACAGATAGGCAGAGAGAGAGAGACAGATAGGCAGAGAGAGAGAGAGAGAGCAGGGAGAGAGAGAGAGAGACAGATAGGCAGAGAGAGAGAGACAGATAGGCAGAGAGAGAGAGAGAGAGAGCAGGGAGAGAGAGAGATAGTGAAAGAGAGCCTGATAGATAGATATGAACATGTACTGTAGAAAGTCAGTCACATGTGCTAATCTATCAAGCCAATAAAAACCCTGAGGTCGGTCCTGTTAGAACATGCCTGCCTTTGCTGAGTTGACTGTTTTCATGGCCTGTTTGCGTCTCTCTTCATATGAAACGAGATCTATTGAAGACTTGGAGCCTAACTGAGAACAGTTTCCAGCAGTGCTGTATCACTCACTGAGACACAGTTGTGAGGTTTGATAAATGGTGTTGCCACAGTCAATGTGAGTTTAGCGGAGTTACAGTATATCCCTCACTGAGTCACTGATAGGACTTTGATAAATGACTTTGTGCCATTCAAATGACATGTTCTGCTTGCTTACAGTAACAACACTGCTTTTGAATGCATCCGGCAAGGGACCAGAGACCACCACACGTGGTGGATTCCTGTGTGTGGCAGAGCCAAGCCATTTCCTTGGGTGTGGCCAGCATTGCACTGCATTGAGTCTGTAGGCAAATATGGTGTGTGTGTGTGTGTTTTTTATGCATTTGTGCACGTGTGTATATGTATGCATTTGTGCACGTGTGTATATGTATGCATTTGTGCATGTACACCTCTGTGTGTGTGTGTGTCATGCAAATATCTGACCTGTCCATAGGCGAAGATGGTAGCGTTGTACCCCTCGAAGCATCCCTCGATGAGTTTCTCAGTGCAGTGTGTGTAGATGCTCTCCTGCTGGGAGTCCATGTCAAACACGTAGTCGTACGTGAACGCCTTATCTTTACCCAGCATCACCTGGGGCTCGGCGGGCATACAGAATGTACAGATGTGACATCCCTCGATCTTCTCCCTCGCCAGCTGAGGACGAATCCTGAGAGTGGGCGAGAGAGATGTTGGGTTGGGGTTTGTAACTGTATAAAACATTTAACCTGAACAGACATACAAAAAAGGGGAGAGAGAGAGAGAGAGAGCGAGAGAGAGAGTGAAAGTGAGAGAGAGAGAGAGAGAGAGAGAGAGAGAGAGAGAGAGAGAGTTTATCACAGAGATGCTTTGTGTGCTTGGTTTCCTTCGATGTCTTCTTAATTGCTGAGGGTTAAATTTGAGGCACGGAAAAAACATGATCCCATAACAGTTAGTCACTGTATAACATTCCATCCTTCCATAGATGTTGGAAGGGTGGAATGTCATCAGACGAGGCATGGGAACGTTATCCAATATCGTATTGTCACTAAACCCGATGCAAGTACTTATTCTGATGTGTTGACATTGACTTGTGGTATGCAGGGATGTGGCATGCAGCAGGTACATATAGAGTCCTTATTGCTCCTTGACAAAACCTCAAGGGCAAAGCTTTGAGTTTGCCTCAAGGGCAAGCAGAGTTTGAATGTAGAAAGTTTGATAAGCAGAGTTTGAATGTAGAAAGTTTGATAAGCAGAGTTTGAATGGAGAAAGTTTGATAAGCAGAGTTTGAATGGAGAAAGTTTGATAAGCAGAGTTTGAATGGAGAAAGTTGGATAAGCATAGTTTGAATGGAGAAAGTTGGATAAGCAGAGTTTGAATGGAGAAAGTTGGATAAGCAGAGTTTGAATGGAGAAAGTTTGATAAGCAGAGTTTGAAAGTTGCATGTCGAGTATGATTCAGGGCTATGGTTTCACTGCTATGCGGATGACACACAGCTGTACATTTCAATGAAACATGGTGAAGCCCCAAAATTGCCCTCGCTAGAAGCATGTGTTTCAGACATAAGGAAGTGGATGGCTGCAAACTTTCTACTATTAAACTCGGACAAAACAGAGATGCTTGTTCTAGGTCCCAAGAAACAAAGAGATCTTCTGTTGAATCTGACAATTAATCTTAATGGTTGTACAGTCGTCTCAAATAAAACTGTGAAGGACCTTGCGTTACTCTGGACCCTGATCTCTCTTTTGAAGAACATATCAAGACCATTTCAAGGACATCTTTTTTCCATCTACGTAACATTGCAAAAATCAGAAACTTTCTGTCCAAAAAATGATGCAGAAAAATTAATCCATGCTTTTGTCACTTCTAGGTTAGACTACTGCAATGCTCTATTTTCCGGCTACCCGGATAAAGCACTAAATAAACTTCAGTTAGTGCTAAATACGGCTGCTAGAATCCTGACTAGAACCAAAAAATTTTATCATATTACTCCAGTGCCTCTCTACACTGGCTTCCTGTCAAAGCAAGGGCTGACTTCAAGGTTTTACTGCTAACCTACAAAGCATTACATGGGCTTGCTCCTACCTATCTCTCTGATTTGGTCCTGCCGTACATACCTACACGTACGCTACGGTCACAAGACGCAGGCCTCCTAATTGTCCCTAGAATTTCTAAGCAAACAGCTGGAGGCAGGGCTTTCTCCTATAGAGCTCCATTTTTATGGAACGGTCTGCCTACCCATGTCAGAGACGCAAACTCGGTCTCAACCTTTAAGTCTTTACTGAAGACTCATCTCTTCAGTGGGTCATATGATTGAGTGTAGTCTGGCCCAGGAGTGGGAAGGTGAACGGAAAGGCTCTGGAGCAACGAACCGCCCTTGCTGTCTCTGCCTGGCCGGTTCCCCTCTTTCCACTGGGATTCTCTGCCTCTAACCCTATTACAGGGGCTGGGTCACTGGCTTACTGGGGCTCTCTCATGCCATCCCTGGAGGGGGTGCGTCACCTGAGTGGGTTGATTCACTGTTGTGGTCATCCTGTCTGGGTTGGCGCCCCCTTGGGTTGTGCCGTGGCGGAGATCTTTGTGGGCTATACTCAGCCTTGTCTCAGGATGGTAAGTTGGTGGTTGAAGATATCCCTCTAGTGGTGTGGGGGCTGTGCTTTGGCAAAGTGGGTGGGGTTATATCCTTCCTGTTTGGCCCTGTCCGGGGGTGACCTCGAATGGGGCCACAGTGTCTCCTGACCCCTCCTGTCTCAGCCTCCAGTATTTATGCTGCAGTAGTTTATGTGTCGGGGGGCTGGGGTCAGTTTGTTATATCTGGAGTACTTCTCCTGTCCTATTCGGTGTCCTGTGTGAATCTAAGTGTGCGTTCTCTAATTCTCTCCTTCTCTCTTTCTTTCTCTCTCTCAGGGGACCTGAGCCCTAGGACCTGAGCTCCAGGACTACCTGACATGATGACTCCTTGCTGTCCCCAGTCCACCTGGCCATGCTGCTGTTCCAGTTTCAACTGACCTGAGCCCTAGGACCATGCCCCAGGACTACCTGACATGATGACTCCTTGCTGTCCCCAGTCCACCTGGCCATGCTGCTGCTCCAGTTTCAACTTCCACCTGACTGTGCTGCTGCTCCAGTTTCAACTGTTCTGCCTTATTATTATTCGACCATGCTGGTCATTTATGAACATTTGAACATCTTGGCCATGTTCTGTTATAATCTCCACCCGGCACAGCCAGAAGAGGACTGGCCACCCCACATAGCCTGGTTCCTCTCTAGGTTTCTTCCTAGGTTTTGGCCTTTCTAGGGAGTTTTTCCTAGCCACCGTGCTTCTACACCTGCATTGCTTGCTGTTTGGGGTTTTAGGCTGGGTTTCTGTACAGCACTTTGAGATATCAGCTGATGTACGAAGGGCTATATAAATAAATTTGATTTGATTTGGTTGACTTTTAGACATTAAGTTAACCACCTAACCCTGTTTTCCCCGGTATGTAACGTGTGAGTACTTTATTGCTTCTATAAAACGGTTACTGTGCTACATACATTAGATCTGTTGTTCCAGTCATTAGTAACATGAGTATTATTCACTAATCTGTTTTTCTAGGGGCCTGTTGAATACCCTGGTAATACCATGGGGTATTCAGTATCTGGGGACTGGAGCGTGTGTGCATACCTGCGTGTTTGTATGTGTGCCTGCGTGCGTGCATACCTGCGCGTGTGTGTATGCGTGCGTGCGTATGTGTGTCTGTGTGATTCTCCTCACGCTGCCAGCACACTCCACCACTCTGCCCCTATACAGAGGCCCTCAGTGTTCGAGCCTGGGCTCAGAGAGGAGTGGAAGCTGTGGAGCTACACTAGGTAAACAGTCACACCCTGCCTTGCAATTCCCCCATACACGCTGCCCCTGCGCCTGTCATATTTCAGATGTCTAGCTCATCACAAAACTCACTGGACTAATGTCTCCGGATTTCAACTGAATTCAAATGGGAAATATTCAGAAGGCTTGATGGAAGACTACTGTAAGTAAATGTACCACTTGTGTTAGGCAGCCTGTAATTGTCTTAATAAGGGCGGTATTGTGATTGGAGTCAGGATACAGTACACACTACCACACACTACCACACACACACACACACAGTCACGCTACTGTGGTATTGTGCCCCAGTGACATCAAATCCTTGCTATTTAGCATCCTCTCTCTGGGATTACACAGTGAATGAGAAGAGGGGACAAAGTGAGGGAGGGATAGATGAGAGGAGAGGAGGAAGAGAAGAGGGGGAGAGGAGGCTGCATTACCTGTAATGTTACACCTCTAGATCATCATCTGGGTCATAACTTCCTTCTGTATTTGCTACAGAGTATTTCAGTATTTCAGTATTGCTGCTGCCTCAACAGGTAGGCTAGTTGTTGACTAGTCCATTACTGATCTCTTTGTTCATGTTCCTGCAGAACTCCCCTCTGACAGACCTCTATTTGACATGTTTTAGAGGTTTGGGGGAGTCAGGGGAGTCAGGGGAGTCAGGGGAGTCAGGGGGAATCCATAGTAATCCCTTTGGCCCGCTTCCTAAAACAGGACAGAACCATCACTGTTCTCCACCAAAACAAAGATAATACACATCACTGCTTACCACTCGTTAAGTAACAATAATGCTACGGAAATACTACAAGTGAGAATGCTGGGCCAGCCAAATATGAGATCAAAGATACTAGATAATACACAGCACTGGTCATGAGATTACGTTCAACAGCATTTAACTTGGTGCCAAATGTCCCTACATGAGGAAAGAGTTCAGTGCAGTTTGAATCACATCATTGGCCTGATTGATTGTGATGAGAGCATCCCAGCCAAGGTGGTGACGCAAGACGACAACCAGTCAAACAATCCTCCTTGTGTGTGTGTGTGTGTGTGTCTAGGACTCCAGCCTTGTCTGCGACATCTCCCAGTGTCTCCAATACACAAACAGACCCCCTCCCCCCCTCAATCCCAGTCCAGACACCAGCGATAATTTACTAATTAGAGAAGGATATAAGATACTGGAGAGAATCAATAGATTGATTTGTTTAAATGCACTAAACCAACACATTTGGAGACATAGAACCAGATATACATTGATCTATATGGCTCTGGTCTAGAGGCATATACTGTTTAAACAAACATCTGATCTGAAATGTCTTCCTGGTGTTGAAAAAGCAGCTTTGAAGTGGCAGTGGTCAGTTGAGTTTAATGTTTTTATTCAGGGGGGAAATCTGTCGACAATCTTGAACTGGTCAAATATCCGGGGAGACTCTCAATTGCATTTCCATGTTTCCTTGCTTCCTCTTTCTTTGCCTCCTTCTCAAAACCCGAGGAGAGAGGACATGAGGAATCAAGGAAATGAAAGTGAGATTCTCCCCCGTTTGTACATTAGGGTATTCTCTTGGTGAAAGCTCTATGAGGTCATCAACAGTGGACGAGTGCCTTTGTTATTTTGAGGCCTATAAAATATATAATGAGAAGCCTATGAGTGTTGAGCACACTTCACAGTGCAGTGAGTGAGCAGTGCACTTGTGTACATGACATTTGTCCTCTGGCTGGGACAGTTGACCGACGGGTTTCAGGCTATGAGTCAAATGAAAACACTGGATCCGTCAGGGTGAATAAGGGTTGACGTTTACAGTAACTTCTCCATACCATCATGTAGACTTTGAAAGCACTAATCCGCCCTTGAGCAGTAATTTTCAATACTGTTCCTGGGGGCCCAGACTGGTGAGCATTTTTGTTCTAGCCCAGCTCTGACAAAACGAATCAAGGCAATCAGTGATTAGGCGATTAGTTGAACAAGATGTGTGTTAGTGCTGGGCTGAACCAAAAATGTACACACCCTTTGAGTCCAACTCCATCCCCATGACCAGCATAGAACAACACTTCACTGTAGTGCCACAAACCATTGAGTCTTATGTCTTGTTTTCTCCCAGAGGAAATCTAACTCTCCAGTTCCTGTAACTCTAAAGGGGCCCCAAAGCCTTTGCCTAACACAGTACAGGGGGACTGACTGACTAAGCAGTGAGCACCTAGCTCTCTATGATAACGGCTATATATTTATCCAGTCAACCCCCCGGTCAGGTTAAGCCTGCTTCATGGAATATAAAATAGCTATTGTTTAATGATCCGGTTCAGAAGAGGTGGTCTAGGTGGAGTAGGCCTCTTCTCTAAGATGATGGGCTGACACACACATGGACTGACACACACACATACATGCAAGCAAACACACACGCGTACGGACTAGAGGTGGACCGATTAATCGGAATGGCCGATTAATTAGGGCCGATTTCAAGTTTTCATAACAATCGGAAATCGGGTATTTTTGGGCGCCGATTTGTCGATTTTTTAAATATATTTTTTATATATATTTTTTTATACCTTTATTTAACTAGGCAAGTCAGTTAAGAACACATTCTTATTTTCAATGACGGCCTAGGAACAGTGGGTTAACTGCCTCGTTCAGGGTCAGAACGACAGATTTTCACCTTGTCAGCTAAGGGGATCCAATCTTGCAACCTTACAGTTAACTAGTCCAACGCAATAACGACCTGCCTCTCTCTCATTGCACTCCACAAGGAGACTGCCTGTTACGCGAATGCAGTAAGCCAAGGTAAGTTGCGCTGTTTATGACTTCAAGCCTATCAACTCCTGAGATGAGGCTGGTGTAACCGAAGTGAAATGGCTGGCTAGTTAGCGCACGCTAATAGCATTTCAAACGTCACTCGCTCTGAGCCTTCTAGTAGTTATTCCCCTTGCTCTGTATGGGTAACGCTGCTTCGATGTGGTGGCTGTTGTCATTGTGTTGCTGGTTCGAGCCCAGGGAGGAGCGAGGAGAGGGACGGAAGCTATACTGTTACACTGGCAATACTAAAGTGCCTATAAGAACATCCAATAGTCAAAGGTTAATGAAATACAAATGGTATAGAGGGAAATAGTCCTATAATTCCTATAACTACAACCTAAAACTTCTTACCTGGGAACATTGAAGACTTATGTTAAAAGGAACCACCAGCTTTCATATGTTCTCATGTTCTGAGCAAGGAACTGAAACGTTAGCTTTCTTACATAGCACATATTGCACTTTTACTTTCTTCTCCAACACTTTGTGTTTGCATTATTTAAACCAAATTGAACATGTTTCATTATTTACTTGAGTTAAAATAAGTGTTCATTCAGTATTGTTGTAATTGTCATTATTACAAATACATTATAAAAAATAGGCCGATTAATCGGTAGCGGCTTTTTTGGTCCTCCAATAATCGGTATCGGCGTTGAAAAATCATAATCAGTCGACCTCTAGTACGGACACACACACCGTAGAGCTCCTGACAGAGACTCTCACCATGTGACATGTCCAGTTAGCCTCACGCTGGCGGCCTCATTACAGCGATGACAGTGACTGCCAGAGGAGCACCATGCTAACTCTCTAACCCCTCTCAGAACAAAATGGACTGCGCCAGGCTAGCTCACTATAGCAATAACCCATTCAGAAGCAGCTGTCCTGGGCCTGAGCCAAGACTCTCCTTTCTCTCCTATGGACCCAGTCCGAATTATCTGGGGCAGCCTTGCCTATCTGTCTCTCTTTGTCACATTCTCTCTCTGTCCTTCTCTCCCCTTCCCCTTCCTCTCTCTGTCCCTTCCCTCTCTGTCTCCCTCTCCTCTCTCTCTATTCTCCCTCTCTCCCTCTCATTCTCTGTCTCTCTCATTCTCTCCCTCCCACTCTCTCTCTGTCCCCTTTCTCCACACAGCCACCACCACCACTACACATTGACCTGGTTCAACGGGCTGAAAGACGCAGGGCCAGGCAGTAGCACAGTCACATTTCTAGCCAGCATAATCTCCTACTAAACAAATGCACTTAAAACAGAAACAGCTCTTGTAAAATTAGAGATGTACTGCAGGCCAGAGGCCAGGGTGCACTGACTGCGCCAGGGAAGGCTGGTGACCGTCCTAACCAGTGTTCTCTGTGATGGATATGTTTGAGTCTATACAGTATGTGTAGATCTCCATGAATATGAATAACTATGATGGTAAGAAAGGTGATTCAGCCACAGCATCATCATGCTGACTCACTGCAGATCTGGACTTGACCTCAGCCCCTGCCTCGGCCAACCACAATGGTTCCCCGAGAGACCATCCCGCATCACTTCCCTGCTGCAAACCACAACGGTAACATCAGACTATTGTAAAATCTCATCTCAGCCCTGATCTAATTCTAGAGCTACAAAGAGTCCTGAGAAGCATCTGGACCCACAGTGTAGGGAAAAACAACAGGCACGATACACAACTAGATTACAGGAAACAATCAATCATTCACTTATTCATGACTTCTTCGCATTCATTTGTGAAGAAAACAGAAAGAAGAGGGAGTATTGCTGCCCTGTGCCCACACATTACAAAGAGAGGAGAATGGAGTCAGGCGGCTGGCTTTTTAACTCCTCTCATATCAGAGGTTAAATTGTGGCTAAGTACCTGAGGAATTCATGCACTAGGAACAGGGTTTTAAAGAACCGATGCAGCTGTTTTTATATCAATATCAAATCATTTATGCGTAACAATTAAGTACCTTACTGCAATAGATTTCCATGAAGATGGGCCAAACTGTCTTTTTAGCAAAAATCATTATAATTTGGCTAGGGCTGTCTGTGTGGAAGGGGACAACTGAAAACCAGCTGTTATATATTGGCAGAGAGGTTTCGAACTCTCTTTGTTATTGGTCAATCAATCAATTTCCTGCATGGTGATGTCTCCGTGGAAAGCCAAAACTCCTGCCCATGCAAACCCGCTGATTAGAAGGTCGGGTGTAGATTGTATTTTCAACCAGCAACTATCAGTAAATAACAGTGATCAAATTCGTTCACACTTTTACAGTGTTAGTTTCATCAGCTTTTGTACAATTTGGACTGCATTGTGCATTGGAGCAGGCCCTTTACTCCCAGGGCATCTTTACCCTGAGATACTGATGCTGTAGAGCAGGGGTTAAGGAGGGACCATTCAACACACACACACATACACACACACACACCCCCACACACACACACACGCACACACACACACACACACACACACACCCCCACACACACACACACACACACACCCCCCACACACACACACACACACACACACACACACACACACACACACACACACACACACACATACATACATACACATACATACATACATACATACATACATACATACATACATACATACATACATACATACATACATACATACATACATACATACATACAGTCGTGGCGAAAAGTTTTGAGAATGACACAAATCTGAATTTTCACAAAGTCTGCTGCCTCAGTTTATATGATGGCAATTTGCATATACTCCAGAATGTTATGAAGAGTGATCAGATGAATTGCAAGTAATTGCAAAGTCCCTCTTTGCCGTGCAAATGAACTGAATCCCCCCCCCCTCCAAAAAAACCACATTTCCACTGCATTTCAGCCCTGCCACAAAAGGACCAGCTGACATCATGTCAGTGATTTTCTCCTTAACACAGGTGTGTGTGTGTTGACGAGGACAAGGCTGGAGATCACACTGTCATGCTGATTGAGTTCTTATAACAGACTGGAAGCTTAAAAAAGGAGAGTGGTGCTTGGAATCATTGTTCTTCCTCTGTCAACCATGGTTACCTGCAAGGAAACACGTGACGTCATCATTGCTTTGCACAAAATGAGCTTCACAGGCAAGGATATTGCTGGCAGTAAGATTGCACCTAAATCAACCATTTATCGGATCATCAAGAACTTCAAGGAGAGTGGTTCAATTGTTGTGAAGAAGGCTTCAGGGCGCCAAAGAAAGTCCAGCAAGCGCCAGGACCGTCTCCTAAAGTTGATTCAGCTGCGGGATCGGGGCACCACCAGTACATAGCTTGCTCAGGAATGGCAGCAGGCAGGTGTGAGTGCATCTGTACGCACAGTGAGGCAAAGACCTTTGGAGGATGGCCTGGTGTCAAGAAGGGCAGCAGAGAAGCCACTTCTCTCCAGGAAAAACATCAGGGACAGACTGATATTCTGCAAAAGGTACAGGGATTGGACTGCTGAGGACTGGGGAAAAGTCATTTTCTCTGATGAATCCTCTTTCTGATTGTTTGGGGCATCCGTAAAAAATATTGTCCGGAGAAGACAAGGTGAGCGCTATCATCAGCCCTGTGTCATGCCAACAGTAAAGCATCCTGAGACCATTCATGTGTGGGGTTGCTTCTCAGCCAAGGTAGTGGACTCACTCACAATTTTGCCTAAGAACACAGTCATGAATAAAGAATGGTACCAACACATCCCCCAAGAGCAACTTCTCCCAACCATCCAGGAACAGTTTGGTGATGAACAATGCCTTTTCCAGCATGATGGAGCACCTTGCCATGAGGCAAAAGTGATAACTAAGTAGCTCGGGGAACAGAACATAAATATTTTGGGTCCATGGCCAGGAAACTCCCCAGACCTTAATCCCATTGAGAACTTGTGGACAATCCTCAAGAGGCGGGTGGACAAACAAAAACCCACAAATTCTGACAAACTCCAAGCATTGATTATGCAAGAATGGGCTGCCATCAGTCAGGATGTGGCCCAGAATTTAATTGACAGCATGCCAGGGCGGATTACAGAGGTCTTGAAAAAGAAGGGTCAACACTGCAAATATTGACTCTTGCGTCAACTTCATGTAATTGTCAATAAAAGCCATTGACACTTATGAAATGCTTGTAATTATACTTCAGTATTCCATAGTAACATCTGACAAAAATATCTAAAGACACTGAGGCAGCAAACTTTGTGAAAATTAATATTTGTGTCATTCTCAAAACTTTTGGCAACGACTGTACACATACACAAAAACATGCCCACAAACACAGGCATGCAAACACACCCTTCTCTGGCCCTTTATTGCACCTGAAACTGAGACCTGGGACTGTAGACACTGGGCTTACAGTGATCTTCTGAAACACATACACACACAAACACCGATAACTGGTTCTGTTGTTGTGCTGCTGACAAAAAGTGTCTCAATCAGTTTTGAAAGGTCCCTTTGAAAGAAGAATGAAAAGCTTCAGCTTCGCCCTCTATTCTTCGGGAATCAATCAAACTACAGGAAACACTACAGCAGCCTCTCCTCTCTCTTGTAAAGCACCTTCAGTTTGACGGTTAAGTTGTACATGGTCATTATGAAACTAACTACAGCAGTCAAGGAAGCAGGCATCTGATGTACAATGGCCTATGGCAGGCAGGTTGTGTAACGTGTCTCCTCTATCACATGGGTAGGAGCAGAACAGGCCTGGGTTAATGGATGCCCAGGGTTAGAGGAAGAAGAGAGGAGATGGGAAAGGAAATGGCACTGTAGCCCTTTCCTGCATTCAAATGACCCATTGGCCTCACGTGTAGAATTGTATTATTTTTCATAATTTCATAATTAATAAACATTATTTAATCTGGTGTTTCTATGTCAAAGGTTTTGTTATATTTCAGTTTTCTGTGATGTATATAAAGTGTTGTATCGGGATGCAAACTCAAAATTGAATAGACTTTAATTCTATATCTGACATGGTACAGGTGTCTTATTTTTTTATGCCCATAACCATGTGTGTGAGGTGTATACTGTTGTTTCAAAGTAGACTCTGTTTTATCCCACTGCAGTAAAAGGTTCACAGGAATATTCTTATTGTCATCATCATCATTATCTGATGACATCCGCTCATATGATATGCCTCTGATGGAGATGGGCTGGGGGGATGAAGAAATGGGCTGGGGGGTGAAGAAATGGGCTGGGGGATGAAGAAATGGGCTGGGGGGTGAAGAAATGGGCTGGGGGGATGAAGAAATGGGCTGGGGCGGATGAGTCTTCTCTGGTCTCTACTCCTCCCGTTACGGGGTCTGAGACGCCGAAGCTTCCCACCATTAGCTCTGACAAATTGAAAACTCTAGTCATTGGCGACTCCATTACCCGCAGTATTAGACTTAAAACGAATCATCCAGCGATCATACACTGTTTACCAGGGGGCAGGGCTACCGACGTTAAGGCTAATCTGAAGATGGTGCTGGCTAAAGCTAAAACTGGCGAGTGTAGAGAGTATAGAGATATTGTTATCCACGTCGGCACCAACGATGTTAGGATGAAACAGTCAGAGATCACCAAGCGCAACATAGCTTCTGCGTGCATATCAGCTAGAAAGATGTGTCGGCATCGAGTAATTGTCTCTGGCCCCCTCCCAGTTAGGGGGAGTGATGAGCTCTACAGCAGAGTCTCACAACTCAATCGCTGGTTGAAAACTGTTTTCTGCCCCTCCCAAAAGATAGAATTTGTAGATAATTGGCCCTCTTTCTGGGACTCACCCACAAACAGGACCAAGCCTGACCTGCTGAGGAGTGACGGACTCCATCCTAGCTGGAGGGGTGCTCTCATCTTATCTACCAACATAGACAGGGCTCTAACTCCTCTAGCTCCACAATGAAATAGGGTGCAGGCCAGGAAGCAGGCTGTTAGCCAGCCTGCCAGCATAGTGGAGTCTGCCACTAGCACAGTCAGTGTAGTCAGCTCAGCTATCACCATTGAGACCGTGTCTGTGCCTCGACCTAGGTTGGGCAAAACTAAACATGGCGGTGTTCGCCTTAGCAATCTCACTAGGATAAAGACCACCTCCATTCCTGTCATTACTGAAAGAGATCATGATACCTCACATCTCAAAATAGGGCTACTTAATGTTAGATCCCTTACTTCAAAGGCAATTATAGTCAATGAACTAATCACTGATCATAATCTTGATGTGATTGGCCTGACTGAAACATGGCTTAAGCCTGATGAATTTACTGTTTTAAATGAGGCCTCACCTCCTGGCTACACTAGTGACCATATCCCCGTGCATCCCGCAAAGGCGGAGGGGTTGCTAACATTTACGATAGCAAATTTCAATTTACAAAAAGAAAATGACGTTTTCGTCTTTTGAGCTTCTAGTCATGAAATCTATGCAGCCTACTCAATCACTTTTTATAGCTACTGTTTACAGGCCTCCTGGGCCATATACAGCGTTTCTCACTGAGTTCCCTGAATTCCTATCGGACCTTGTAGTCATAGCAGATAATATTCTAATCTTTGGTGACTTTAATATTCACATGGAAAAGTCCACAGACCCACTCCAAAAGGCTTTCGGAGCCATCATCGACTCAGTGGGTTTTGTCCAACATGTCTCTGGACCCACTCACTGTCACAGTCATACGCTGGACCTAGTTTTGTCCCATGGAATAAATGTGGTGGATCTTAATGTTTTTCCTCATAATCCTGGACTATCGGACCACCATTTTATTACGTTTGCAATTGCAACAAATAATCTGCTCAGACCCCAACCAAGGAACATCAAAAGTCGTGCTATAAATTCAGACAACACAAAGACAACACAAAGATTCCTTGATGCCCTTCCAGACTCCCTCTGCCTACCCAAGGACGCCAGAGGACAAAAATCAGTTAACCACCTAACGGAGGATCTCAATTTAACCTTGCGCAATACCCTAGATGCAGTTGCACCCCTAAAAACTAAAAAAAAAAATTCTCATAAGAAACTAGCTCCCTGGTACACAGAAAATACCCGAGCTCTGAAGCAAGCTTCCAGAAAATTGGAACGGAAATGGCGCCACACCAAACTGGAAGTCTTCCGACTAGCTTGGAAGGACGGTACCGTGCAGTACCGAAGAGCCCTTACTGCTGCTCGATCATCCTATTTTTCTAACTTAATTGAGGAAAATAAGAACAATCCGAAATTCCTTTTTGATACTGTCGCAAAGCTAACTAAAAAGCAGCATTCCCCAAGAGAGGATGACTTTCACTTTAGCAGTGATAAATTCATGAACTTCTTTGAGGAAAAGATTATGATTATTAGTAAGCAAATTACGGACTCCTCTTTAAACCTGCGTATTCCTCCAAACCTCAGTTGTCCTGAGTCTGCACAACTCTGCCAGGACCTAGGATCAAGAGAGACGCTCAAGTGTTTTAGTACTATATCTCTTGACACAATGATGAAAATAATCATGGCCTCTAAACCTTCAAGCTGCATACTGGACCCTATTCCAACTAAACTACTGAAAGAGCTGCTTCCTGTGCTTGGCCCTCCTATGTTGAACATAATAAACGGCTCTCTATCCACTGGATGTGTCCCAAACTCACTAAAAGTGGCAGTAATAAAGCCTCTCTTGAAAAAGCCAAACCTTGACCCAGAAAATATAAAAAACTATCGGCCTATATCGAATCTTCCATTCCTCTCAAAAATCTTAGAGAAGGCTGTTGCTCAGCAACTCACTGCCTTCCTGAAGACAAACAATGTCTACGAAATGCTTCAGTCTGGTTTTAGACCCCATCATAGCACTGAGACAGCACTTGTGAAGGTGGTAAATGACATTTTAATTGCATCGGACCGAGGCTCTGCATCTGTCCTCGTGCTCCTAGACCTTAGTGCTGCTTTTGATACCATCGATCACCACATTCTTTTGGAGAGATTGGGAACCCAAATTGGTCTACACGGACATGTTCTGGCCTGGTTTAGATCTTATCTGTCAGAAAGATATCAGTTTGTCTCTGTGAATGGTTTGTTTTAGGACCACTATTGTTTTCACTATATATTTTACCTCTTGGGGATGTTATTCGAAAACATCATGTAAACATTCACTGCTATGCGGATGACACACAGCTGTACATTTCAATGAAACATGGTGAAGCCCCAAAATTGCCCTTGCTAGAAGCATGTGTTTCAGACATAAGGAAGTGGATGGCTGCAAACTTTCTACTATTAAACTCGGACAAAACAGAGATGCTTGTTCTAGGTCCCAAGAAACAAAGAGATCTTCTGTTGAATCTGACAATTAATCTTAATGGTTGTACAGTCGTCTCAAATAAAACTGTGAAGGACCTCGGCGTTACTCTGGACCCTGATCTCTCTTTTGAAGAACATATCAAGACCATTTCGAGGACAGCTTTTTTCCATCTACGTAACATTGCAAAAATCAGAAACTTTCTGTCCAAAAATGATGCAGAAAAATGAATCCATGCTTTTGTCACTTCTAGGTTAGACTACTGCAATGCTTTATTTTCCGGCTACCCGGATAAAGCACTAAATAAACTTCAGTTAGTGCTAAATACGGCTGCTAGAATCCTGACTAGAACCAACATTTTTTATCATATTACTCCAGTGCTAGCCTCTCTACACTGGCTTCCTGTCAAAGCAAGGGCTGATTTCAAGGTTTTACTGCTAACCTACAAAGCATTACATGGGCTTGCTCCTACCTATCTCTCTGATTTGGTCCTGCCGTACATACCTACACGTACGCTACGGTCAAAAGACGCAGGCCTCCTAATTGTCCCTAGAATTTCTAAGCAAACAGCTGGAGGCAGGGCTTTCTCCTATAGAGCTCCATTTTTATGGAACGGTCTGCCTACCCATGTCAGAGACGCAAACTCGGTCTCAACCTTTAAGTCTTTACTGAAGACTCATCTCTTCAGTGGGTCATATGATTGAGTGTAGTCTGGCCCAGGAGTGGGAAGGTGAACGGAAAGGCTCTGGAGCAACGAACCGCCCTTGCTGTCTGTGCATGGCCGGTTCCCCTCTTTCCACTGGGATTCTCTGCCTCTAACCCTATTACAGGGGCTGAGTCACTGGCTTGCTGGGGCTCTCTCATGCCGTCCCTGGAGGGGGTGCGTCACCTGAGTGGGTTGATTCACTGTTGTGGTCATCCTGTCTGGGTTGGCGCCCCCCTTGGCTTGTGCCGTGGCGGAGATCTTTGTGGGCTATACTCAGCCTTGTCTCAGGATGGTAAGTTGGTGGTTGAAGATATCCCTCTAGTGGTGTGGGGGCTGTGCTTTGGCAAAGTGGGTGGGGTTATATCCTTCCTGTTTGGCCCTGTCCGGGGTGTCCTCGGATGGGGCCACAGTGTCTCCTGACCCCTCCTGTCTCAGCCTCCAGTATTTATGCTGCAGTAGTTTATGTGTCGGGGGCTGGGGTCAGTTTGTTATATCTGGAGTACTTCTCCTGTCCTATTCGGTGTCCTGTGTGAATCTAAGTGTGCGTTCTCTAATTCTCTCCTTCTCTCTTTCTTTCTCACTCTCGGAGGACCTGAGCCCTAGGACCATGCCCCAGGACTACCTGACATGATGACTCCTTGCTGTCCCCAGTCCACCTGGCCATGCTGCTGCTCCAGTTTCAACTTCCACCTGACTGTGCTGCTGCTCCAGTTTCAACTGTTCTGCATTATTATTATTCGACCATGCTGGTCATTTATGAACATTTGAACATCTTGGCCATGTTCTGTTATAATCTCCACCCGGCACAGCCAGAAGAGGACTGGCCACCCCACATAGCCTGGTTCCTCTCTAGGTTTCTTCCTAGGTTTTGGCCTTTCTAGGGAGTTTTTCCTAGCCACCGTGCTTCTACACCTGCATTGCTTGCTGTTTGGGGTTTTAGGCTGGGTTTCTGTACAGCACTTTGAGATATCAGCTGATGTACGAAGGGCTATATAAATACATTTGATTTGATTTGATTTGATGAAGAAATGGGCTGAAGGGATGAAGAAATGGCCTGGGGGGTGAAGAAATGGGCTGGGGAGGTGAAGAAATGGGCTGGGGGTGAAGAAATGGGCTGGGGATGAAGAAATGGGCTGGGGATGAAGAAATGGGCTGGGGGCGATGAAGAAATGGGCTGGGAGGGGATGAAGAAATGGGCTGGGGGGTGAAGAAATGGGCTGGGGATGAAGAAATGGGCTGGGGGCGATGAAGAAATGGGCTGGGAGGGGATGAAGAAATGGGCTGGGGGTGAAGATATGGGCTGGGGGTGAAGAAATGGGCTGGGGGTGAAGAAATGGGCTGGGGGTGAAGAAATGGGCTGGGGGGATGAAGAAATGGGCTGGGGGGATGAAGAAATGGGCTGGGGGATGAAGAAATGGGCTGGGGTGAAGAAATGGGCTGGGGGGTGAAGAAATGGGCTGGGGGATGAAGAAATGGGCTGGGGGATGAAGAAATGGGCTGGGGGATGAAGAAATGGGCTGAAGGGATGAAGAAATGGCCTGGGGGGTGAAGAAATGCGCTGGGGAGGTGAAGAAATGGGCTGGGGGTGAAGAAATGGGCTGGGGGGTGAAGAAATGGGCTGGGGAGGTGAATAAATGGTCTGGGGGTGAAGAAATGGGCTGGGGGGTGAAGAAATGGGCTGGGGAGGTGAAGAAATGGGCTGGGGGTGAAGAAATGGGCTGGGGGTGAAGAAATGGACTGGGGGGTGACGAAATTCGCTGGGGGAGGATGAAGAAATGGGCTGGGGGGTGAAGAAATGGGCTGGGGGGTGAAGAAATGGGCTGGGGGAGTGAAGAAATGGGCTGGGGGTGAAGAAATGGGCTGGGGGGTGAAGAAAGAGGCTGGGGGGTGAAGAAATGGGCTGGGGGGTGAAGAAATGGGCTGGGGGGGTGAAGAAATGGGCTGGGGGTGAAGAAATGGGCTGGGGGGTGAAGAAAGAGGCTGGGGGTGAAGAAATGGGCTGGGGGGTGAAGAAATGGGCTGGGGAGGTGAAGAAATGGGCTGGGGGGTGAAGAAATGGGCTGGGGGGTGAAGAAATGGGCTGGGGGGGGTGAAGAAATGGGCTGGGGGATGAAGAAATGGGCTGGGGGATGAAGAAATGGGCTGGGGGATGAAGAAATGGGCTGGGGGATGAAGAAATGGCCTGGGGGGTGAAGAAATGCGCTGGGGAGGTGAAGAAATGGGCTGGGGGTGAAGAAATGGGCTGGGGGTGAAGAAATGTGCTGGGGAGGTGAAGAAATGGGCTGGGGGTGAAGAAATGGGCTGGGGGTGAAGAAATGGGCTGGGGAGGTGAAGAAATGGGCTGGGGGTGAAGAAATGGGCTGGGGGTGAAGAAATGGACTGGGGGGTGGGCTGGGGGGAGGATGAAGAAATGGGCTGGGGGGGGTGAAGAAATGGGCTGGGGGGTGAAGAAATGGGCTGGGGGAGTGAAGAAATGGGCTGGGGGTGAAGAAATGGGCTGGGGGTGAAGAAAGAGGCTGGGGGTGAAGAAATGGGCTGGGGGGGTGAAGAAATGCGCTGGGGGGTGAAGAAATGGGCTGGTGGGGTGAAGAAATGGGCTGGGGGATGAAGAAATGGGCTGGGGGATGAAGAAATGGGCTGGGGGATGAAGAAATGGGCTGGGGGATGAAGAAATGGGCTGAAGGGATGAAGAAATGGCCTGGGGGTGAAGAAATGCGCTGGGGAGGTGAAGAAATGGGCTGGGGGTGAAGAAATGGGCTGGGGGTGAAGAAATGGGCTGGGGAGGTGAAGAAATGGGCTGGGGGTGAAGAAATGGGCTGGGGGGTGAAGAAATGGGCTGGGGAGGTGAAGAAATGGGCTGGGGGTGAAGAAATGGGCTGGGGGTGAAGAAATGGACTGGGGGGGGTGACGAAATTCGCTGGGGGAGGATGAAGAAATGGGCTGGGGGTGAAGAAATGGGCTGGGGGTGAAGAAATGGGCTGGGGGAGTGAAGAAATGGGCTGGGGGTGAAGAAATGGGCTGGGGGGTGAAGAAAGAGGCTGGGGGTGAAGAAATGGGCTGGGGGGGAAAAAAGGCACTTAAATGGAAATATTACTTCCACTGTTATCTGACTGACATCGTCCACTGTCGTCATATGAAGTGGATTTCATACAGAGTGCTCCTATCCTGACACTCTAATGTTGTGTTTGTTTCAATTATGACATTGTGAAGCAACAAGCAAAAGGCAAACACTGTGTATTGTGAGTGTGGATAATGATGTCAACTGTCATCATTCACTGTTCAGGACATCAGGTGTGATTTTCTTTTTCCTTCTGCCTTAGAAGCACCTGACTCACTGACTGACATTGTTTCGTGTCTGTCATAACGATAGGGTTGTAATGACGAATACGTGCATTGAGCTACGTTTACAGAGCATCACTGTGAGTAATACAGTAGCTACAGTAAACAATAACAGCTGACAACAACAGTGTCCGTGTTTAATGCTCAGTCTTCAACTGAGATATGGTCCATTGTACTTGCTTTTAGGAACAGTCTGTCCATTGTTAAGTACTGTACTGGAGTGGAGATCGTGAGGCGAGACATTGGATCATTCTCAACGTCAATGCTCTGTGATTAACAGGTACTAACAGGCCTTTTTTCGCCTCAGAGCACAGAAAGACAAACTGCAGTTTTCAACAATGATCAATCAACTGATGAAAATTATACAAGTAAAGCGCCTCAAACCAAATCAACCAACCAACTTTTTCCTAAAAATGTCTTCATCAAATGTTTTCATCAAATGGTCTTTGAATGACTGTGTCCAGTCTAATGATGTCACCAAAGCCACTAGTGAAAGAAAGAGGAGATTCCCTGGCTTAAACCTGGCATGGCTTTTCTACATGGGTGAGTGATGTCCATTCACAGGGTCACCACACTGGGCAGAGGGTTCACTGACCAGTGGCCACAGCTCTACTGCTTCCTGGGTCAGATTTCACGGTGCAGCTATAGGGAAGAGCAGGAAAAGGGGATGCATGGGTCCACGCAGTGGCTGTCGGTTTCACACTGTCAGTTTGGGGGGAAACCAGGACAAGAGACAGAGGACACACACACACAAATACACACACACATCCATCTTATCTTCCTCAAGCCCAGCCTTATGATGAATAACACCAAATAACAGCGATCATTTATGGAAACATTCTGTTGTGACAGTTAAATACCTTTATGCCACAAAGGGAACTCTGTCAAAACACTAGAGGACGACACTGACTGACATACAACCTTGTGAGTTGGAGTTAATTCGGATGGGAAAAAAACAACCCAAAAATGTTTTGCAATGTCACGGACAAGGGCAATGAGTAAGAAAATAAATTGAGACACATTCTTCTCTTCTGGCAATGGGATACCAGTTAGATTCCTAAAACACATCAGTTTATCAATCTAGGCTGAGTTAATGTATCTGACCTCAAGCCAACACAAGCTTATCTTGTGATATTCTGTGGTGCCGTTTGAAGGGCTTGCATTGTGACAATGCTGGGATTTTAGGGCCTGTTGTGTGTTGTATGAAAGATACATATCCCATCTCTATGTGTGAAACACCTTCTAATATAAAAAATGTAACACTCTGTCCCTCTGGCTGGCAGTCTGGGGCAGTGTTGTACCTCTCTACTATAAAGGACTCGGACTTGGATTTAAAATCATTTAGAGAAGTCTCAGCCAGAAGGATTCAGCTACAACACAAAGCCTTACTTGGATACTGAGAGAAGTGGATGAAATTGAATAGATACTGTAACTATTATTATTGTCTCTCGTAGTAAGTCAGGACACTTTGTAATATCACATGACGTGTGCCGGCAGATGGTTCGTGCATATTTAAGAATAATCCACCCTGGGGAGGAGCTGAGCTTTGATGGACACACTGAAAAACCAACTCGTGGAAAGGACGTTACTCTTTGAGGGTTTGGTCCCATTGCCCAATAGCAGCTGTTTTGGTGACTTTTGCCCCACATGAGAAAATCTGAAACAGAAGCTGGACACAATAAATATTACACTAGCATAACATGACATGTCTGTTATTGTGCCAATTCTATTGCTCTCTGAAACAAGTGTCTTCTTTTGACTTGGCCTTTAGCTGAAATGGTGTAAAAGGCCCGTCTAGCTTCGAACGTGAACAACTTGAAACCTGAAACGACCGACACTGTAGCGTAGCTCCAGGCTTGAGGCGATGCATACTTAATGCTTCATTCACTTCAAGGATATTCATGAAACAACCACTTGACTTGCTCATCTGGTCGCACTTCACTTTACAAAACAAACATACTAACACTCACATGGGCTAAAATGCTCAAAACCATCTGTTTATTCCATTTAGACTGAGCTCATACGAGACTGCCCAGTGAATAAATACTTTGATATAGTTGTGTCCAGAACAGCTATACCTTTTGTCTGTGTGTTTTAACAGCACTAAAAACCTAAAAACATGAAACGGGTGCAAACGTGCCATGTGCACAAAATGAAAATGTGTAATGCACAGGAGAGGAAAAAAACCAAACAAAAATCTAGATGCCAGTCATTTATGTTCAAGAGCAGCATTGGAAAACATATGTTCATGAGAGTCACTGACTGACTGACTCTGTCGCAGTAACGCAACCCTAAAAAAAACACCACTGTGCACTTCTGGTGCCAAAGCATTGACCTTTGACTTGTAACATTCATTAACTCCACCAGAACACAGCACTTGGGTGATAATGGAACATATGAGCCTTGTGCGTGGTTACTGGGGCTGAAGCATTAAGCCTCGTTAACAGACAGCAATAGGCCAACTGGCACACGCAGGCTCGGTAGCTAACAACAACAAGCTACATTGGTTGGTGATCGCTGTGTGTGTGTGTGTGTGTGCGCGTGCGTGCGTGCGTGTGCGTGCGCGGTGTCTGTTTCAACTGTTACAAGTCAGTGAAAACCTGTGAGTCAACCTGTCTTAAACATGTACTTAGTGACTCTGATAAAGTTGCTGCTCTACAGATTGCACCAACACACAGAAGTAATTACGGCGTTGCCATGTCTCTTGTGGGTGTTACTATAACTCATCAAGGCTAATGCACTGTGCAGTTGTAGTTGTAACGATAGCAGCTTAGATAACGTTGTCAAGTCATGACAAGAATGATTAAGTGGATGTTTTAACTTTCTGTGTCATGTTTTTGTGCTTCAAGTAAGTTAGCTGGGTTGCCAGATATATGTACTCACGTGCTTTCAAGTCAGTAGGGTTGGACCAAGGCAAGCACATACAGATCTGCCGGCCGCCAGGCTGTATTATACTAGATCAGAATATGAAATGGCCTATATAATAGCATTATCCTTGAGACAGGTTGGCAGACAGCAGACAAAGCTGATGTCACCTTGCAAGAACTCCTCTGACACAGGGACAGATAGACATTCAGCCTAATGGACCCAAGCCAAGAGCAGAAAGCAGGCGTAGACAGACACAGGGCTGCCTCCGTAATGACTCTCCAGATCTCAAGAGTGTGTGTAACCTTTTGTACTGGAGGTCTATGTGCCTGTCTGAGGGTTCCGTGAAGATTAAACAGTGCCTGTCTGTTTATGAGCCAGTGTGTGTGTGTATGTGCGTGTGTGTATGTGTGTGCGCGTGCGAGACAGGGATAGGTAGAGCGAGAGAGAAAGGAAAAGCGAGCTACAGGCTTAGAGAGTGACTTGGCGAGAGTGCGCTAGCGTGTGGGTGCGTGAGTGGATGTGTACATAATGTGATGAAGGGAGCTCTGCGGAGCCGGTGTTCTCAGGATAGCAGAGAGAGCATTAAGGTGCAGGGCGCAGCAGGGTCAGGGAAAGTATCCCTGTGCTGTAGGCTTAAGGGATCTGCTTACTGACCCATACACAGGACACTTGGATTAGTGACAGGTTCCAAACTGTATATCAGGGAACCGCGGGAAGGTGGTAATGATGCTGTTAGATTCCTGAAGAGGAAATGTGTGTGTGTGTGTGTGGGGGGGGTAGAACATGTTGATAAAGACCCAGAGTTTCTGGAACGTTACATGTTATAAACATATTATCAGCATGTTATTACATGCTATCTGATCATCTGAGTCGACGCATGTCTCCGTTTTCGTGATCACAGTTAGACTCGGTAGTTGGTCTTGTCCTGTACAATCATGAGTGGGAGCCTGATTGTGGAGGAAACAAAATAACAAATGCGTACGTATACAAAAGCTAGCACATGATTCATGAGGATTTCTATGCAGATGGATACAAGGGTTTACACACACTTGTGTCTGTCTGCGATTGTGTTGTGGGGAGCTAGTTATCTTCACACCGAGGACAGTCTCCGTATTGCCTGTGCTACCAACAGTTCCGTGGCTATTGTATAGTCATTGAAATAAGTACTTAGTCCTTGCAGTTAAATGCTTTTCAATGTGAAATGACCGTTGTGTATCGTTTTTTTGAAAACTCTACATGCGGTCTGCCTGACATGTCGGCAATTAAAACCGTCTCTACAAATATCATGTTGTGTAGATGTGCTTGCCGCTGGTATATTGTCTCATGAATATGGCTGCATTTTATATGCAGGAGAGAGGCTTGTAAAACCAAGGCCCAGTCCAGAACAGAGACTTAGTTAAGAGAGTACTGGGTCAAAGTCTGCCTGCAGTAACTGGAGAGAGAGAGTGTTCATTATTATTTTTATTTTCACTCTTGTTAATTATCGAGATGGGGGTACTGCTTTCTCCTGTCATATCTGCCCCTCCTTCCTTCATTCATAAATGCATGTAGTCATCATGTCTGCAGCCAGGCCATTGGGAAATGGAGTACTGTTACAGTACCTTAAGGATCAACAAAGGAAACTCATTAAACATAACCTAGGAAATTGTGCTGGCTATATACTTGGTTGGTCTATATGGGGGGGCTGATGGTGACACTTAAACAAATCCAAGGCCGTGCTGCTTTAGTAGTTTGACATTTGACAAGTGTCCTTAGAATAAATACCAGGAGAAACGTATTGTTATAGCTATCGCCAACCCCTACGTAAACGTTGATTGCTTTGCCACATTTCAATCTGCCGTGCGTTATTTTTTAAATGAATGCTCATTTGTTTAAGGCTACACACACACATGAATGTTATCACACAGTAATAAGGCCATTATAACAGCCCATGCTGTGGTTTATCAACACCGGCATGGTCACAATAATAATAGGTACATTATCCTGGAGAGTCGTGACCAAGAGCATACTTTCCCGACGGAACACAAAACACCATCCAATGTCACAGGTTTACCTCAATGCGACCCGCACCGAACTTTCGTCCTGTCCACTCATGGCTACGAAGTCCGGAGGGCCGTCACCTCTGGAACAACCACGATATAAATAGCTGGCTTGTCTTTTTCTTTTATCCGTGTGCAGCAGGCAGCTCCGTTACCAACGCGCTTGAGCCCCCACAGCTCACATCCACTTTGTATAAATAATTGCAATCCGATGTGAGCATTAGTGTGCTATTCTCCGGGCTCTACCTCGGGTGAGGCGCATTCTGAATCATAGTCGAGGTTACATTTTCTATGACATTGCGTGCATTATTCCCGTGTAGAGGCCAGCCATGCTAGGTGGTGCTGGCAGAATAATACACTTGCTTGCCCCTTTGCGCGACTGGAGGAGCGAAACGTAATCAAGCCACGCCTTCTGCACCCTACGAATCTGACAAAAACCTTCTCAAGGCCAATTATAGAGGCCAATTGATGGAAAAGGTTGAGTTATTGATGACCACTAGCTGAGTCTCAAGCAATGACACCACCTTGTTTTCTGCAATGCAATTGAACACGTCCAATGCCGTTTAAAAACCGCCGATCCAATTCAAAATGAAGAGGTTTACCATATTGTGTGTCGCCATGTGGTTTGACATTCCAATCTAATGTGAATATGTTCGTGAAATACCAAATGGCGTAGGCCTAATAGTTACTGTTGCAAAGACATTACTGATGTACGGGTGCATGGGTGGAGCATGGCACCATCGTGTGGTCAATGGTTATGATTACAAAAGTGCTGTGTGATCCAAATCATTTCCGTCTTTATACAACAGATGGCATCAGATACACGTCACATTGAACACCCCTGTGCTCTGAGGCTGGAATACGCAACCAGCTCCAAAATGACTAACGACAGCACAACACAACAATGAATCAATTATTTTTGAGTTTTACAGTCTTTAGTGGTTGTCATGTTTTATTTACAGGAAAATACATTTTCAAGAGCAAAAGTGTCATGAGCCAAGCATATGATTTTAAGCATGTTTGAAACTACATATGGGATTCACAGTGACGTAAACGAACACTCAGCGCACAGCCTCCGCGTGCAGAACGAACAGCAGTAGCAGAACAGGTGGGCTTAGAACGTTTTGTTTGTTTTCCCGCCATTAAAAAAAAAATCAGGAGGAGACTAGAAGAGAGGGGAGATAACGCCTGTTCTTGTCCCTCAGTCCCATGTCTCTCTGGACTGAAACAGCATCACTAGACAGAACAAAACAGACCCCATGCCCATAACATAAATGAGTTTGTTACTCTTCTTTAATAAAATCACGACAGAACACATGCATTAGTTACAAGAGGTACCATTCAATGAACAACCATTTTGCAAATCACACTTCCAATTGTTACCGTTGCCAAAATTGGATGAATTGCCGAATGACAAAGCCAAATGCTATGACACATGTCAAATACAGTACATTCGGATGTTCCACTTATTAGAAAAATGACAAAAGAATTGTTAGTACGTCAGTGTTGTGGGAACATACTAGAGTGGGCCTAACTTAACAATTTTATAGAATACCAAAGCATATTTGATTTAGTTTGACTTTGATCGAGTCTTGGTTAGATAGCTAAACTCAGGGTAAACATGTATACAGTTTCAAGCATCACCTCTCGATTCTACTCATTCCATACCGTTCTCAGTCATTTCAACACTGTTTCATCCAGTAGTATACTGTATATACTTCCTATCAACAGGGCTGAGCAACACAGAAGTTTTTTTTTTTTTTTTTAACAGTACAGGGAAATCGGGTTTCAAACTATGTCAGGTGTCCTTTTCAAGACACAAAGTATTAGTTAGAATCCCAAGGAATGAGAAGCCTGAATATGTAGGTTATTTTCAAGCTCATAACCTATTTCATAACAGTAGTTATAACCAAGTATATTACAAAATGTCAACACTTTATATCCATGAACAACTATTCACGGTGCAAGTTATTGTATTTTTCCTCCCACAATGCTGTCTGTTTAGCATTGATTGAAAGAGGCAGTTCAAATATAACATGTGATTGAGGCATCACTCACACTCACCCATTCCATGCAAAGGCAAAGTATACGTACCATATTAACAAAGTATACATTACAATATATAGTTTACATATTTATAACTCACATACATTCTTTTCCATGTCACTTCTCTTTAAGACAGTTTAGTCTGAGATGTAGTGGTCAAAATATTGCAGTTGCACTTGTACCCTTGTAAATATTCTGGCATTGCGGTTACTGATTTCATTCTGATTTGTCACAGACGTTACCAAGCCAATCAAATAACCCAGCATTAGTATGTGTCACTGATTGAAAATACCGTATAGGGCAGGGATCAACTAGATTCAGTCACCGGCTGATTTTATTCTTGAGCTGATGGTCAGGGGGCTGGAACATAATTACAAATAATGTGTAGACTGCAAATAGACTGCAAGAAGCCCAAACAGATATAATATTTGACATAATCATTCCAAACCTTGCTCGGATCTGTATACGATTACATATCTCTCTCTATTATGCGTGGCAATAATTTGACATTTTCAAAATGTTAATCTCTCTGAGCTGATTTGCTGACGTTTTTACAGTCTTTTATTTACAACGATAAAAAATAGACTTTTTTTTTTTTGCTCTTGGGGGGCCAAATTCGGGCCGCGGTCCGCCAGTTGGAGAACCCTGGTATAGGGGATACACTAAGACAACCAGGCTATAAGGCTACAGCACTAGAAGGACTGGTCTTGGATTTGACCTATATTAACCTCAGCAGCGCTGAAATGCCAGCTTTGTTCAGCAGAAGATTTACAGTGCATACACAGGTTTGAAGAGGCGTTATCAAACTCTAAAATCCCTACATTAAAAATACAATTTTATGACATTATCAAAAAAAGAAACAAACAAAGTTCACAGTATAAAGTCTGAGATAGGTCGCTGGTAACAAATATGAATTGCTCAACTAGATTGATTTGTACTGTGGGTGGCTATAACAAGGTAACATTTAATAAAACTCAGCAACCAACTAAACTGTACTGAACTACAACAGAAAACAACCGTGTTTATTGTAAAACACAATGTAAACCTCTATGCTGAAAATGTGACTTATGTTTATAGGGGTGAAGATTGCGGACCGAGACAACACAAAACACCCCTGTTCCGCGGATATTACCCTAGTGACAGTGAGGAGGGCTTTGCCAGGCGATGTGTGTGTGTGTGTGCGTTAGCGTGCGTTTGTGTGAGTGAGTCCAGTCCGATTCCTGCTGTGCTCTGCTGGAGACAAGACGGAATGCCTTGAAATCCATTGTATTTGTTCAGTGGACCAGAAGCCTATAGCAACAGACCCACAGCTCTGTCACTAATGCACCAATGTCCAATAATAGCTCCTAAGACAACCATCTCTTAGCCACTAACAAAGGTGAAAGTAGTGCACTATATAGGTCTAAGGGAGGGTGTTATTTAAAATGCAGAGCCAGATATTTTGAAAGCTACTGAGGTATTTTGAATATATTACTACACTGCAGTTCTGAGGAAATAACTTGTGAAAAACACATTCAGTCATGTTATAAGAAAGATGTCCTTATGACATAACCGCAGCGCCAGTAGCTGAGATAACAGAAAGGGACACAAATGTATTGCAGCTGTGGTACTTTACATTTGAGCAGTTGGGTTACCTTGAAAACGGTATGCTTATTAGCCTAACCTTAATGAATAACTTGATATGATTGTAAAAACGTGTATGTTCATTGTTTGATATCATCCAAAGACCTTTCTAGTAGTTTTTTTTTTACAGAAAGAAGGAGAGGGTGCTCAACCAAAGTGAGTCGAGGTGAAACCCCCCAAAAATGTGTAGAGATCATTGGACAGGAAAAGGTGCAACGCTAGCTCACCATTCTTTTAAAAAAAAGTTGAATTAGACAAGTTTAAAATATTGACATAGAAGGCTATTAAAAGGCCGAAACGTCAACCTTTTAAACTCATCTAATAAAACGACACGTTGTGCATTTTCCTGTCCATAGTACTGTTTTATTAACACAAACAAATCTATACAATAAAAGGAGGAAAATACTGTCTCACACAAAATAGCATAAGCCTACTACTTCAGCACTTGATAACTACGGCAATAACAATGAACTATTCCCCAAATTGAGTAGTGCTAGAAATGAAAAATAATTTGACTTCATTGTTCAACCAAATAAAATGTTAGTCTCAGCTTGTCAGAGATTTTAAGTCTCTCAACCACTCAGCAATAAAAACATCTAGAAAACAACAGTGTCGTGAATTCTTAAAACTCAACCCCAACATTGGAAACGTATGGGAATATGCGTTTGGTGTGCGTTGAAACAAAAAAATTATACTTTTGACTTTTCTGAACATCTCGCTCTTTCTTTCATTCCTCTGCTAAGTCGGCTGTTTTGAGGGCTGAGTCCTCTCCCAGGATCTTGCAGAGTTCGTTGAGTCTGTGTTGCATCTTGGGTATTCCTGCAAGTGAAGACTCGAGGCGTTGTTTCTCCTCGGTCAGGGAGAGACGCGTAGCGGTGTCCAGCTGCTCGAACCTCCATCCTCCCTCACCATCAAACTGTAACAGGTGAGTGTGGTACTTCCTGTCGGTATGAAAAGTGGAGCAAGAATATGTTTCTCTTTTTAATTCGTTAACTATCCAGTCGAAGCACAACATTATTTCCAAATAGTATACAATTGTCTTTGACCTTATGGTTGTGGTATGTTATGAAACAGTATTGCAGTGTTAGTGATGGCGCATGCGTCCTGTTCTATTGTGGTTGCAGTCATGTTGTGATTATTTTGTGCTGTTCCCAGCCTTGTTGCCTGGTGTAGTGTCATGTCATGTCGTGTAAAATGTCATAGTGACTGCTAAGGTTAAACAAGCAACTAAATAGCAGCAGCAATCTCCTGAGAGGAACAGACTTGCACAATATTGTGGTAGTCCTGTTTGTGTTTTCTCTGAGACTCAAAGAAAACAAAGAACAGAGCACTGCTGACTTGACAACTAGTAGTGCATTTGCTTATTTGTTTTGCGGTAGTATTTTGCATTTCCTTTTTTCTACAGGTTTCTGTACGGTTTTCCTTTAAAACTCTTCTACAGTGTTAGGCACAGAATCTGTGTGCTTCAAGACAAAAAGCGGCATACAATATTACACATTGAACGTTTGAGAAACTATCTGACTAGTCTTGCTTGTCAAACTCATGGTGCTCCACCTAGGTATTGGAGACACAGCGGCTGTCAGAAGAGACACCATGGCTGCATTTAAACAGGCAGCCCAATTCTGACATTTTTTCACAAATTGGTCTTTTGACCAATCAGATCAGCTCTGAAAAATATCTGACGTGAAAAGACCTGATGTGATTGGTCAAAATACCAATTAGTGGAAAAGAGATTGGAATTGGGCTGGACAGACTGGTCCAGATATGATATCTATCTCTTACCAGAGGGAGGGTCTATGGGTGATTGACAGTAAGGATATCCCAGCATCCTTTGCAGCCTGGAATATTTTCCCCTCCACGTCAATGCTGACAGCACTGGTGCACTCATCTAACAGGGCGTACTTTGGCCTGACACACAAGAAAAAGGAATTTAGAACTGTTTAACTTTTGAATTAACGATTAATTAAATCAGCTGGCCACCAATCAATCAACTATAGAACAAGAGAGGAAAATGGGCTATTCAATCAACAGCACTATCTACTATTCCGTTTTTCCAACCCACACGTACAGGGTTTAAGAAGGCCTACGATGGCAGGCCAAGTCGTACCTGTTGTAGAACATGCGAGCCATGCCCATCCTCTGTTTCTCTCCCCCAGACAACACATCCTTCCAGTCCATCTCTGCATCCCAACCTACACACAGACAAGCAGACACACATCACAGTCAGTTAATATTGGAAGCACTGTCATTGACCACAGTTTTATTCTCCACTGGAATAAGTAGGTTAAACGCTACCCAAAGACCAACGCAAAGGGTTTACATTTAGTGTAACCATGGTAACACCTGCGGCGAGAGCCCAAAGTTCAAGAATATTCCATAGGAGACTGACTGACTTACAAACGTTGTCTCTCTCTGAGGCTTAAAAACAAGCCTTTCCTTTGTCCCGCTGCCAAGGCGTCCTGTGTCTTTTCCGTTTTAAATTACCGGGCTTCATATTCATCTCAAAAGACCAAAAAAAACAAATACTTTCTAATCCCGATTTAGAGCCATGACGCAGGAGGAAAACGCAGGACTTCAATGTCTCTACAGCCGGCGTTTGTGAACAAAAAGGGAAAATGATAATCCCTTCTGGAGGGATCCCAAGATTATTTTAGTTGAATGACCCTCTCCTCTGGCTAGGAACCATTCACACGGTGGTTACAAAGCAGCCATTCATGGCTCTAACCGGAAGTGACTAGGCTTAGTGGTGAGGTCACATTAATGGAGCCGATTGTCGGAGAATAACAGGACCAATGGTCTCCAATTAACTACACTCTACATGTCCTTAATAAGACCAAAGATATGGATAGGGACAGGCTAGTGCCACTAGAAAATACTGAAATAACTTATTGAGTGGTCAAATGCACTTACAGACAGCGCATAGTATGATAAGAGATACAGAAAAGTTTTTATTTTTATTTTTAGGAAGGGTGTGTTAGCTGAACTGAGAGGGCCCCGTTCAGTATATGTCAGTTGTTGTTAGGGAATCCCCTTGGAAACCATATCATTCATATCAAGGGCAAATGGCTTAAAAATAGGATGCTGGGAGTTTTTGTCAGGCCAGCTCTTTTCAAAGTGCACCTGTTACTACGCCTTCAGACCCACGCAGCCCTTCTGTTCTAGGCTGACTCAGATCCCTCCCCGGGTTCTTACCGCCCTCGCGGGTCACTATCTGGTTGAGGTTAACGATGTCCAGAATGACCTCCAGGTCCGTGTCTCTGTAGCCCCTGTCATGCATGTCCTTTAGAGAGTCTGGGTAGATCACCTGGTCTCTCAGGGTCCCAATGGACATGTATGGCCTGAGGAGAGGGCGAGAGAGAGGGGGAGATAGTCAGACACAACATTTGGGTAAAGAGGTCTGTGTGTGTGTGTGTGTGTGTGTGTGTGTGTGTGTGTCACGTTTCACCATTCCAGTAAAGCCGTCAAAACACCTGGAAGATCTGGTAAATATTTCACTACTCTAAGGTCTGGTTACTCTCTCTCACTCTCCATGTAGATCCAGTTACTGAGTCTAGAGGGTAAGGTTACCTCCTGCTGATTTTCAATACATTTAACTGTGTGTGTGTGTGTGTGTGTGTGTGTGTGTGTGTGTGTGTGTGTGTGTGTGTGCGTGCATGCATGCATACAGAATATTCATCCGTGCATGCTTGTGTGTGTGCCTCTATGCAAGCCTGCATGGTACAGATGTAGGATCTTAATTTGAGCCAGTTTGCCACAGCAGGAAAATAATCCTGCAGCAACAGGAAATGTGAATTATTATGTGGATTTTAATTAGTGGCCATTTTTGTAGGGGTTGATCCATTTTTTGTTAGAGCAAATCAAGTCTGACATTTTAAAGTGGAAATTACAAACTTTAGAAGCCTTTTTAAACCCGTTTGCATTTCCTGTTGTGCAGTAACATTTGCAGCAACAATAGAGTGGTCAAATGAAGATCCTATAATCTATACATGGGTACATGCGTGTCAGCGTCGGTACATGTGTGGGCATAAGGATGTGTGTGACAGTGACAACCACTAACCTTTGTGGTATGTAGAACATGTGTTGTGGGGAGGGCTTGTGCAGCAGCCCCCCATATACAGGCCACAGCCCACTGAGGATCCTGAACAGAGAACTCTTCCCACAGCCGTTAGGACCTGTAATCAACAGGTGCATACCTTCCTCCACCTGCATGAAACAGCATTCACGCACGCACGCACGCACGCACACACACACACACACACACGTTAATAATTTCCTCACAGCTGATGTGTCTAACAACCCATGACATGAGTGTGGCAAAGCAATCACTTGATTGTATGTTGTCCCTACATCTTTTTTTCGTCATGGTTTATGTTGAGTATTAGGAAGCAATACTGTCCTTATTTTATACTATGCAATGTAGTGTAGTGTGTGTGTGTGTGTGTGTGTGTGTGTGTGTGTGTGTGTGTGTGTGTGTGTGTGTGTGTGTGATAATTACATGTGTGCTTCCTTCTTTTAGCCAGGGTTCACTTCACAAAAATAAATTCAAATCTCAAAGTGAACTAACTTCCGGGTAACACAACAAAGGACAAAGCATGTACTCCCTACCCTGGGGGAAGATGGCTGGAGGATTAGGAAAATAGTAACAGCAAACACATCACAGGTGCTGTAACATTTAGGATGATTTAGTAGGACGCACTTTCACAACGCTCTTTGGGAATGGAAACAAAAATCTGCTTTCTTATTGGATAAGTTCAGGTAGTACATCATTTGAAGTATTTCACTTCATTTGAAAACGTTTTATCACTACTGAACATCACCCAGGATGTTGATGTGTTATTTCTCACCTTGAAGTTGAGGCTGGAGACCACTATGTCTCCATTGGGAGTGATGATAGGGACACTCTCACACACAATGCCATTGTCCACATCGATGACTCTTCCTGCAGAAGACAAAGACAAAAAAAAAAAAAAAAACTGGTCATTGTGTGTCGATCAATAATTCATATGATCAGTTCAGTCAACCAGAGTGCATGTGGCTGCCAGAAAAAAAATGTGTGGCAGCATTTAAAAAGTGTGAGAAAGTGTAAAAAAAGTGCAGCTGTAGATAGCCAGGACGTGGCCAACTGACTAACTAGCTGTGTTCGCGAAGAGTATGTCCAGATGCACATGTTCACCAGTGGTATTAGCCGAGCAGTTAGAGCGTTGGGCCAGTTCCAGAAAGGTGGTTGGTTCGAATACCGGGCTGACATGGTGAAAAACCTGTCGAAGTACCCTTGAGCAATTAACCCTAATTTGCTCCAGGGGTGCCGTACTACTATGGCTGACCCTGTAAAACGACACACTTCACTGTACCGGTGTATGAAACAATAAAACATCTTATATCATGATTAAAGTCGATTGATGCTGAGGATGGATATCAGGCTTTAGACCAAGATGGCTTGAAAGAACAGCAAGAAAGATACACAGGATTAGCCTCGGCTGTTTCCCAAATTGCACCCTATTCCCTTTTGTAGTGCACTATTTTTGACAAAGGCCCATAGGTCTCTGGTCAAAAGTCAGTGTTTCCCCTAGGATTTTTGTTCTGCAGCGATGGCAAAGTTAGCGTGGGGGGGACGTCAATTCTTTTGAAAAGGACATTCTACTCCAAAATGAAAGAATATATGAATATGTTGACACCATCTGAAACGCAATTTTCTCTTTAAAAGCATTAGAATCTGTAGCCAGAAATAAATAGGCTGAAACTTGGGTTGGCCCATCTGCATTTACAGTGTATTCGGAAAGTATTCAGACCCCTGGACTTTTCCACATTTTGTTACGTTACAGGCTTATTCTAAAATGGATTAAATAGCTTTTTTTCCCCTCATCAATCTACACACAATACCACATAATGACAAAGCAAAAACAGTTTTTTAGAAATTGAAATCACATTTACATAAGTAGTCAGGTCCTTTACTCAGTACTTTGTTGAAGCACCTTTGTAAGTGATTACAGCCTTGAGTCTTCTTGGGTATGACGCTACAAGCTTGGCACACCTGTATTTGGGGAGTTTCTCCCATTCCTCTCTGCAGATACTCTCAAGATCTGTCAGGTTGGATGGGGAGAATCGCTGCACAGCTATTTTCAGGTCTCTCCAGAGATGTTTAATCGGGTTCAAGTCCGGGCTCTGGCTGGGCCACTCAAGGACATTCAGACTTGTCCCGAAGCCACTCCTGTGTTGTCTTGGCTGTGTGCTTAGGGTCGTTGTCCTGTTGGAAGGTGAACCTTAGCATCAGTCTGAGGTCCTGAGCCATCTGAAGCAGGTTTTTATCAAGGATCTCTCTGTACTTTGCTCCATTCATCTTTCCCTCGATCCTGACAAGTCTCCCAGTCCCTGCCACTGAAAAATATCCCCACCGCATGATGCTGCCTACACCATGCTTCACCGTAGGAAAGTTGCCAGGTTTCCTCCAGACGTGACACTTGGCATTCAGGTCAAAGAGTTCAATCTTGGTTTGAGAATCTTCTTTCTCATGGTCTGAGAGTCCTTTATGTGCCTTTGCACAACCTTTAAGTCTTTACTGAAGACTCATCTCTTCAGTGGGTCATATGATTGAGTGTAGTCTGGCCCAGGAGTGGGAAGGTGAACGGAAAGGCTCTGGAGCAACGAACCGCCCTTGCTGTCTGTGCATGGCCGGTTCCCCTCTTTCCACTGGGATTCTCTGCCTCTAACCCTATTACAGGGGCTGAGTCACTGGCTTGCTGGGGCTCTCTCATGCCGTCCCTGGAGGGGGTGCGTCACCTGAGTGGGTTGATTCACTGTTGTGGTCATCCTGTCTGGGTTGGCGCCCCCCTTGGGTTGTGCCGTGGCGGAGATCTTTGTGGGCTATACTCAGCCTTGTCTCAGGATGGTAAGTTGGTGGTTGAAGATATCCCTCTAGTGGTGTGGGGGCTGTGCTTTGGCAAAGTGGGTGGGGTTATATCCTTCCTGTTTGGCCCTGTCCGGGGGTGTCCTCGGATGGGGCCACAGTGTCTCCTGACCCCTCCTGTCTCAGCCTCCAGTATTTATGCTGCAGTAGTTTATGTGTCGGGGGGCTGGGGTCAGTTTGTTATATCTGGAGTACCTCTCCTGTCCTATTCGGTGTCCTGTGTGAATCTAAGTGTGCGTTCTCTAATTCTCTCCTTCTCTCTTTCTTTCTCTCTCTCGGAGGACCTGAGCCCTAGGACCATGCCCCAGGACTACCTGACATGATGACTCCTTGCTGTCCCCAGTCCACCTGGCCATGCTGCTGTTCCAGTTTCAACTGACCTGAGCCCTAGGACCATGCCCCAGGACTACCTGACATGATGACTCCTTGCTGTCCCCAGTCCACCTGGCCATGCTGCTGCTCCAGTTTCAACTTCCACCTGACTGTGCTGCTGCTCCAGTTTCAACTGTTCTGCCTTATTATTATTCGACCATGCTGGTCATTTATGAACATTTGAACATCTTGGCCATGTTCTGTTATAATCTCCACCAGGCACAGCCAGAAGAGGACTGGCCACCCCACATAGCCTGGTTCCTCTCTAGGTTTCTTCCTAGGTTTTGGCCTTTCTAGGGAGTTTTTCCTAGCCACCGTGCTTCTACACCTGCATTGCTTGCTGTTTGGGGTTTTAGGCTGGGTTTCTGTACAGCACTTTGAGATATCAGCTGATGTACGAAGGGCTATATAAATAAATTTGATTTGATTTGATTTTGGAAAACTCCAAGCAGGTTGTCATGTGCCTTTCACTGAGGAGTGGCTTCGGTCTGGCCACTCTACCATAAAGGCCTGATTGGTGGAGAGCTGCAGGAGATGGTTGTCCTTCTGGAAAGTTCTCCCATCTCCACTGAGGAACTCTGGAGCTCTGTCAGAGTGACCATCAGGTTCTTAGTCACCTCACTGACCAAGGCCCTTCTCCCCCGATTGCTCAGTTTGGACGGGCTGCCAGCTCTAGGAATAGTCTTGGTGGTTCCAAACTTCTTCCATTTAAGAATGATGGAGGCCACTGTGGGGACCTTCTTGGGGACCTTCATTGCTGCAAAAATGTCTTGGTACCCTTCCCCAGATCTGTGCCTCGACACAATCCTGTCTTGGAGCTCTACGGACAATTCCTTTGACCTCATGGCTTGGTTTTTGCTCTGACATGTACTGTCAACTGTGGGACCTTATATAGACAGGTGTGTGCCTTTCCAAATCATATCCAATCAATCGAATTTGCCACAGGTGGACTCCAATCAAGTTGTTGAAACATCTCAAGGATGATCAATAGAAACAGGAGGCACCTGAGCTCAATTTCGAGTCTCATAGCAAAGGGTCTGAATACTTAAGTTATTTGTTTTTTATTTTTAATACATTTGCAAATATTTCTAAAAACTTGTTTTTGCTTTGTCATTATGGGGTATTGTGTGTAGATTGATAAGGAAAAACGTTTATTTAAAATATTTTAGAATAAGGCTGTAACGTAACAAAATGTGGAAAGAGTAAATGGGTCTGAATACTTTCAGAATGTACTGTACCTAATTGAAAAACCCCAACAGACTAAGAACGCATCAAATGACACATATATACGTTATAACTTGTCATTCCAGGCAACTGAACATTTTAGAGGCCCTCCTCCTGGCCGCAGAGACAAAATGTTTTAAAGCAAATTTCCCAAAATTCTACACATTCTGTCATAGGGCGGAGAAAACATGTCAGTTTTAAAGTACGTCTCCTGCAATTTTATACATTTTGCCATGGGGCTGAGAGAAAATGTGCCGTTTAGAGCACATTTCCTACAGTTCTACACACTTATGCAGTGTTCTTATGCTATCTGAATGACTCAAACATTGTCACAAAATAATGCCATGCAATTTTGGGACTTTTAGATTCTCCCTGACTGTCTAGTTTTATTTTGGTGATTGTCAGTTCTCGAAGATGATCATATTTTATTTTTAATATATAGGTCCATTATCTTTTCTACATGATCTGTTTTAGTCATTTAACTTTACAGTGAAAACATTTTAACATCCCCAATTTTTTCTTTATATACAGTATATAAATATATATATACAGTATATACAGATTTAGAAGTGGTGGCCTGCCACTGGTAAATTAATATGAGGAAACTCTGAAAGTAGTGCACTATATAGAGAACAGGGTGCCATTTGGGGTGGACCCTGTGTCTCTCTCTAGCCTCTAAAAAAATAAGTTCAAATTAAAGTATTTAGTCCCATACTTCTAGCACACAATGACTACATCAATCTTGTGACTACAAATTTGGTTGGATGAATTTCCTGTTTATTTTGGTTGTGTTTTCAGATTATTTTGTTTCTGAACACTTCTACATTCATGTGGATGCTATCATGATTTGGGAATATCCTGAATGAATCGTGAATAATGATGAGTGATAAAGTTACAGACGCACAAATATCATTGAAGCTGGTAACCCTCCGGCTGCCAGATCACTCCCGGCACGCAGCTCGGGGATTCGAACCGGCAACCTTTCGGTTACCAGGCTACCAGCTCGCCTCTCTAACCCTGATTCTACCACAACCCCCTAATGTAGTATTGTAGTATACTATGGTATAGTGTACTGAATAGGGAATAGAATAACGTTAGAGTGTCTCACATGTGTAAGTGTATCCTACGTACCTCTGGACAAACGTGTACTAAATCTCAGATAGTCTACCTTTGATTTCCAAAGGCCCGTCGATGTGCATCTCTGGCCTGGCCACGATCTTCTTCTCTCCTGTTCCCATGATCGAAGCGGACGAGCGCTTGTAGACGCCCCTCTGCACCTCGCCAAACACCAGGAACATGTTGTAGACGCGTGTCGTGTAGCCCGCCAGCTCTGTGACCTATCACAGACAACAAGAAAGGTCAGAGGTCACTTGTTGAGGTAAATAACACTGGAGTCAGTTAGGTCGCCTTACCCAACAGAGTTCCATTGCCCAACAGTAGGTGTGAGCAAAGTAGAGCAGTGTGTGTGTCTTTGGGAAAAAAATCCTACAATGTGATTTTCTGGATTTTTTTCTCCTAATTTTGTCTATCATAGTTGAAGTGTACCTATGATGAAAATTACAGGCCTCTCTCATCTTTTTAAGTGGGAGAACTTGCACAATTGGTGGCTGACTAAATACTTTTTTTGCCCCACTGTATATGACTAAATGTAGCCTAACCTTCAGTAGGAAGTGTGATACTGATTTGCAAGGCAAAGGATTACAAAAACCATAGTCTGACACCAACAATACTCATTTCCTCTTATTGAAAGGTCTACCCTCCCCTACAGAGTGAAACAGTGCGCTTTCTTGGACCTCAGCCCTTTTCTCACATCCATGTAATACTGTAGATATAACTGTCATATTCACAAATATTGTAGTGGGCATATCACCACCGACACAGACAACATTCAAATCAGCACCGTGATGGGGGACATAAAATGTCCTTTTGGGCCTAAATCTGGTAACTCAAAAATAAATGTCTGCAAAATGCGTGTGGATGGACATCATCATTTTGGGATTACAATGAGGGATCTTTTTCTTTGGTGTTGCTTCATGTTGGTCAGACCGTTTGAAAGTCCTCTTGTCATGAGTGGGTCTAATGGCTCACTCGAACACTGTCCATTCACTCTAATGCCACTTGAATGTAAGAGACGAGACAGGAGAGAGAGAGAGAGAGAGAGAGAGAGAGAGAGAGAGAGAGAGAAGATAAGAGAGAAGAGTGAAACATCACCTCTTTGTAGGAGGACATGATCCTCTCGATGGCGTCAGCTCCAGAGGCCAGGAGATTGCGGGCGGTGGTGAAGGCCTCTGTCCTCTCGCTCACCAGCACCTGAGTCTGACCGTCGGCAGTCTCTGTGAGAGGGGAAATTAAGGATCGACACTATGAGATGAAATACTGGGCCCGTAGCCCCTTGGCTTTCTGATCTGTGAACACCTAGGGGGTATGGCCTAAGGAAGAGCCTAGGAACTAGGGAAAGTGGCAAAAGACCGAAATGGAACAGAGCCATTCTGTGCTTAGACCAGTAAGACTGTAATGACAGCTCTCTGTTTTTGTGGCCAAAAACCCAAAAGTTGCCATGTTATCAGTGTGTATGACACTGATGGGGGTGGAGACCACAGAAGGATGGTGGCACCTTAATTGGGGAGGACGGGCTCATGGTAATGGCTGTAGCGGAACAGGTGGAATGGTATCAAATACATCAAACACATGGTTTCCATCTGCTTGATGCCTTTCCATTTGGCATCAAACACATTATTATGAGCCGACCTCCCATCAGGCAACAGTAGCATTCCGCTGGTTAGCAGCTAACAGGACAATAGGGACAACAGGATGAATATACCCTTACCAGCACAACAAAGTCCTTGTTGAATAACACCTACAGGGTATCGTTGAGATAGTTGGTTCCCGTGGGTTAACACATGCTGATCAGCTACTACTGTGTGTGGAACATGCAAATGAAGAGGGGCTGTTTTTGGGGGGCTTTGTGAGTCCAGCACAAAATGACCTGAATAGAACCAAACGTCAATCGGTTCAAATGAAAGACGGAATAGGCTACCTGCTGGTATGCACAAACAGAGATCAACCATGACAACCCTTTCTGAAAACAAGGGGCTTTAGAAGAAAACAAGATGATGTCGTGGTGACTATTACCGCTGTCAGCGAAGCCGGTAGCTGTGATGATGGGCACAGCCACCATGACCAGTCCACAGCTACTCCACACGTACTTCATGAGGAACTGCTCCACCATGATGTACCACAGACGCTTGGACAGGATCAAGTTCATCTGCTCCGCCAGGGCCCGGTAGCACTTCTGCAGCTGACGCATCTCCACCTGACACACACAGGACCGGCAGACACAGACAGGCAGTTTACATTGCAGTCACAAAAAGTATCTGGCCTACACAGCACAGCACATTCACAACAAATGGATTGCAAATAGAGTTCACATAGCATTCACATTGTATGTTAGTTATTTTGTACTGGCAAAACAAGTGCATATAAGGAGGCTGTCAATCAAATGATTGAAATTCACATTTGGTAATTGAATATGATGTCATAGGTGTGCATTGGATCCAACTCCAAGGGACCCAACCCATTGGTATTGCTATTATAATAAATACATTTGCATGGAAAATCCACCACGCATCTTTCTTGTATACCTTGTGGCCCCTGTAGAAGGCTATCTCCTCTGCATTGGCAATGATCCTGGAATGCACATAGCGTAAATGGCCTTTCCTGTGGGCCTCCTCAGCTACTAGCTTTCCGAATTTCGGCGAGCAGGCCCTCAGAACCTTGGCCGTGCAAAACACCACCAGCCCGGCCAGCAGGGTCGGCCCGCTGGCGTTGGCCCCCCTGGACCGGGCCGTCTGGATGAGGGTGTAGGAGGTGAGTATCACATCCAAGATGGGCTTGGTGAGGTTCGAGTAGAGATGCGCAACGGATTGGGAAAACATCATTACGTCCTCGGTAAGAGACTGGTCCGGGTTGGTCAGTCTCCCGTCCATGTTGCTGACTTTGTAGTAGGTCTGGTCTGTGAAATAGGTGGTGTAGGCATGGTCCACTAGCCGTGTGCGGAAGGCGAGGGCCAGCTTGCACTCGAGGTAGCGGATAACACTGTTCACGAATGTGGCCGGAATGGCAATAAGGAGCCATTTCATCAGTTGGATGATGAAGCTGCGTGGTTCTTTCTCAACGATTGTTTTCACAATCTTGCCATCCAAGCCTGCGACATAGATAGACAGAAATGTCCGTGAAATTAACGCGACCGAATGCAGAGACAGCAATCCGAGCTCTTTGGAAACAAGCTTTGGAAAGAGGATTTTGATGAGTTCAAGTATCTGTTTAAAAAATTCTGCGTTTACCCCTGGCGACTTTTTATGACTCAGGGCATCTGTTTGTGATTTAACGCCAACCGTCGAGCCATTTTCCTCGGCCCTGCTATTCCTGCATCCATTCCGTTTTACGAATTGTCTGCAGACGATGGGGTACAGGGTTTTCACCCCGTAGGCAGCGGCCGCGAGAAAGACAGCTCGCTTCGCTGCAGTCGTCCGGTCCCATTTCACTCTGAACGCCGCATCAAGTATATTGGACATCTTTTCCCCTACGCAGCGATCAAAGAGCTAGTCCGGTTATTTCAGTGCTACATCCATCGGGGATTTTAGTATGATTATGGATCTGGAAGCGAAAAGAAAAGGAAAAACCATCTCCCTCATACAACGGTGAGATGTTCAAGCTAGAAAACCCACCCGCTAGCTACGTTCTAGTGTTTCCGTCATTTGGTTTGGCAGTGTTTTATTTATTATAGGCAACACCCCGGAAAGACACGATACGGTTGTGAGGGACGTATTCAAATGAGGTCCCTACTGTACGTTTTTACTATACACACACTGTATTGTGACTATATTTTGTCAGTGAGTGTAGTAACGCGGTTACTACGAACGCCTCTCTCGTCTTTGAGAGGGACATAGTAGCTATGTCATGTATTTGTCTGTTGGCTTGGCTCCTGCATCTTTGTACCTCTCTCTCAACTCAAACTGAAGCATCATTATAATCGGCTACTTGATGAGAACGTTTCACTGGTAGCTAGCTAACTAGGTTTCATAAAAACTCAACAACTATCAACTACCGTATGCTGTTAGATACATTTTCTTTCAAGTGCTGATAAAATATATGTCCCAATAAAAAAATGTTTTTGTCTGTCTGATTTTACTGGGCAAAGTGAATTGGGTCGGTGGTTCAAGCGGAGTTTGATAGCTAGCTAGCTAACGTTAGCCTCGTTAGCACTTTTACAGATGTAACGTTAACGTTACTTGTTGACAGTCTGGGTGGAACGAGTTTTAGAAAAAAAAACTGCTTGTTAGCGAATATTCAACATTAACTTTCTATTTCTTTGTCAGATAACATTATAATTGTTACTATTTAACAAAAATATTCTCTTGACCCCCTTTTTAAGATCAATTTTAGCTTGATTTTCCATTATGAATATTAACGTTACAGGAACCGGTTTTATGATGAGAAATGACATGAAAAAGCAGAGGGTAAATAAGGTACCATATTGTATATATTATAATACAGTATATGTGACATGATAATACATATGCCCACATTTTATCAGGAATTCTTTGAAAATAAGAAAATGCAGAGAAAGATGAAAACCTTAGGAATACCAACCTCTTCTGAAGGAGCCAGCTCTGGAAGTACAGTGGGCAAAAAAGTATTTAGTCAGCCACCAATTGTGCAAGTTCTCCCACTTAAAAAGATTAGAGAGGCCTGTAATTTCTATCATAGGTACACTTAAACTATGACAGACAAAATTAGATTAAAAAATCCAGAAAATCACCTGTAACTTCTTCTTTAAGAGGCTCCTCTGTCCTCGACTCGTTACCTGTATTAATGGCACCTGTTTGAACTTGTTATCAGTATAAAAGACACCTATCCCAAACCTCAAACAGTCACACTCCAAACTCCACTATGGCCAAGACCAAAGAGCTGTCAAAGGACACCAGAAACAAAATTGTAGACCTGCACCAGGCTGGGAAGACTGAATCTGCAATAGGTAAGCAGCTTGGTTTGAAGAAATCAACTGTGGGAGCAATTATTAGGAAATGGAAGACATACAAAACCACTGATAATCTCCCTCGATCTGGGGCTCCACGCAAGATCTCACCCCGTGGGGTCAAAATGATCACAAGAACGGTGAGCAAAAATCCCAGATCCACACGGGGGGACCTAGTGAATGACCTGCAGAGAGCTGGGACCAAAGTAACAAAGCCTACCATCAGTAACACACTATGCCGCCAGGGACTCAAAGAGAGCATTTGGAGAGCATTTGGATGATCCAGAAGAAGATTGGGAGAATGTCATATGGTCAGATGAAACCAAAATATAACTTTTTGGTAAAAACTCAACTCGTTCTTGTTTGGAGGACAAAGAATGCTGAGTTGCATCCAAAGAACACCATACCTACTGTGAAGCATGGGGGTGGAAACATCATGCTTTGGGGCTGTTTTTCTGCAAAGGGACCAGGACGACTGATCCGTGTAAAGGAAAGAATGAATGGGGCCATGTATCATGAGATTTTGAGTGAAAACCTCCTTCCATCAGCAAGGGCATTGAAGATGAAACGTGGCTGGGTCTTTCAGCATTACAATGATCCCAAACGCACCACCTGGGCAACGAAGGAGTGGCTTCGTAAGAAGCATTTCAAGATCCTGGAGTGGCCTAGCCAGTCTCCAGATCTCAACCCCATAGAAAATCTTTGGAGGGAGTTGAAAGTCCGTGTTGCCCAACAACAGCCCCAAAACATCACTGCTCTAGAGGAGATCTGCGTGGAGGGATGGGCCAAAATACCAGCAACAGTGTGTGAAAACCTTGTGAAGACTTACAGAAAACGTTTGACCTCTGTCATTGCCAACAAAGGGTATCTAACAAAGTATTGAGATAAACATTTGTTATTGACCAAATACTTATTTTCCACCATCATTTGCAAATAATTCATTAAAAATCCTACAATGTGATTTTCTGTAATTTTTTCCTCATTTTGTCTGTCATAGTTGAAGTGTACCTATGATGAAAATGACAGGCCTCTCTCATCTTTTTAAGTGGGAGAACTTGCACAATTGGTGGCTGACTAAATACTTTTTTCATACTTCATTCATAGTAAACCAGATTGCTGCAAAGAATAAAACAATGGTGAGTTCAGACAGACATCTATAGATTATGGATACATACTAATAACATTGAAAAAGGATCCCACCCACAACAATAACTTGGTTTATTCTAGATCAGCCAAAGATAACTCGCATCACTGATGATAAGCGAGGACCGAAGTCAATGAAGGAGGGGCCCCTGAAGTTACCCATGAGCCCTTGCTCCCCATCACGTCTTTCCCTTGTGGAGAGCCAGCCTTTGTACAGGTATGGCTATATATCTATATATCAAGAAATTATATAATCATTCTAGGAGGAAAAGTGAAACAGTAGCTCATCTAAGTATTTGCAATAACGGTACTGTACTACTGATGTATTTGTGTCCAGGCTGCTAGAAAGAGAAAGCACTGCATTCCTGATGGATTCAAGTGTAGACAGGTCAGTCATGTTTACTCACACTGATTTGTCTTTTCTGACAACACAAATACATCACCTCACATCACTAGTGCTCTTTTTTACCATATTTCTGAACTTACAGATACAGTCAGCTTTCTGGAAATGATGACTCAACCTTGTGACATTTGGCTGGTTCATTGATTGTTGCTCTCAGCTCTCACCAGTGCTGGAATCAAACATGTCAGACACCAGTACGTCAGACTACCAGCAACACATCCAGGATAAGGGGCTCACCCTTCGTCAGTCTACTCCTTAGGGGCAGGCCTGCTCTCCCTCCAGCAGAGAGCACAGGTCCAGCCACAGCCACACTGCTCCCCTAGACCTCCCTGGGATATCTCCACCTCAGAGCAACCACAGGTATTCATTCAAACACTTTCATAGTAACAGTATTCTTTCATTTGGAATGGATTTAACCTCACCTCTACCCCGCAAACACATGAAACAAAGACAAATGAGTGTGCATTCATTCCACTGTATTAACAGTCTTGTGAAGTAAAGAAAAAGTATAACTGAAACCTAATAGATATTTGATTTTGTAGTTTATACCTTTCTCTCAACCAGGAGGGAGGAGAGAGTGTGCCTCGTGGTCCACAGTACCAAGTGGACCCAAACAGCAGCTGAGCATGACCCCCCTCAGTATCCAAAGTATGGTTTGGAGGCACAGTGCCTGAGTGAGTACTGAACTGAAATATCAAAGATGTGTTTTTACCTGATATGCAGCAAATCATTTTCTTTATCCGTCTTCTGTTCATACATTATTGAGATTGACAACCCCCCGAACTGATATTCATTTTTTCCTGATTTCCATTGCTGTATCGATTACATCTGTGAAGATAGAGGTATTAGTTGATATTTCCATAACTTGTGCACTGACTAATGGGGTATGCATCGGCCTACCCAGTAGCACAGAGACCAGAGACCATGCCATGCACATAGTGGGGTTCTCTATCAACCAATCTGAGGGCAAAGACCACACCTTGAAGTTCTCTCTCAAAAATCATACAATGGAGTTCTCCGTCAACCAAATAGAGAGTGAAGAGCAACACAACGAAGCACTCTTCGGGGCCTTGCAGTAATGAGGATTATGGAAGTGAAGGTACCTGTGCATCCCAAATGGCACCCCATGCCCTAAATAGTGCACTACTTTTGAACAGGTTGCATAGGGCTCTGGTCAGAAGTATAGCACTTTGTAGGTAATAAGGTACCATTTGCTACGCAGGCACTGTCCAGTGTGCATTATGTAGGCTATTAATAATTTCCCTTCACTAAAAACTATGATACATGTTTTTGGAGAAAGTTTGCCAATCTCTCTTTACTGACATACAGGACCAGTCAAAAGTTAGGACACACCTACTCATTCCATGGTTTTTCTTTATTTTTACACTGTACAATAATAGTGAAGACATCAAAACTATGAAATAACACATATGGTTTGATTTGATTTGAAAAATATGGAATCATGTAGTAACCAAAAAAAGTGTTAAACATATATTTGAGATTCTTCAAAGGAGCCACCCTTTGCCTTCACGACAGCGTTGCACACTCTTGGTATTCTCTCAACCAGCTTCACCATATGTGTTATTTCATAGTTTTGATGTCTACACTATTATTCTACAATGAATAAAATAGTACAAATAAAGAAAAAACCCTTGAATGAGTAGGTGTGTCCAAGCTTTTGACTGGTACTGTATGTATGTCAATTCTTCCCAGCAGCTAATTTTAAGAAGGGTATGCGTAAGATATATCTTAAGGAGGAAGTACCTACAACGTCTACCAGAGATGTGAATGAATCGTAGAGCCGAGGCCCTGAACCTGATTTCTCGACTCATGTAATTACAGGCAGCAGCATTACATCAGGTGTCTAATGCCACCTAGTGGCAGAATTGCAATAATTTCAGAGCTGAACAGTGATGATGATATAACACAGTACCATTTAGCAAACGTTTTTATCCAAAGCGACTTAGAGTCATGCATGCAAACAATTGACATACGGGTGATCCTGGGAATTGAACCCACTATCCTGGCATTGCAAGTACCATGCTCTACCAACTGAGCCACGGGACCTGATTAGGTTATGATAATAGGTAAAGGTAAGGGGAAAATGTGTTAATATGGTGAAGGCCAGCCTGTTTCGTTGTTACGTCTGTATTCCAACAGGTTTCCAACTGCACTGATGTCAGCTCATGTTTCCACACTACATTCGAAAATCACCTGCTGTTCACCACCTGTCTGACACTGATAGGCCGAGTCCCAAGTGGCACCCTATTCCCTATATAGTGCCACATGAGGAATAATATGGTGTCATTTGGGACGCTCCCCCCGGTGGAGACTTACCTGCAGACGTGTCTTCAGCTTGTCCTGCAAACACTCACCATGGTCCTAAGGAATGCTGTGAATCATCGCCCAGTTACTCTCCCAAGAGGAGGTTGCTTTAGTTCCGACTCGGATGATGAGGTAAGTAAACAACAGATAATACTGTTTACATCTGCTTCGGTTAATGTACTGTAAGGGACTGCTTTGATTTCCCATAGATCACTTAGGCCTACCATGACTGACTTGTAAATTCATTATTTGTAACACTTTACATTTAGTTGCTCTTATAAGTCTGCGTAATTACTGTTTAAGAACACGTCGTTGCATAGTAACCGCTTTGCATTTTACATGGTAATATCAACATATTTCTTAGTGTGACAGCAATGGAGTTGACAAGACAGCACAAACAGATCTGGGACTCGGGCTACATATGTTCATACTAATCTTTAAATGCCATATCAGGAGGTGGAGGATTATCACCAGTGTCACCAGGGTGGATCCTCACAGGCACATTCAGAGAGGTCCTGTAGTGCAGAGATCCCTGTCCTCAGCCAAGGCCTCATCACATTGGAACACACAACAAATCAAATCAAATCAAATTTTATTTGTCACATACACATGGTTAGCAGATGTTAATGCGAGTGTAGCGAAATGCTTGTGCTTCTAGTTCCGACAATGCAGTAATAACGAGCAAGTAATCTAACTAACAATTCCAAAAAAAACTACTGTCATACACAGTGTAAGGGGATAAAGAATATGTACATAAGGATATATGAATGAGTGATGGTACAGAGCAGCATAGGCAAGATACAGTAGATGATATCGAGTACAGTATATACATATGAGATAAGTATGTAAACCAAGTGGCATAGTTAAAGTGGCTAGTGATACATGTATTACATAAGGATGCAGTCGATGATATAGAGTACAGTATCAACGTATGCATATGAGATGAACAATGTAGGGTAAGTAACATTATATAAGGTAGCATTGTTTAAAGTGGCTAGTGATATATTTACATCATTTCCCATCGATTCCCATGATTAAAGTGGCTGGAGTAGAGTCAGTGTCATTGACAGTGTGTTGGCAGTAGCCACTCAATGTTAGTGGTGGCTGTTTAACAGTCTGATGGCCTTGAGATAGAAGCTGTTTTTCAGTCTCTCGGTCCCAGCTTTGATGCACCTGTACTGACCTCGCCTTCTGGATGGCAGCGGGGTGAACAGGCAGTGGCTCGGGTGGTTGATGTCCTTGATGATCTTTATGGCCTTCCTGTAGCATCGGGTGGTGTAGGTGTCCTGGAGGGCAGGTAGTTTGCCCCCGGTGATGCGTTGTGCAGACCTCACTACCCTCTGGAGAGCCTTACGGTTGAGGGCGGTGCAGTTGCCATACCAGGCGGTGATACAGCCCGCCAGGATGCTCTCGATTGTGCATCTGTAGAAGTTTGTGAGTGCTTTTGGTGACAAGCCGAATTTCTTCAGCCTCCTGAGGTTGAAGAGGCGCTGCTGCGCCTTCCTCACGATGCTGTCTGTGTGAGTGGACCAATTCAGTTTGTCTGTGATGTGTATGCTGAGGAACTTAAAACTTGCTACCCTCTCCACTACTGTTCCATCGATGTGGATGGGGGGGTGTTCCCTCTGCTGTTTCCTGAAGTCCACAATCATCTCCTTAGTTTTGTTGACGTTGAGTGTGAGGTTATTTTCCTGACACCACACTCCGAGGGCCCTCACCTCCTCCCTGTAGGCCGTCTCGTCGTTGTTGGTAATCAAGCCTACCACTGTTGTGTCGTCCGCAAACTTGATGATTGAGTTGGAGGCGTGCATGGCCACGCAGTCGTGGGTGAACAGGGAGTACAGGAGAGGGCTCAGAACGCACCCTTGTGGGGCCCCAGTGTTGAGGATCAGCGGGGAGGAGATGTTGTTGCCTACCCTCACCACCTGGGGGCGGCCCGTCAGGAAGTCCAGTACCCAGTTGCACAGGGCGGGGTCGAGACCCAGGGTCTCGAGCTTGATGACGAGCTTGGAGGGTACTATGGTGTTGAATGCCGAGCTGTAGTCGATGAACAGCATTCTCACATAGGTATTCCTCTTGTCCAGATGGGTTAGGGCAGTGTGCAGTGTGGTTGAGATTGCATCGTCTGTGGACCTATTTGGGCGGTAAGCAAATTGGAGTGGGTCAAGGGTGTCAGGTAGGGTGGAGGTGATATGGTCCTTGACTAGTCTCTCAAAGCACTTCATGATGACGGATGTGAGTGCTACGGGCGGTAGTCGTTTAGCTCAGTTACCTTAGCGTTCTTGGGAACAGGAACAATGGTGGCCCTCTTGAAGCATGTGGGAACAGCAGACTGGTATAGGGATTGATTGAATATGTCCGTAAACACACCGGCCAGCTGGTCTGCGCATGCTCTGAGGGCGCGGCTGGGGATGCCGTCTGGGCCTGCAGCCTTGCGAGGGTTAACACGTTTAAATGTCTTACTCACTTCGGCTGCAGTGAAGGAGAGACCGCATGTTTCCGTTGCAGGCCGTGTCAGTGGCACTGCAACAACGGGGTCACCCTCCGTCTCAACCCAGACCTTACACCCCACCCACTAGGCCTCAATGCACAGGGAACTGTGGAAACGGCCAGAGCGGTCATAGAGACCAGAGAGCGTTGGAGAGCTCCGACTCCACAGAGAGAGATGGTCAGGCTGTGTAGTTACAGATGACAGTAATAGCCAGGCTAGGGTTATAGGCGATCGGTACGTCCCACCTCGTCCTCTGTCTGAATCACAGAGCTCTGTGGTCCACCAACAACAAATGGCAGCCACCAGAACACAAGCAACACAAGAAACACGAGGAATGGGGACACAGACTGTCACCAACATCACCTCGAAATGTCCAACATGTCATACCGATCCCAACCACCAGAGGGCAGGCCAGTCACAGAGATGAGTCTATGAGACAACAGACAGACAGAGCATTATCAGACAGATCCAGGAGGGAGGGAGAAGAGCACACGCCCTGGAGAAAATCAACAGCCAGAGAGCTCAAGGCTGGACCTGGGCACCACCCATCAATCATCCCTTTAAACAAGTGTCGTAACACTAACACGGAGAATAGAGTGCATTCAGAGACCCACTACCTCTGTACTAGACGCTCCCCTCGTCACCAATGATGTAAAAGGTATGAATAGCAAATGTTTGATGTAATTAACAAATCAGTGTAGCCGAATATAGACAAATCAATGCAAACAACAAAATATGTGGTGTAATTTATCATAGGCAATCGATTGAAAGTAAAGCTAGTAAATGGGTGTAATAAGCACATGTTATACTGCAGTAATATCTACTCTGATCTGTATATGTTGGCATTCTTCCGTACAGTTTGTTGCAGTTTTCTTACGGACCAAGATTCATGATGGTGGTAGTTTTTTTGTTATTTTCAGTGGTATTTTGAAAATGGATGTTGCTCCCTAATGATGTTTTTCTCTCTTCCATCCAGACTTGAGAGGTAAGCAGCTGCAGCATAAAGGACAGGAAGAAGAATAAGAGGTACAGGGGAGGAGACCTTCCAGATGAGAGAGAGAGGAGAAAAGGAGGTCACTGCTGAGAGCATAGTTAACAGGCTTTCAGAGGAGGTTGAGACACTTCAGGAAAGAGCAGGCGTTCTGCTCATGCTGAAGCAGAGGAAAAAGATTAGTGAAAAGGGAAGGAGAGGAGAGAGGTGGGTAGGACAGGAGAGGAGGGGAGGTCAAATCCCGAGGTATCCCTTTAAGAGTTGTGAACAACACTAGCAACTACAGTACATCCCTTTACCACAGGATCTGTTTCTGCATATTTAAACATTTATAACAATGCCCTTGGGATTCTACATTAAAACAAAAGCCAGACATTGCAAGATAATCCGTTTATTTATTTTCCCCCGATACATATTCAAGTTTCTCATGAATATATTTACTTTGATAGAATATAAATTCTAGTAAACCGTTTACAGCAACAATAATCAAATGTATACTATACAGCGCTGGATAAATATTTCTTTTAAATCTTCACTAGCTCTTCTTCATAACCTAGAATAGAAACACTGCACTTAATTTGTTTTCACATAGAAAAAATTGCACCCGTTCACCATAAACACATTGGATGACCCCATTTAGGAGTTAAAGCAAAGAAGGCAATATAATAATAACACGATGGGTTGTCAAGCGGTTGTGACCGTCTTAAAATCAAAAGTGCATTCTAGAACCACAACACATCAAATAACCTGTTTGACACTATCTCATTTACATGTTTGTTACATGACGACCGTGTTGTCGCCTCTGTGACGGGGATGTGCAATAAAGTGTTGTTTCCCTAAAAGAAAACACTAACTATCTGTGATAGTAAAAGCAAAACGTTATTCTGTCTTCCAGTGAACCTCCAGTTTAGTCCTATTTATAGTATCCTCTCTTTTCTAATCACATTTCTAATCAAATACTCAAATATTGATAATAAATACTCAATAATCCAATATTGATACTGTTGTTCCAATGAACTGGCAAAACACACCTAGTGATAACTTGAAATGCTGTCATTTCATTTCAGTCTAAAGAAAATCCTATTTGAATTCACAATAGTAGCTATCTATCTGGTTTTGTCACTGACAGTAATACACAGACATATTCTCAGCGACGTTATGTTGACCACTTTCAACGAGAGTCTGCTACACACAAATCTTGTACTCAAGTACTCAACTAAAAATGTGTCACCTTACATAGTTTAGCGATATATAAAATGACATGAGCAAGTACAGTACAGTACTCCTCGAACCTTTAGAACACGAGAACCCTGGCTCTTTCACGTGAAGAGTAATGCATTGCGATTTGTACATAAGGCTGTGGAGGAAGACACAACGTAAAATGGAGACGAAATAGGACATTCTTTCTGACATTGTTTTCCCAAAGGGCAACTATGTGTGTAGTTAACTGACTAAACTGTCCATTTCAATGTATGGGTATTCTCTCTGATGGTCTGAGTAACCCAATGAATAGTCTAGTCAACATTTATCAATAAAAACATTTGTGCAACTTCTGAAATAAAATTGAAAAAGGCTATCATCACGACTCCTTCATACATTTCACTTCAGTACAGGCACCGGCATCATGGGTAAAATACATTGGAATAAATAACCTAATAATTCATAGGTTTACTAATGAGAAAACAGAGACAGGTCATGTGCTACTGTAGCTTTTACAACCAACATGATTAAACAAACTGCAAAGCAAGACTGAACTTCATCATTAGATGGAGACCAGCTTGCGTCTCAAATGGCATGCTATTCCCTTTATAGTGCACTACTTTTGACCAAGGCCCATAAGGCTCTAGTTAAAAAGTAGTGCACTATATAGGGAGTAGGGTGCCGTTTGGGACGTAGAGCCCAGGTATATTACTGGTGTCTGACACCCCGTTTGTGATGCTACAGACAAGCTGAGACAATATTTGTACTGAGTTGTGTTTCGTATAGAAAGGCATACTGGTATCAACACTATATATTACAACCCCTCGCTCTGAATTTAACACTTTTGGTGGACGTTTGGCCTCCTACAATACCTTTTTTTTGTGAAGAGGTTGTATCTCTAATCAGATGGTTTTATGTGAGGAAAATGGCAATAGTTTTGTTAACCGTAGTTGGTCTGCCTCACATATAAGGAAATTCATAATAATGCGACAGATGAACAGTAAAATGGATGTCTAAATGCTGAGGATATATATATGAATGTAATGTATGCTTAATACTATTCACGTGATGGTTTTTAAATCAAAAAGGAGATTCTCATCAAACTATAGACGTATCTACAACATTAAATAGGCAAAATCAAATGTGCAAGTAACTCACGTGTTACAAAGAGCTACCCTGTCCGTGAAAAAGATGGAGCAATGTAACCTACGTGGCTGTGAGGCAAACCAGAGACGAGGACTCGGGAAGGATGCAGATCAGGGGCTGTATGTACATGTATCAAGCTTCCTGTCCATGTAATATCATTCACTATGATCTAAAAGGTTAAACTGATCATAAATCAACACTCCTGCTCTGAGTGACTTGATACACACTTTCTGAGATGAGAGAACAGGGACAATATCCAGGGCCAAAGTTACAAACTAGACTGGGCTACTTTAGCCTGGTCCCAGATCTGTTTGTGCTCTTGCCAACTCCATGGCTGTCATCGTCAAGCCATTATTTGGCATGACAATGAGTGACAGTGAGTTGGCACGAAAGCACAGACAGGCTGGCACACGGGCGAGGGCTACTCCACGTCGGAGGCATCGTTATCAGAGAGGTGGTAGTTGCTCCCCTTCACCCTGATGTACTCCACCTGCCGGTCCTCGTCAGAGTCCGTGGCCCCGCAGGAGCACAGCTGGTTGTCGAACAGGGACTCAATCTCCTCCAGCCTCCGGCCCTTAGTCTCAGGAAGACAGCCGTAGATGAAGAAGAACCCAAGCAGAGCCAGGCTGGAGTAAAGGAAAAACGCTCCTGGGAAATAACGATCACAACAAATACACAATCAACAACACATCGTCTGTCAGTCATTATTAGGGCCTACAGTTTTTCCCTGACTACCATATGTGACTTGGCCAGGAAGGGCCCAGAGGTTTTCCTGTACTGACAGCAGAGTTCCGTTCTAGTCTGCAAACAGTGTACAATTCTGTCAAACACTATCCAGTATCTACTGCACCTTATTAAATGACAGCAAGTACTCAAACATGATGAAACTACATTCATTACACATTGAGCCTATCATAAGATACCTCAAGTCTCTCTAGAATAATCAAATGTCCAACAAAAGGTCAGATCCTGCAGTAAAAGCAGGCCTGCTGTTCAGGTTGATTGATCGGGGATGTCCTGTAAGGGGGTATTGATCCGTGATTAGCCGGTCTGTACCGTAGTAGGTGAGGGACTGGGCCACGTGGAGGAAGATGTGTCTGTGTTACCGTAGTAGGTGAGGTTCTGAGCCACATGGAGGAAGGTGAGGGAGACCAGGAAGTTAAACGTCCAGTTGACTCCAGCTGAACAGGCGTTCCCTGTGCTCCGGGCCCACAGGGGGTAAATTTCAGAGTTGATTGTCCACGGCATCGGACCCATACCTGGAAGGAGAGGGATGGCACAGGGCATACAATAGCTCTACAGTACAGCAACTACCCCTCAGTATGCAAACATTGCTGAATCGAGACTTATATACAGTAAGCACACAAATCAAACACAAATGACCTCAATGCATGGTTAACGCCAAACTTGAAATGAGATATCACATTTCCTAATTCTGCGATTCCTTAGTAGTTGCCCCACAGTGAAAGTGAAATACAACATACATTGAATCTCTACAAAGATCAGTGTTGTCTCTCTCACCTGGGGCGAAGAAAGCCAGATAGAGAACAAGACCCAGTAGGACCACCCAGGAGTAGGAGGTGGGACAGTAGTTATAGGCCCAGTACGTATGGACTCTCAGCTGGGTCGAGTTGGAACACCTAGAATAACATGGTACAAGACAGTTATTGTACTGTAGCAACAGTAGCTATGTTATGGATGGAGGGGTACTATGAGTACAGAATTACAGAAGAACCACTTGTCAAGCCTTCTTCAAGGAGTCTTATTCAACGCCATCTACTAACCCCCTCCATCCCCTTCACAAACACACAACAAATAAACCCACACACAGAGCGCATTCTATGACTCACCTGCCCCCCTGTTGCCCTATGCACAACCACACACTCCCTCCCCTTAGTGCTTCCTGTAGCTCACCTGCCCCAGGCTGCCTTCTCTGTGGAGGCTGTATTGACAGGTACACAGGATGAGGCGAACAGAGCCGTGCTGTTCTCACGGTAACAGAAGCCACACGCCGGGTCCAGCATACACGGCTCACACAGCCTGGGATCACAGAGGAGGATTGGACAGAGATGTCACATACAGAGACAAGATCCTCGAGGAGGTATAACGGAACACCTTTCCTCTCTGTGACTGGAGAAGATGCTATCTTTAGCTCTTTACTCTGATAACTTGAGAATAATCTATGTGTGTGTGTGTGAGAGCATGTATTTATGTGTGTGTTATGTGTGCGCATCCATGTGCGTGCATGCGCGAGTGTGTAGTGCGGCGAGCATAGGGCAAACCCATTTCAGAGAGTGTGTTCATTCTCAGAGAGAGTAGCTCTAATGACAGAACAGCAGCCCCATTCCACCTGCCTTAAAGACAAGTCTGTCTTAAACGAGTCTGTCTTAAATGAGTCTGTCTTGTTTGTTGAGTGACGAGAGAGTGTTCAAAACATTAGGAACACCTTCCTAATATTGAGTTTCACCCCATTTTGCCCTGAGAACAACCTCAATTCGTCAGGGCATGGACTTTACAAGGTATCAAAAGCATTCCACTGGGATGCTGGTCCATGTTGACTCCAATGCCTCCCACTGTTGTGTCAAGTTGGCTGGATGTCCTTTGGTTGGTGAATCATTCTTGATACACACGGGAAACTGTTGAATGTGAAAACCCCAGCAGGGTTGCAGTTCTTGACACACTGTGCCTGGCACCTCCTACCATACCCCGTTCCAAGGCGCTTATGGTGCCTTCGGAAAGTATTCAGAGTATTCATTTACTTTTCCACATTTTGTTACGTTACAGCCTTATTCTAAAATTGATTTTTTTGTAAATCTCAGGAATCTACAAACAAAACCCCATAATAACAAAGTGATAAAAGTTTTTTAGAATGTTTGCTAATTTATATTTAAAAAAAATATATATATATATACATTATTTACATAAGTATTCAGGCCCTTTGCTATGAGACTAAAAATTGAGCTCAGATGCATCCTGTTTCCATTGATCATTCTTGAGATGTTTCTACAACTTGATTGGAGTCCACCTGTGGTACATTCAATTGATTGGACATGATTTGGAAAGGCACACACCAGTCTATATAAGATCCCACAGTTGACAGTGCATGTCAGAGCAGAAACCAAGCCGTTAATTAATTTTCTTTTGAGCTCTGAGACAGGATTCTGTCTAGGCACAGATCTGGGGCTGTGAAATGTCTGCAGCATTGATAGTTCCCAAGAACACAGTGGCCTCCCATCATTCTTAAATGGAAGAAGTTTGGAACCACCTCTTCCTAGACCTGGCCAAAATGAGCATTCGAGGGAGAAGGGCCTTGGTCAGAGAGGTGACCAAGAACCCAATGTTCACTCTGACAGAGCTCCAGAGTTCCTCTGTGGAGATGGGGGAACCTTCCCACAGCACTCCACCAATCATGCCTTTATGGAAGAGTGGCCAGACGTAAGCCACTCCTCAGTAAAAGGAAGATTACAGCCCGCTTGGAGTTTGCCAAAAGGCACCTAAACAAGATTCTCTGGTCTGATGAAACCGATATTGAACTCTTTAGCCTGAATGCCAAATGTCACGTCTGGAGGAAACCTGACACCATCCCTACGGTGAAGCATGGTGGCAGCACCATGCTGTGGGGATGTTTTTCAGCGGCAGGAACTGGGAGACTAGTCAGGATCGAGGGAAAGATGAACGGAGCAAAGAACAGAGAGATCCTTGATGAAAACCTGCTCCAGAGTGCTCAGGACCTCATACCGGGGTGAAGGTATACCTTCCAACAGGACAACAACCCTAAGCACACAGCCAAGACAACGCAGGAGTGGCTTTGGGGACAAGTCTCTGAATGTCCTTGATTGGCCCAGCCAGAGCCCGGACTTGAACCCGATCGAACATCTCTGGAGATACCTGAAAATAGCTGTGCAGCGATGCTCCCCATCCAACCTGACAAAGCTTGAGAGGATCTGCAGAGATTTCACTTTTATTTAACCAGGTAGGCCAGTTGATAGCAAGTTCTCATTTACAACTGCTACCTGGCCAAGATAAAGAAAAGTAGTGCGACAAAAACAACAACACAGAATTACACATGGGATAAACAAACGTACAGTCAATAACACAATACAAAAATCTGTAAACAGTTTGTGCAAATGAAGTAAGGTGGTAAGGCAATAAATAGGCCATAGTGGCGAAGTAATTACAATTGAGCAATTAAACACTGGAGTGATAGATGTGCAGATGAGGATGTACAAGTAGAAATACTGGTGTGCAAAAGAGCAGAAAAACAAAAACAAATATGGGATGAGGTAGGTAGTTGGTTGGATGGGCTATTTACAGATGGGCTGTGTACAGTTGCAGCGATTGGTAAGCTACTCTGACAGCTGATGCTTAAAGTTAGTGAGGGAGATATAAGTCTCCAACTTCAGTGATATTGCAATTTTTTCAATTTATTGGCAGCAGAGAACTGGAAGGAAAGGTGGCCAAATAGGTGTTGGCTTTGGGGATGACCAGTGAAATATACCTGCTGGAGCGTGTGCTACGGGTGGATGTTGCTATGGTGACCAGTGAGCTGAGATAAGGTGGAGCTTCACCGAGCAAAGACTTATAGATGACCTGGAGCCAGTGGGTTTGGCAACGAATATGTAGTGAGGACCAGCCAACGAGAGCATACAGGTCGCAGTGGTGGGTAATATATGGGGTTTTGGTGACAAAACAGATGGCACTGTGATAGACTGCATCTAATTTGAGTAGAGTGTTGGAGGCTATTTTCTAAATGACATCGCTGAAGTCAAGGATCGGTAGGATAGTCAGTTTTAAGGGGGTATGTTTGGCAGCATGAGTGAAGGAGGCTTTGTTGCGAAATAGGAAGCTGATTCTAGATTTTATTTTGTATTGGAGATGCTTAATATGAGTCTAGAAGGAGAGCTTACAGTTAAGCCAGACACCTAGGTATTTATAGTTGTCCACATATTCTAAGTCAAAGCCGGTGTTAAGGGAAAGAGCAGGTGTTCCTGTTTTGTACACTCAGTCTACATGCCGGTGTGTAAATTAGGACAGAGAGTGGCATGGACTTTCAGAAGGCAGACAGGGTCTCTTTCTCTCGTTCACTCTCTCTCTCTCCAAGAACAGAGACCCAACCCCTGTTGCACTGTCGCTAATGGAATCTGTTGTTAAAGTTGAAATGAAGCCCTGATAGAATAAAAAAAAAATGCTCAGAGCAGAGAGATTGGAATAATCTGCTAGGTAAGTGTTCAGAAACATGTACAGCATGTACAATTAGATCGCATAATAACATTCATTTAGTCCTAGATGGAAGAACAGGAAAATGTATTAAGAAACAAACCCACACATTGGTCCTGTAAAATGTTCATTTGTATTTGTATTTATTATGGATCCCCATTAGCTGCTGCCTCTTCCAGGAGTCCAGTTATACATTTTAAAAACATTACAATACATTTATAAGAGATTCCACAACATATTAAGTGTGTGCCCTCATGCCCCTACCCTACTACCACATATCTATAATGTGTGTGTAGAGTGCGTATGTTATCATGTGTTTGTATGCATATGTCTATGTTTGTGTTGCTTCACAGTCCCTGTTGTTCCATAAGGTGTATTTTTAACCTGTTTTCTTGTCTAATTTTACTGCTTGCATGAGTTACTTGATGTGGAATAGAGTTCCATGTAATACTGTGCGCCTCCCATAGTCTGTTCTGGAATTGGGGACAGTAACAAGACCTCTGGTGGCATGTCTTGTGTGGTATGCATTGGTGCATTCAGCATGTTAATACCTCTCACAAATACAAGTAGTGATGAAGTCAATCTCTCCTCCACTTTGAGCCAGGTGAGATTGGCATGTATATTATTAATGTTAGCTCTCTGTGTACATCCAAGGGCCAGCCATACTGAGCCAACCACTGACTGAACAGTAGTCCAGTCGCGACAAAACTAGGGCCTGTAGGACCTGCATTGTCGATAATGCTGTTAAGAATGCAGAGCAGTGCTTTAATATAGACAGACTTCTCCCCATCCTAGCTAGCTACTGTTGTATCAATGTGTTATGTCCACAACTCGCTTAATTTAGATTTAGTTGAGGTTTAGGGTTTAGTGAATGATTTGTCCCAAAGACAATGCTTTAAGTTTTTGAAATAGCCATTCAGTGTCGCTGTCATTTCAGTCGCTGTGGTAGCTGTTGTGTATAGTGTTGAGTTATCCGCATACATAGACACACTGGCTTTACTCAAAGCCAGTGGCATGTCATTAGTAAAAATTTAAAGAAAGGGGCCTAAACAGCTGCCCTGGGGAATTCCTGATTCTACCTGGATTTTGTTGGAGAGGCTCCCAATAAAGAATACCCTCATTAGTGCCGATGTTTTAATTCATGGTGGCTCAGGTTCATATTGAGACATTTTTTTTTACTCCTGCACGTAACATTAAAGTGATGTACATATGTCAATGTTACCTTCAGAATATATATATATATTTTTTAACCCCCCCTTTTTCTCCCCAATTGCGTCATATCCAATAACGATCTTGTCTCCTGACTGCAACTCCCCAACGGGCTCGGGAGAGGCGAAGGTTGAGTCATGCGTCCTCCTTAACACCCACCCGCTTAACCCGGAAGCCAGCCGCCCCATTGTGAGGAAACACCGTTCAACTGACAACCGAAGTCAGGCTGCAGGTGCCTGGCCTGCCACAAGGAGTCGCTAGAGCGTGATGAACCAAGTAAAGCCCCCCCCGGCCAAACCCTCCCTTAACCCGGATTGTGCGCCACCCTATGGGACTCCCGGTCACAGCCGGTTGTGTTACAGGCTGGGATCAACCTCAGGTCTGTAGTGACACCTCAAGCACTGCGATACAGTGCCTTAGACCCCTGTGCCACTCGGGAGGCCCCCCATAACATGAAATGTAATTATATTCAGAATATTACGGAATACACAGTATTGTGTTGGACAGTAGACTACAGTGCAGATAGAGTACAGTATAATACAGTAGTAGAGTGGGGAGTACTCACAGGTGTCTGTTGCAGGTGGAGTTGACCATTGAGGGGTCAGTGGGGTGGAGGGTGACAGGAGGGGTGTGTTGGGCAGACAGCAGAAACCCAATGGCCAGCAGAGACAGACTCAGACATGTTCCTAGGAGAAAACACATACAGTCTAACCAAACAGTGTACTGCTTTGCACAGAATATGGGTTACTACTACTACTACTGTCTGTTTAGTTACATGTATTACAATTTCATGTAATAATGTAATTTCACGTAGTCCATGTAATTCCATTCAAATCTGTCTGTGGAACTAACTGGGAAACACATACTGTGATCCAATATGTCATCAATTCACACACACTAAATGTGTCTCTGAATCATCAGAATCCATACATTTATCTTTACCCTGACCCTCTGACCCTTACCGATGATGCTCCCCAGTGTGAGTTTCCTGCGGCCAACCCTCTCCACTAGCCACACCCCCAGGAGGGTGAACAGAAAGTTGGTGAAGGCTGTGACCCCGGCCAACCAGATGGCCAGCTTGTCATCCCGCACTCCCGACATCTGCAGGATGGTGGCGCCGTAGTACCTGTACATAGAGGAGAGGGTGTTTCATCAGTCAACAGAACCATAGAGAAAGAGAGCGAATTTGGCACAGAGATATATTGTAACTCTATGGTGGTGCTGCAGTACCTGCACACAGAGGACAGGATATGGTCATCATCAATCACCACATGGCTACCATATAAAGACACTAGCTGGACGCCATGTTGATGCACAAAGACAATAGGGTGGTGGCCACTATCTGGCTATGCTGGAAAGAACAGCCAGGAAGTAATGTCCTTCTGGAATGGCCATCTACAGACTATTGAGGACAGGACAGGAAACCCAAAGGTCATTACGATTGTCTGTTGTATTGCATTGGATTTTCCCTCTCATGCCAAGAAAGCTTGGGAGAGCGAGATATAAGTAGGAAACAGATTGAAAGAGACAGATCACCATGTGCTAATGATTCTCTCCGTAGAGAAGAGGTACACTCCATTATGTTCTTGAGTTGAGTGGCCACCAATCAACCACTGGTAAAGCAATCAACCCGAGATAGACACAATGAGCCAAGTCCCAATCCATCCACCCCATCCACTCATGTATCTGCCTGTGTCCCAAATGGCACCCGAATCGCTAAATAGTGCACTACTTTTGACCAGGACCCATAGGGCTCTGGACAAAGGTAGTGCACTATGTAGGGAATAGGGTGCCATTTGCGACACAAACACTCTGGTGTCACTGTCTAATTAAAGTGCCACCTTTCTGCCTGGATGCTGCTGAACTCTGCTTCACTTAGGAAAATTACACCTCATCAAGCTCGACAGACAGGGCCTCTAAACACTTTCTCCTTGACATGCTTCATTTCTAGGGGACCAGGTGATATAGACGGTGGAGGAAGATCCTAGTCCTGAGAGCTGCTCAAGGTAGAAGTTGCCACAGATCTTGATTCCCCTACAGTGGCTGAAAAAATATTGGACCGTATCAGTGGTATCAGTGGTTAAGGGAAACTACGCCCCTCTCTGATCAACTCTCTCCCTGCTTCACAAGGCAGCACCCCAGCCTCTGTAGAATACAGGCACTCGGAACGCAACGCAACGATTCTCACCCAAAAAAGACGAGAGAGGAGAGCATTCATTCAAAAGTTTAAAAAATAAAAGACCGTCCTTCGCGTTCTCTCTCTCGCTCCCTCACTTTTTCACTCATTCTCTGCAGGGAGCCGTGAATTAGCATTTTGTTTTTCAATCTCTTGAAAAGCATCTGCACCCGTCGACTCTTTTTCAAAACAAAACACTCCTACCGACTGCCTATTTGCATAAATCTTTCCTTTAGTCAAGTCAGCCAACATGTTTCTCAACTTGAGTCGAAGTTCAACACTTCAGAGTTAAAGTACAGGTGTAAGGGGTCATGAGGACCACATACATGGTCAATAAATATACTAATCAAGCAAAGCCTTTGAAAAAAACTGAGCCCATAGCACTGGCAATAGCCGGATGTGGCGATGTAACAACATGTTGGGCGGATGGAAGGCAACAAAGCCGCCTGATTTCTGTCTCGCCTCGCTGAGGCTTTCAATCTCAGTATGCATCTGCCCACACACACACACACACGGAAACACAGTATGACTGATAAGGGGTTTGTAGTAGCAGCGGGTGTAAAATCTCTCCGCAGTAGAAGCTCCATCTCAGGTTTGAATCAGATTGATTAAGAAGCAGCAAGGCCAGCCGGAAAGGAAGCACAGCTCACATTTAACCAGCCCAGCCAGATACCCTGTGCTCTGACAGAACATAGCATCACCACATCCACGACAAACATGATGTAACCAGCTACACAGAGTGCTGTAAACACTACATAAGTGTACTTGGAAGCACTTCCAGCACAGCATCCAAATACTGCCATAATACACACTATTGGGTGGTAACCACATGGTGCTAGTTAAAAATCAGAGTTTCAAACAGCCAAAGTGTGTGTATCTTTAGGTTCTGACTCCACTCCAGAAATATGGAATAAAACCGATTTATTTCTGTGGGTGAGACCCCCTGCCAGGCCACTTGCAGAGGGAAGAATGAACCTTCCCCAGTCCCTGTTAACGATGATGATGCAGGCTCATTCTTGGACTCTCGGCGAGCTCACAGTCCAATTATATAAATTACACTGCCCGCAAAAAACATTCTACAGGTGATGAGATGGGCAAATGGCAATAATACTGTAGATTGTAGATAAGAGCCTGTGCTAATTGAAATGTCTGTGTTCAATTTGTTATGAAATGTAATACATTTTAGACCAGGGTAACTACTCTGAACTGGACACAGCTGGCAGTACATTTGTCATGTCTGGAAGGTCTCAGACACGCAATAAAGCTGTCGTATATAAAAACCCTATTAAAATGATATGTATGACGACCGGAGCGGACGAGAAGTCTGAAGCTCTGTAGCCAAAACGATTAATCCAACACAACTAAGAAGCACTAGGACGGTATTCATGACCACAGTCAAATTCTACGTGACTGTTGAATCAGGGTAATCTCTTCTTATGCACTCTGGACAGGCTGTACCACAACCGGTTGTGATTGGGAGTCCCATAAGGCGGCGCACAATTGGCCCAGCGCCGTCCGGGTTTGGACGGTGTAGACCGTCATTGTAAATAAGAATTTGTTCTTAACTGACTTGCCTAGTTAAATACAGGTTAAATTAATATGTTAGTAGTACCCAACTCGCTAATGTTAATCGTACCCAACTCGCTAATGTTAATCAGGTCCTAATGGCCTAGGACTCAGGACTCTACTGTCCCTCTATCATGTCCTAATGGTCTCATACTCAGGGCTCTGTTGTCCCTCTAAACACTCTGACATAAATGCGAATGCAATCTAAAAATCACATCAAACACTTATCATCAAAACAGTATGTGCTTTTAAAACTCACCTCACTGTGATGATCAATTTGAAGAAAGAAATTCAACAACAGGTTAATTCAAAACACCCATATGCATATTATAGCTTATGCATAGGCATAGGCCTATATATGAGTCCAAAGCCCAAAAGAAAAGCTGAATGAAAATAATGATTGTGCCTTTATACAATACATAGCCTACCGCATAGTACACATGGCAGAAAAACATTTTTAAAATACTGATTTAAGATATCTTTGGTACATAATTGGTCTAGCCTAATTAAACAAATTCAGAGTAGGCCTACAATTATAGTGAATTTGTATTTTATTTTGAATTGCTTAGTAATTGGGCATTTTTGTATGTTTTGATAATTAATAGGCTGACACATGACCTTTAACTACAGAATATCTCACCACCATGCTTCTCCATCTCCTCCTTCATTCCTTTCTCCAGTGTGCAGAGAGGGGCTGTCAACAGTTTCATGAAATAGCGCGTTTCATTGTGAAAACATGTTCCTACGGATGTTCCCGAACAGATTTCGCTTTCCCAAATGAAGCACTGGGTAGGTGCAGGAACAGGGTTGGAGAGCCCATGGCATACAGAGTTTGGGAGGAATATCACTTGTCGTGCGGAAAAATAACCTGAGTAGCCTACCGGCCCTTATTCACTATTCGAGAGCCTACGGATTCAATTGATTTTTTCTCTTGCCCCGATTCCTGCCCATTTGATAATGGGTAATTCTCAATTGAAAAACAAATTTGACATATTATTAAAGACAATATTAAATTGAGAATAGTCTGATGGGTGAAAATATGATCACTTGATGAGAGAACGGTATGTGCGGCCTACAGCAAGGAACAGAGCACAAGCTTTTTCTGCGACTTTCTCAAATCCTCAACAGCCCGAAGTCGCATCATGCAGTCCATATATGTGTTGATTTCTAAGACATTCTAAGGTTTGTATCATTCACAACTAAAGTTGCCAAATAACTCTAAATCTAGCATATAGGACCTGTTTCAAATGATCACTTTTACGCTCAACATAGACATTTCATATGCGGACTCTCGCTCTGGAATGGGAAAAATATCCTTTCTATTTTATTCAGCCACGTTCAGTTATATTCTTCTTAGTATAAATCATATAATATAAAATAATATCAAGGGACTTATGAGCATATCTTCTCTGCTAAATGAACAAGCCTACAGCTTATGGCATGGCTCATAGCCAGATAACATACAGGAGGCCGACTCATATTCTGTTCTTCCGGAATACATTTTCTTCATATCATAATGTTTCTTTAGACGGACATTCCTAAAATAAATAATAGATGCACTGTGACGGTGTATATTCAATTGATTTACTATACTTTTTTAAAAATGTAAATGTTCCAACGGCAGCATTAGCAGCTTTTTTGTGTGGAGGCCTTGAGAAAAATTTAATTGAACCTTTATTTAACTAGGCAAGTTAGTTAAGAACAAATTATTATTTACAATGACGTCCTAACCCGGCCAAACACTAACCCAGACGACACTGGGCCAAATGTGCCCCGCCCTATGGGACTCCCAATCACAGGCGGTTGTGATACAGCCTGGAATCGAACTAGGGTCTGTAGTGACGCCTCTAGCACTGAAATGCAGTGCCTTAGACAGCTGCGTCACTCGGGAGCCCTGCTAAATGTGTTTACTTGTTTATGTTAATTAACAGTTCATTACCGTGAGAGCGTAGTCTTTTGCATGACAATAACTGGCGGACAAAATATCAAGACCGACACAGCCCTACAGTCAGACTTCATGCAGATCTTCGTGTGCCAGTAAAAGCCCACCCTTATTTTGCTTCCTGTCTAGGTGGGTAAAAAACATTGGTAAGAAGGGAGAAAGAAAGAGAAAGAAAGAGAGAGAGAGAGGGAATAAAGAAAAGAGGAGAGAACTCTTGTTCTCAGTATGGGAGGAGAAAAAAAAAGTTATCTGGAAGGCTGTTCCATTCACCATGGTAACCACCATCTTTAATAAGTGACATCTAGCAATAGGTCAGCGATATGCCATGGACATGTTCAATTACAACCATCTAATACACTCTTCCGCACCCCACACACGCACACCCTTCTACGCCTGAATGGTAACTTCACAGTGGAGAGACAAAACAAATGATTACAAAAACAAGAAACACTCAACTCCTACTTGAGATGTGAAGTAAAAAGTCTAAGACAAACATTGGCTGACTTTGACTGGGTTAGACACAAGCTGGCTCTTGAAAACCAAAACACAGAAGGTGACATGGTAGACTGTAGACGCAACAACAACAGCAACTTTGACAAGATCCCAGTGTGTCACCAACACTGACCCCTTGACCTTCTCCAAGAGGATGCACAGGTACAAGATGGAGGTTATATAACAGAGTGGCTGTGTCCGAAATGGCACCCTATTCACTATCGGCTCCGATCAAAAGTAGTGCACTATATAGGGAATAGGGTGCCATTTCAGATTGTGCCAGTGGCTGTATGTGATGTGAGAGGAGCAGGCAGAAGGTGTGAAATGGCCTTCAGAATCTCTTTTCTGAAAACGGGACCTGCACTCCACTGACTATGCGCTGCCGTAGATTCACTTCACACGTTTCTCCTCTCTCCACTCCGGCATGAAGACAAGGTGACGACAAAGATGTCGGAGAGAGGGGAGGAAGAGAAAGTGGAGGAGGGGAAAGAGGGTGATGAGGTGAAGCATGAGGAATGGAATGGAAAGGCGGAAGAGAGAAGGAGGGAAGTGGTGTCTGACAGAGATATGCTTATGTGCACTCACCTCTGAAGCTTGGGCACATGGGCAAAATAGATAGATAGGTGGATGAAAGGAATACAAGAGAGGAGTGGGACTGTGTGTGTCTGTGTGTGACCTGGAGTTAATCACATGGCCAGAAAGAAGTCCCGTACGATAAATTCTACCACCTCTCCTCCTTCTCCCTCTCTTCATCCTCCTCGTCCCTCTGCTCCCCTCTCACCTCTCTCTGACTACCTGCCTTGCTCCAGCCCATTTCGCTCTAAAGGTGAGAGGGACATAAGTTGTTCACTAACGGCTGACATTTACAAATGCACCACTGGAGCTTCATTGAATATGCACCCGATTGAAAATGATTAAAGAGGGAAAGAGAGAGCAAGCTGAAAAGCCCACTCCATCCCAGGAGATAGAGACTGCGTCCCAAATAGCACCCTATTTCCTATTTGGCGTTCTACTTTTGACCAGGGCTGATAGGGCCCTGGTCAAAAGTAGTGCAATATATATATATGGAATAGGGTGCTATTTGGGACGCAGGCAGAGATAGATACTTGGGGGGGGTCTAAGGTCCCAGGGAACAATACCTACCCTATCACACCTCCTTTGAAGCTGGCTACGCTGATAGCTGACCTAAAGGCAAACAATATGATATTGTCTGGAAAGGTCATGATGGCCTGATCGTTAAAGCGGATGGATGCATTGGCAGCCTCAATGTGACACGAGGAGTGTGTGTTTGTGTGTGTGTGTGTGTGTGTGCCAACTCAAATAACATTTTATTGGTCACATACACTGTTTACAGCAGATATAAAAAGTTAAAGTTATAAAATATATAAAAAGTAAAGTAATCAATAACAATAATAGGAGTAAAATAAATACTAATGACTAATGATAATAATAGTATTGGTAGCATCCATATTAATAGCCTGATATGTACACAATATGATATAGAGTATAGATAATGAATGTGTTACTGCTGTGTCACACATGACCGTATTTACAAATACAGGTGAGTAGTATGTGTGTGTAGTGTAGTGTCTTGGTAATGCAGTTGAATACATAGTGTATGCTAAAGCAGCAGCGTGTGTGTGTGTGTGTGTGTGTGTGAGAGATGCGAGGAGTGAGGACCATATCATATCCCTAACCAATAACCACTCATGTCTGTGGGTTCAATGGCAAAATCATTTAAACACATTGATACTCACAGACAGCACACTAACCAGGTAACAATAATGCAATCATATCAATTAACGAGAGGGAGGAGGGATGGGAGAGAGAGAAACAAGAGAGATAGAAAGCATAGGGGCACTCAGAGAGAGAGAGAGAGAGAGAGAAATGTCTCCCTTGGGAACTGGCCTATGTCTCTCTTGAAAGGAGATGAATGCATTATCACACTCATGTCTAATGCTGCAGAACGCAAGAGGCGCACAGAGACAGAGTTTTCTAAACATAGAGAACACATACTGCTCAGCCCTGTTCAACTCTACCAACAACATGGTGTCGCCTACACACCTCGAAAAGAAAAACGATAACAACTAGGGTCCAGAGTTTTTGGAAAGGTGGATTCGACGGTCAAAAAAACAAAACAAAACAAGTACCACAGCTGTCAAGGTTTACCAGAATTGGACCCAGAAGCAGACCAGGACAAGGTGAGTAAGAAGATGGTGTGTATTTATTAATTAATGAGAACGTGGAGGTAGATAGTTCCGCGTGGAGGAGCGGGCAGCGGAGGTGGGTTGATGGGAGTGGGTAGGCAGATCCAATGGATAACAACACACTGGCGACGAGCAGACATGGGTGGGGTATGGGTTCCGGGTGAATGGCTGTAGACAAAACAAACGGCGGTAAGTTAAAGGCAAGCAAGACGTACAAAACAATAAAACAAAACAAAACAAACTCTATAAAACTGGAGGCTGGTTCGTGGGCACAACATACTGTTCATGGCTAACGATCCGGCAGGGAATGGATGTCAGGTCAGAGCTTTTGAAGGGGAGAGGTGATGATCAGGACAGGTGTGCAGATTACTGATGGGATACAGGTGCAGGTGAACATGATCTCCCAACAAGCTAATTCGCCCGGCAACCAGACAGGGTGCGTTCCAGGACAACGGAAACACACTCCAGGACAGAAACACAGGCAAACACAGACTCAGGAAGCGGGATTCGTGACAACAGCAAAGTTAAAACTCTGAAATGAACTGCAACAGCAACACACACCACAACAACATAAACTTTGACACACTTAGAGTAGACTATAAAAGGACAATTAGAGAGTCTAAATAACAGGTTACTGTGGATTAACCCAATGAGGAGGCTCTGTGGGTGTGTGTATGTATGTGATCAGACAGAATAATATTACCATAGGCTAATTACACACAGCTACGTGATCTGCATAAGCGGCATGTGGCCTTTCTACTACAATAGTCTAAAAGCTGCTTACCAACTATAAGAAATACACAACAGACTATCATCAGTCATCAAGGGCAATACAAGGGTGACACACATAGAGACAGACACACACACACAAACGACTGGACCTTTACAGCTCTCCTCCCAGGCTGCCCAGCTGAGTCACTAGTTAATTGGCATGTCTCAACATCTCTCAACATCTCCAAGATGACATTTCTACAGCTGACCATCTGTGTCTGCCAACTGCCCCACGTAAACAAATATTCACACATCAAAACTAAATTACACACTAAAATATGACAAACCAAAAGATGAAGATATAAACAACATCATTTGAAAGGTTACCCTATGCTGGTTAATTCCAAATAATGTATAATTTTGTAGTATAATATGCTGTGGCATATTTCTTACTAAATACAAACTTTGACATATACTGTAAGTAATCAGGTTATCTGTGGACATGAGCATCATGTCGAGACCAGAGTAAGACATGCCCAATGTTCAGTGACATCATCACTAATAGACATGGTCTATTATGGATGGATCAACAACACCTGTGGCCTCTGCTAGTCTGCCAGACAGGATTAGTAGGCCCTCGCTGTACTCTCAGGCTTAACTGCTGGCAGAGGAGAAACAGACAGATGACCTTCCCTCTCGGCCCCTCATTCTCTCATTAATTCTCTCTCGTTCCCTTTATCTCCCCCTCTCTCTCTCTGTCAATTTCTTAATCACCTCACCCTCTATTCTGTCTGTCTGCCTGCCTGCCTGCATGCCTCTCTCTACCTCCCTCCGCCTCTCTCTCCTTCTTTACCTCCCCCTCTCTCTCTCTCTCTCTTACAGTGACATTTACGTGCTGGATAATGTGGCTAATCGTTATGATTCCAGATCTAATAAGAAGAGGACACATCCTCACTGACAAGACAGGCTAGTTCATCATTTTTCCTCATTGTGGCTCACAATGACAGACAGACGGATGGGCAGAGCCAGAGAGAGAGAGAGAGAGAGAGAGAGAGATAGAGAGAGAGAGAGAGGCCTGCAAGGAACCACAAACATATCCCAAACAAATCAATATCTCAAACTGCCATAGAATCAGCACGTGTCCCGGGAGACCTTTAGTCCATGAGAGATATGGATCAACACATCTCTCATCCCGACGCTCTCTGGCAGGTGGGGGACGTTAATCCGACAGCACTCTGAGTTCAGTTCACAACAACGTCTGTGTTTACTGTGCATACGTGCATGCTCGTGTCTATGAGTCCGCCATAGGAGTGTGCCTGAGAGAGTCCGAGAGGAATCGAAGCTGGGGTGTTGACGGAATGTGCAACAGCATCTAGAGTCATCTCTTCATGACAGGGTCTGAACAAAGAAAGAGGTACTCAGAGTGAGTGACAGGATTCATACCAAATGAAACTCTTCCAACGCACCTTAGGAAGAGGAATCACGATGTCTCATTTGAGGGCTGGGCAGAGGACGGGTGAGTGACACAGACAGGACAAAGGATGAGGGACTGTCTCTCCATATACTCCTTAGCCAGCTGAGACAATCTTGGGCTGGGCAGGGAAACAGTGAGTGTCTCTGTGTGACTGCCCTGAACCATTGAACCTATCTGGGCTGGGGCTGGTTTGGTGAGGAGGGAGTGACACATAGGCATGTGCCCCACGTTGGATCCCACTGAGACAGACAACCCATCAACCTGATTTGTTGTCACTCGGCTGTCTCTGCCACCACCTCTGGCTTTACAAATTACCAGAGGGAAGAGGTAAACACAGCAACGGACACGCAAGCTACCTTAACAGACTCACACACACATACGTACACACACAAACACACGCAAGCTACCTTAACAGACTCACACACACATACGTACACACACAAACACACGCAAGCTACCTTAACAGACTCACACACACATACGTACACACACAAACACACGCAAGTTACCTTAACAGACTCACACACACACGTACACACACAAACACACGCAAGATACCTTAACAGACTCACACACACATACGTACACACACAAACACACGCAAGCTACCTTAACAGACTCACACACACACGTACACACACAAACACACGCAAGATACCTTAACAGACTCACACACACATACGTACACACACAAACACACGCAAGCTACCTTAACAGACTCACACACACACGTACACACACAAACACATGCAAGCTACCTTAACAGACTCACACACACATACGTACACACACAAACACACGCAAGCTACCTTAACAGACTCACACACACATACGTACACACACAAACACACGCAAGCTACCTTAACAGACTCACACACACATACGTACACACACAAACACACCCAAGCTACCTTAACAGACTCACACACACAAGTACACACACAAACTTAAAACCTTGGTTATCACCCACACGCACGTATGCACACACAAACACACGCTAGCACGCACGCACGCACACCGAACCTACACCCACGCACACCCACTCGTCCTTTTTCTCTCACCTCGAATGGTTGCTTAGCAACAGCACATATTGCAAGATTGTTTACAATGCCCAGAATATGCTTGAGCTCAGGGGGATGAGAGAAAGCTAGACGATGCAATCTCACTTGAGATGGAAATAAAGATTCAATGGTTTAGCACCTTACAGGCACAAAGGAAATTCAGCGAGCGATTGACCCTGAAAAGTGCATAAAAGTGCACGAAGCATTAACAGCATATCAATCACACAGGTGTGGCACTGTGAACTATCTCCTTCACAGCACATGATCCTGCATGTAATTGTCTAAGTGTTGACTGGACCACTGAACTGGTATTCGACATGAGTCGGAGGGCCGTGTAAGCCCACTAAGCTAAAGGCTATAGGCATGTTACCGTCCCACTCACATGACGGAGTTGATTCTGTAAATATGAATGTAGCTTATTCAAAAGCATGTTACCTCACTGAGCTGTAGCTTAGGCATGTTAGTCCACCGAACTTGCACAAGTGCCTTGGTTTGTGGGAGCCGAAACGGCGCACAGGAGCCGGAGCAGATCTCCTGTTTCGGTAGCGTGAGGCAGCTTGATGTACAAGTACACACCCTGGACAGGACGCTAGTCTATAACAGGGCCTCACCCACAGATCAAATCAAAATCACATTTTATTTGTCACATGCGCCAAATACAACAAGTGAAGACCTTACAGTGAAATGCTGACTTGCTCTTTCCCAACATGCAGAGTTAAATAAGACAAATCTCCTTAATGTGGAAAATCTAACCAACAAGTGTCCAAGTTTCCAAGTTATTCGTGTACAGGACACAACAGGCGTAAAACAGTACCGTGAAATGTTTACTTGCGAAGCTCTTTCCCAACAGTGCAGAAAAAAATGAACAAAAAGGACACGAGGAACAGGAAGATAAGATTTAAAAAACACGAGAATACAAGTATATACAGATCAGTGCCAGTACCATATCCAATGTGCAAGGGGCCACTCAGGCCACTAAGATACTAAAGGCTGTGTACTCACATGACAGTGTTGATCCCAGAGAGCTGTTGGAACATCTGTAGACCACATCCCACCAGGAGTGCTCTCCGTGTGGGGGGGTAGGTCAGCATCCTCCAGATCACAGGGCCATCTTGCACACACACACACACACACACACACACACACACACACACACACACACACACATACACACACAGGAGCAGAGGTTAGAATAGACCTTTTGATCATCATCAGCCTATCAACGGACAAACACAACACACATGAAATAGGCCAACAGCGATACCAACAAGTGGCTGAAGTTAGTTCTGTTCGGTCTGAAAGTAAAGTTGTGTCTGAGGCAGCAGCAGAAGCCAGCAGGCTTATAGCTGAGACCTTCAAACAGAGACTCCAGGGAGTACCACTGATAATAGGACAGAACGTCTGGACAGGTATGCAGAGCTTTGATAAAGAGACACACACTGACACACTCACACACACTCACACACAAGAATGGACAAATATGGACACACACACACAGACACAGTTACACAGACGCACGCTGACAAACACAGACAAACACACACATACACACAGTGTTGGAGGGGAGCAGCTGTGAGTGGGTGGATGCTCGCTGGGCTGGGAAGAGCTCCTTTAGCTCCCAGACAGGCTGAACACACACACACACACACACACGCACAGCTACCGGACAGCGCCCCACTGAAACAGAAAACACTCTCCCCAGGACCAGTCACAGCAGGATCTCCCGAGAACCAATCAACACTGACCGAGCCACTCTGCATCCAGCCACACTCCCCGGGGGGACCAATCAAATCACGCTGTTCTTCCCAGCACAACGCTTTCTGGCTATTACTGCTGTCATTATCTTTGAATGCATGTATGGATGTCTCATCTTATGCCTCATAAGCTTAGCTATGTTATTAATCAAAATAGAGATCTGTTCATATCATGTGTTTCACAAAATAATATAAAGATATCATAGACCGTCATGGAAGTTGACAGTCTCCAAATGTTACCGGTACACCTTATTATTACTAGCCGACGGGAGTGAATGTTGACTTGGACTGTGTGCTTGTGTTTATCAACTGCGTGAGCAAAGTGAGTGTGGACGTGAGCTGCCAGGTTACAAATGCAGCCATCAGAAACTGGGAGGAAGTGATGTGTTTATGAGAGTCAACCATTTTGCAGAGCGCTAACATTGTAGAGGCAGGATTGAATGGCCCCCAGGAGACAATCCCAGAGGACAGAGAGCTGATTAGCTGCAGCTCAGATCCTGAGACATGGACAGACAGATCAATGTGAACCAACTGACCTAGGTTATGGGTGTGTTAATGAATGAAGCGCTAACGTCACAGAGATGCACAAACACACACACACAGACTGATAAACACAAACACGTGCTGCTTGTAAATACATTCACAAATCTTGTTTGCCAGCGGACGGGTAAACCAAACCAAGCTGTGCCGGTTGCACCTTTGCAGCCTATTCCTGCTTTGACAAACATTTCAGCAGGGTTCTGGTGGACTGCGATGGTCCTTTGCCCAAAGCCAAGAGAAGGCAAACAGTTTCACTTAACCATCACGTGCACTGCAACTCGTTTCCCTGAGGCAATTCCACTGAGGGAAATCACGAGAGGAAAGTGACTGTAGGGTGAGCAGTCAATAGGTTTTGTGTTTTGCGTTTAGCTAGTGTGTTGCCCTGGCTCACAATTTATTTTGACTGCACGTTCTGTATTGTTTGGGCTCGTTCCAAGAGGACACGAGTTATAGAAACGTAAGCAAGTTATTATTATTTTTTTACTTGTGAGAGTTAGGCATCTATAAATAAGAACATCATTTATATATACAGTAGCAGTCAAAAGTTGGGACACACCTACTCACTCGAGGATTTTTCTTTATTTTTACTATTTTTACATTGTAGAATAAAGTAGACATCTTTTGCCTTGATGACAGCTTTACTAACTATTGGCATTCTCTCAACCAGCTTCATGAGGTAGACACCTGGAATGCATTTCAAATAACAGGTGTGCCGTGTTAAAAGTTAATTTGTGGACTTTATTTCCTTCTTAATGCATTTGAGCCAATCGGTTGTGTTGTGACAAGGTACAGTAGGGGTGGTATACTGTCGTGGAAATTTCCTTAATTACCAAATGATGAGAGAGAAAATCACACACCAGTCAGAGTTATGCTTAATCTTCACCTTTAATAATAATTAAGCTTTTGCAATAGCATTTTGACTTTCAACATTTCAGTATCTCTAATGAAAAGTTGAGAGTGGTCAACATAATGGCAACTGAGATCTTTTATAGCAAAGATCCACCCCCCCCTAGACGACATGACAAACCACAGCTCTTTAGGAACATTTACACAAAGAAAGACTTTACTTCTGAGAGGAGTATCCCATAGCCAGACAGCATTGGCTATAAATTATCGTTCAGTTTGGTCTCCTAAACAAAGCTCTTATCTCGTTCTTGGTACATTACCTCATCCAATGGCATATATCAATTGTCAATACTAGACACCCCCATCTCAAATACAACCCCTCCTGGACAAGCTCACGGAGAGGAGAGTGAGCCTCTAGGTCAAGTTAAGGTCAACCTCAGAGGGAACATAGAATGGTTCCAGACACTGTCATCCTCCTCTCCCCGATGAGAAAAATAGGGAGTGACTGGCACATAGGGAGTGACTGGCACACAGACATTGTGGAGCCAAGAGATAATTGGTTCCCCCTCAATCATCCCTTCACATGGTTTAAAAGATATGTTTACATATGAAGACAAGCTTGACCTTTCCCCTTTCTGGGGCCCAAGTAACTGAGCCCTGACAGAGAAAGGATAACTGCAAACGGCCAACACTATAGTACAAAAAGATACATTCTAAATGACAAGTATCTCACAAGCATATTATGAAAATAAAACATCTTATCTATGTTACCCAACTAATTCTGATTCATCCCCAACAATACAGAAGATAGCCCTATTTGATAAGTGTCAGGCGGTGGGTAACTAGTGCATGGAATCAGGAGCAGGAGTGCAATGATAAGTGTACAAGGAAATTTATTCCACGAACAGCACCAGTATAAAACAAACACCGGGGCCTCACTGCGGTGGCAATCTGCTCAGGTTCTGGCGCCTCACGGGCCGCTGAAGGTGCAAATGAGAGGTGTCCCAGGTCTCCTCAGCGCGCCTAAACCAGTCACCCACCGCAGGAGCCTCGATCTGGCTCTGATGCCAAGGTGTAGGGTGACGTATGGGCCCAATAGATCAAAAGGTTGCGGACAGCAGACGGAGCGTACAGATGCCCAGCTGGACATTGGGGGGGAGTGGGCTCTGTTAGTAACGACCACTCGATGTCCGCTTCCAGCTCCCACACTACCGGTGCGACCAGGCAAGGGGCCGGAAGTATGGGAGTGGGATCCATGGGCCGCTCCTCTGTGTCATACATCCGGTACAGTGAGTCTGCCTTAGCGTTCTGGGAACCTGGTCTGTAGGATAGGGTGAAGACAAAACAGGTAAAGAACATGGCCCACCTTGCCTGGCGAGGGTTCGCTCTCCTCGCCACCTGTTTTGGTGTTTAGTCCCCTCAAGCCAATGTCTCCACGCCTTCAAGGCCTTGACGACAGCCAACAGCTCCCGGTTCCCCACAACATAGTTTCGCTCCGCCGGGCTGAGCTTCTTCGAAAAGAAGGCACAGGGGCGGAGCTTTGGTGGCGTACCCGAGCGCTGAGAGAGCACGGCTCCTATCCCAGCCTCGGACGTGTCTACCTCCACTATGAACGCCAAAGGGGGATCCGGATGAGCCAGCACCGGAGCCGAGGTAAACAGAGCTCTCAGCTGACCAAAAGCCCTGTCCGCCTCAGCCGACCACTGCAAACGTACCGGTCCCCCCTTCAGCAGTGAGGTAATGGGAGCTGCCACCTGACCAAAACCCCGGATAAACCTCCGGTAGTAGTTGGCAAACCCTAAAAACTGCTGCACTTCCTTTACCGTGGTGGGAGTCGGCCAATTACGCACGGCTGAAATGCGGTCACTCTCCATCTCCACCCCTGAAGTGGAAATGCGGTACCCTAGGAAGGAGACGGACTGTTGAAAGAACAGGCATTTCTCCATCAGTCGACCAAGAACAGGTCATGCTCCAACAGTCGACCAAGCACCCTGCGCACCAGGGACACATGCTCGGCACGTGTAGCGAGTATATCAGAATGTCTGCGATATACACCATAACACCCTGCCCGTGCAGGTCCCGGAAAATCTTGTCTACAAAAGCCTGGAAGACTGATGGAGCATTCTTCAACCTGTACGGCATGACGAGGTTCTCATAGTGCCCTGAGGTGGTACTAAATGCCATCTTCCACTCGTACCCCTCCCGGATACGCACCAGGCTGCGCTCCTGAGATCCAATTTTGTGAAGAAACGCACCTCGTGCATTGACTCAATCACACTGGCGATGAGAGGTAGCGGGTAACTGTACCTCACAGTGATTTGGTTGATGCCTCGATAGTCAATACACGGGCGCAGACCTCCATCCTTCTTCTTCACAAAAAAGAACTAGAGGAGGCAGGTGAAATGGAGGGCTGAATGTACCCCTGCCTCAGAGATTCGGAGACATACGTTTCCATAGCCGCCGTCTCCTCTTGCGACAAGGGATACACCTGACTACAGGGAATTGCTGCGTCTACCAGGAGATTTATCGCACAATCCCTCCGTCGATGGGGTTGATAATTGAGTCGCCGCCATCTTACAGAAGGCGAGAGCCAAATCGCCATATTCAGTGGGGATGCGCACGGTGGAAACCTGGTCTGGACTTTCCAACGTAGTAGCACCGACGGAATCCCCTAAACACCTTCCCGAGCACTTTCGTGACCACCCCGTGAGAGCCCCCTGTTGCCACGAAATAGTGGGGTCATGACAGGCCAACCAGGGTAGGCCCAGCACCACTTGAAACACAGGAGAATCAATAAGGAGGAGACTGATTCTCTCCTTGTGACCCTCCTGCGGAACCATGCCCAGTGGAGCGGTGGCCTCCCTGGATTAGCCCTGACCCTAATGGTCGACTATCTAAGGTGTGCACAGGGAAAGGCATATCCACAGGAACAATGGGGATCCCTAAACTATGGGCAAATGATCTGTCAATAAAATTCCCAGCTGTGCCTGAATCTACAAGCGCCTTATGCTGGGAATGCGGGGGAAACTCAGGAAAATTAATAAACACATACATGTGAGCAACAGGGGGCTCTGGGTGAGCCTGGTGCCAACTCACCTGGGGTGACACGAGAGTGCCCTGCCTGCTGCCTCGACTCTCAGAGGAACCTCCCCAGCACCGACCGGCAGTGTGCCCTCTGCGGCCACAGATGGTGCATGGATCGGCCCCTCCTCCGGTCGCCCTAATTGCAGCACCTCCCAGCTCCATGGGCGTTGGAGCGGACCCTGCAGGCCAACTCCCGACGGACGTCCTCATGCAAACTACAACAGTAGTGATCGATCAGGGCCATGTGGTTCCACCCCGCGCTGGCGGCCAGGATCCGGAAGTTCAATGCAAACTCCTGTACGCTCCTCGTCCCCTGCCTCAGGTGCAAGAGACGAATTACTCAAATTGGTCCAGCATCGCTCCTCCTTCCTCCCATACGGCGTTGACCCAATCCAGGGCTTTCCCTGAGAGACAGGAGACGAGGGTGGACATGCTCTCGCGGCCCGAAGGAGCCGGGTGCATGGTCGCCAGGTAGAGTTCCAGTTGGAGTAGGAAACCCTGACATCTCACTGCCTTCCCATCGTACTCCCTCGGAAGGGAGAGCCGAATCCCACTGGAACCAGGTGAAGGAGGGGTGATCAGTGGTGTCCTTGGTGGTGCTGGTGGAGGCGCTGGAGGAACTCCTCTTCTCTCCCAGTGCTCCAAAGTCTGTAGGACGTGATCCATAGTGGTGCCGAGATGTTGTAGCATCGCCTCATGCTGCTGGACGCACTTCTCAACCCCTAGTACCGGGGTAACTGCTCCTGCTGACTCCATTTGAGGTGCGTGTTTCTGTCAGGCTGAGAGTAACTGGTGCATGGAATCAGGCGCAGGAGAGCAGAGATGAGTGTACAAGGTAATTTATTCCATGAACAGCACCAGTATAAAACAAATACTAAAGGTGTGTGAAATACCGGTCACTCGTAAATAACAGGCGAAATAACGAACCCGGCACACAATACCAGCCAACAAGTTAACGAACTGAACATTATATACAAACACGCACACAAACATGGGGGAAACAGAGGGTTAAATAATGAACAGGTCATTGGGGAATAAAAACCAGGTGTGTAGAAAACAAAGACAAAACAAATGGAAAATGAAAAGTGGATCGGCGATGGCTAGAAAGCCGGTGACGTCGACTGCCGAACGCTGCCCGAACAAGGAGAGGGACCAACTTCGGGCGGAAGTAGTGACACCAAGTCCCTATTATGTATTAAAAAAACACAAGTGCAGTTGCAAAAACCATCAAGCGCTACGATGAAACTAGCTTTCATCAGGACCGCCACAGGAAAGAAAGACCCAGAGTTACCTCTGCTGCAGAGGATAAGTTCATTAGAATTACCAGCCTCAGATTTCAGCCCAAATAAATGCTTCACATAGTTCAAGTAACAGACACATCTCAACAACAACTGTTCAGAGGAGCCTGCGTGATTCAGGCCTTGAAAAAAACTACTAAAGGACACCAATAAGAAGAACAGACTTGCTTGGGCCAAGAAACACGAGCAATGGACATTAGACCGGTGGAAATCTGTCCTTTGGTCTGATGAGTCCACATTTGAGATTTTTGGTTCCAACCGCCGTGTCTTTGTGAGACGCAGAGTAGGTAAACAGATCTCCGCATGTGTGGTTCCCACAGTGAAGCATGGAGGAGGTGTGATGGTGATTTGCTGGTGACACGGTCATGATTTATTTAGAATTGAAGGCACACTTAACAAGCATGGCTACCACAGCATTCTGCAGCGATACGCCATCCCAGTTGGTTTGCGCTTAGAGGGACTATCATTTGTTTTTCAACAGGACAATGACCCAACACACCTCCAGGCTGTGTAAGTGCTATTTGACCAAGAAGGAGAGTGATGGAGTGCTGCATCAGATGACCTGGCTTTTACAATCACTCGACCTCAACCCAATTGAGATGGTTTGGGATGAGTTGGACCGCAGAGTGAAGGAAAAGCAGCCAACAAGTAATCAGCATATGTGGGAACTCCTTCAAGACTGTTGGAAAAGCATTCCAGGTGAAGCTGGTTGAGAGAATGCCAATAGTGTTTTGTCTTACATTTAATTGTTGACACCCAGTAGACTCCATGTTTACATTGGAGAAGGCAACGCATTTAAGTTGATCATGTTGTGAAGTGGAAGTTGTTTTCTGTTGGTGGTGAGCAAACTTGTCTCAGGAAAATATAGGACATATTTGTTGTCTTAAGGGGGAAGGTGTTACAGGCTTTGGTTTTTCCATTTAGGTTTTGAGGTTGGACTTTAGCACGTACAGTGTAGCTCGTTAGCATGTAGGGCACACCGATTGGTGTCATCTCATAGTTAGTATGTGTTACACCTGTGCTGGTTGTCAGGTGCTATTTAACTGGCCAGTGCTCCAGTTGTCTTGATAGATGCAGAGGGTTAGCACCTTTAGTTGGCACTCCCTATTTTGAGTGCTTGACAAACAATCATTTATCTGATTTTGGTTTGCTTGCTGTCTTTAAGTTTTGTGGGGGTTTTCTTTTGTTTGCCTCTTCTTGGGCAAGCTTAGTAGGTGCTCATGGTGGGTGGCTTTAAGGTACCAGTTGTTGTTGCTAGTCAACTTTCAGTGTACACCACCACGAGTATCTTCCTAAAACCACACCTGTTTGGTTTTGGTTGTTGGTCAGTGACTCTGTTAGTTCCTTCTTCAGTTTAAGCGACATTTTCTCATGCTGGGGAAAATAACACACACAGGCAGAGACACGGGCGCACACATACACACGAGTGCATACAGTACACACACACACACACACACACACACACACACACACACACACGCACGCATGAGCAGAGCTCCACTCTAACCTAATCAGAGAAAGAATGTGTTCAGCAAGAGGGAGAGAGGTGATAGAGGGGGGAGAGGGGATAGCAGGGCGAGGGACAGATAGAGATACATGGGAAGCTATACTCACTCAAATGAACCCTACGTTACAGTTTTTTTACAATCACTTTGGCACGTATTTCGGAACCTTGATGTAATTTTTCAAAACTCACAAAACTCACAACCAATGATCAAAATGCACATTTTTCAAAACTCTAACACTTTTTCCAATTGCTTGGATACAATACACATAAAGCTAAGATCATTTGTTCATTGAACTAAAATCACCTGTTCAAAATGACACAACTTAACATCAAAGTATTACCATTTTAAAATTAAATTCACACATTACATCTGAGATGACTGCCTATTCATTGATACAACTGCTCAAAATGATAAGGATCTGTTGCATTACTCTTAATGCATAGTTTATGGAATCTGACGAACAATATTCCATGTTAAGATCATGAACATTTCAGGATAACGAGATCCATTGACACCAATTACCGTGGAATATGAACCAATTGGACTACATTATCTATGGATGTAATAATCCATCATCATTCTTTATCAGACACTGTTTCTATGGTCCCATGTACCACTTTTCCAGAACATGTTTTCAGATTTGACATTACTGTACACTCACCGGCCACTTTACTCGGTTCACCTATCTAGTACTGGGTAGGACCCCCTTTTGCCTCCACCACAGCCTGAACTATTCACAGTGTTGTACGTTAAGAGATGCCCTTCTGCACACCACTGTTTTAATCAGCTGTTATTTGAGCATTTGTGGCCTTTCTGTTAGCTTGAATGAGTCTGGACATTCTCCTCTGACCTCTCTCATTAACAAGGTGTTTTTGCCCACAGAACTGCCGCTCACTGAATGCGTTTTGTTTATCGCACCATCCTCTGTTAACTCTAGAGACTGTAGTGCATAAAAATCCCAGGAAGGCAGCTGTTTCTGAGATGTTGGAATCACCATGTGTGGCATCAACAATCATACCACGGTCAAAGTTGCTTAGATTACGCATCTTGCCCGTTCTAATGTTAGGTCCAACAACAACTCTCTACTCTATATACTCAATATATTGAGTTGCAGGCAGCCACATGATTCGCTGTTCGAATGTAACCTTCCTTGATGAGCTAAATCAGGTCTGTAGAGCTGATGGCATGGCCTATGTCATTGTGTGGGATAATGTCAGGTTCCACCATGCTCAAATGCTGCAAGCATGGTTTCAGGCCCATCCACAATTTATCATCCTGTACTTACCCCCATACTCTCCTTTCTTAAAACCCGATTGAGGAATTTTTCTCCACATGGAGGTGTAAGGCATATGATAGGCGCCCTCACAAACAAGCCACCCTTCTCCAGGCCATGGATGATGCATGCAATGACATCACGGCAGACCAGTGTCAGGCCTGGATTCGCCCGAAGATTCTTCCCAAGATGTTTGGTTAATGAAAACATCCATTGTGATGTGGATGAGAACCTGTGGCCAAATCCACAAGACAGGGTTGAGGGGAGTACAGTAATCAACCCTTTGTTTTGCTTTTTACAGTAAGCCAGGTGAGGAACACTGCAGTTGATGTTTTACTGTATTTTTTTTTCATTTTTTTGTAGCTAATTATTTTTGCTTTGATTCAAAGAAACCTATGAGTGATTTTATTGTATTTCATCAATACATTTCAGATTTTGTTCAATTAGTTTTTTGTTCACAGTTTGTCCACAGATTTTGTTCACAGTTTGTCCACTGTGTCTGTAGTATTCTCTTTACTAGTCCTTTTACGGTGATGTATTTACGTGTAGTACCATAATGAAACGTATCACATATTTTGTACTACAATATTTAATGATTGTACGAACAACTACACAGTGAAACTATCGGTATCTTGTGTGTTGGTGATCGAAATGAATGTTCCTACGGTATTCCATGATGAATTCATTATTTAAACCAATGATTCAGCAAGTGCAAGGTTTCTTTAAAGATACGAACGCACAATGCAGTGTTTTGAACATTGGACAGCCTTGTGTTACAAGTGATGACCGTTTTGAGTTTTGTGTCTAGAGTTTTGAAAGACTACCACAAGGTTCTGAAATTAGTGCCAAAGGAATTGTAAAAACAAACACAAAAAAAACTGTAGAATGGAAAGAAGGCAACAGGGATAGAATATGCTTTCCATCCTAATGCAGTGTTCATTTGAGTGAGTTTAGCTTCCAATGTATCTCTGTCCCCGTTGGTTCACGGCGGTCTGTCAGTCCAGGTAATGCTGTAACCATAAAAGGTATTTTAGCCATGATACACGCACCACCTATCCTTTAAAAGTCTACCACAAAGACACTGGTCCTCTCTTTAATTTCATTCCATATTACTCATATCAAACCTACAGAGTGCAGAAGCCATACAGTACAACCAAAACACACAACACCCAGCTGAATTAAAACCTAATTAGTGTACAGTCAGATGAGGCCCAGTGTTATGGCGTCTTAATGAGAGCGATATCTTCTCCCCTTTGATATCCACCAATGGAATCCCCAATTATATAACTTCCCCATGGCAACCTTCGCCAGGGAAACACCCAAGCGACTCCAATTAGAGGGAATCGTCCAATGTTGGTATAGCGATGGCTTCATTAAGCAGGATGTTTTTATTCTGCACATCAAATAACGCAGAAATGGTTCCTAGTTGTTCTCTCATGGAACCTTCTGCACAGGCACCCGTCACTGTTTGATTACTACAGTGGAAACATTTCATTAAAACCACCTCTCTCTCACTGCCTGTCTTAGGCTACTCAACGGAGAGTGACAGGGTGAACCTAGCCACAGTGTCGAGAGAGAGAGAGTGGGGGGAGGAAGAGAGGGAACAAGAGAAAGAGGGGGAAAGGGAACAAGAGAAAGAGGGAGGAAGGGATAGGGGGAGGGGAGAGTGAGACCGCTTGACAACATGTTGATTATATTACGTTCCTCTAAGAAGGATTAAACCTTTCAGTATACTGATTAGGATTCCAATCCAGCTACTGATGAGCAATGGAGATTAATGTACCTATCTTTTTAATTGATTTGTAAGTCATTTGTAAGGTTGTGGAATGCCATCCTCTGTCGTCCATAGATAGTTTGATTAGGTTAGGGACGGACAGAAGTCAACCCAAGGAACTTAATGAAGCAAGCAATGGAACTCCCATTCTACAGGAAGATGAAAAACAAATTCCTTTCAGAGATGATGAGAAAAGCTCTTTCTGTCCCACATGTAATTTTACATAAGTGTCTAAGAGATTTCAGCAAGGTCAGTACATTTTCAGAAAACATTATTAGAAAGCAGAGCACTTTAATATTGACAGCCTCTTTCCCCTCTCCTCTTCAATCTCCCCTCTCCTTCTCTCCTCTTCTTCCCTCTCTTACACTCCTCCTCTTTCCTCACCAGTCTATCTCTCCTCCTTTCCAACTTTGTTGTTCCCTCTCTACAGATGTATAGGGGTAGCAGCTGGGTGGTTATCCGAGGGCACTGAGGGCCGGCCAGGAGCCGCTCCATAGGCGAAGAGAGCCAAGCCAAGCCCAGTCAGACAGACAGTAAGACGGACACACAGACACATACTGTACCTTTGAGAGCACAGACACACATATAGTGCCTTCGGAGAGTATCCAGACCCCTTGACTTTCCACATTTTGTTACATTACAGGTTGTTAAAAAATGTATTTAAAAAAGTATCCTCAGCAATCTACACACAATACCCCATAATGACAAAGCAAAAACAGGTTTTTAGAAATGTTTGCAAATGTATATATATATATATATATATATATATATATATATATAAATAAAAAAAGGAAATACCTTATAAGTATTCAGACCCTTTGCAATGAGACTTGAAACTGAGCTTAAGTGCATCCTGTTTCCATTAATCATCCTTGAGATGTTTCTACAACTTGATTGGAGTCCACCTGTGGTAAATTCAATTGATTGGACATGATTTGGAAAGGCAAACACCTGTCGATATAAGGTCCCACAGTTGACATAACAAAATCCAAGCCATGAGGTCGAAGAAATTGTCTGTAGTGCTCCGAGACAATATTGTGTCGAGGCACAGATCTGGGGAAGGATACCAAAAAATGTCTGCACCATCTTAAGACCCCAAGAACACAGTGGCCTGCATCACTTTTAAATAGCAGAAGTTTGGAACCATAAAGACTCTTCCTAGAGCTGTCCGCCCGGCCAAACTGAGTAATCGGGGGAGAAGGGCCTTGGTCAGGGAGGTGACCAAGAACTCGATGGTCACTCTGACAGAGCTCTAAAGTTCCTCTGTGGAGATGGGAGAACCTTCCAGTGTCACACCCTGATATGTTTCACCTGTCTTTGTGCTTGTCTCCACCCCCTCCAGGTGTCTCCCATCTTCCCCATTATCTCCTGTGTACCTTTACCCTTGTTTTCTGTTTGTCTGTTGCCAGTTCGTCTTGTTTGTCAAGCTTACCAGCGTTTGTCCAGTCAGCTCCTGTCTTTTACCAGACCCTCTTTTTCTCACCCTTCGTCCTTTTTTTTTTACCCTTGCCTGTCCTGACCCTGAACCCGTCTGCCTGACCACTCTGCCTGCCTCTGACCCTGAGCCTGCCTGCCATCCTGTACCTTTGCCTCTGTTGCTGTAATAAACATTGTTACCTCAACACGGTCTGTATCTGGGTCTTCCTGATATCCAGAAGGACAACCATCTCTGCAGTACTACACCAATTAGGCCTTCATGGTAGAGTGGCCAGATGGAAGCCACTCCTCAGTAAAAGGCACATGACAGCCCTCTTGGAGTTTGCCAAAAGGCACCTAAAGACTCGTAGGCCATGAGAAACAAGATTCTCTGGTCTGATGAAACCAAGACTGAACTCTTTGGCCTGAATGCCAAGCATCATGTCTGGAGGAAACCTGGCACCATGCCTTCGGTGGAGCATGGTGGTGGCAGCATCATGCTGTGGAGATGTTTTTCTGTGGCAGGGACTGAGAGACTAGTCAGGATCAAGGCAAAGATGAAAGGAGCAAAGTACAGAGAGATTCTTGATGAAAACCTGCTCCAGAGTGCTCAGGATCTCAAACTGGGGCGAAGGTTCACCTTCCAACAGGACAGCGACCCTAAGCACACAGCCAAGACAATGCAGGAGTGGCTTCGGGACAAGTCTCTGAATGTCCTTGAGTGGTCCAACCAGAGCCCGGACTTGAACCCGATCTAACATCTCTGGCGATACCTGAAAATAGCTGGGCAGCAACGCTCCCCATCCAACCTGACAGAGCTTGAGAGGATCTGCAGAGAAGAATGGGGTATGACACTACAAGTGTGCCAAGCTTGTAGTGTCATACCCAAGAAGACTCAAGGCTGTAATTGCTTCCAAAGGTGCTTCAACAAAGTACTGAGTAAAGGGTCTGAATACATATGTAAATGTGATATCAGTTTTTTTATAATAAATTTGCAACAAAAAAATCTGTTTTTGTTTCATCATTATGTGTTATTGTGTGTGGATGGATGGAGGGGAAAAATGATTTAATCAATTTTAGAATAAGGATGTAACCTAACAACATGTGGAAAAAGTCAAAGGGTCTGAATACACACACACACACACACACACACACACACACACACACACACACACTTTGCCCAATTCTCCTAGTCTGTCTGGACTATCGGTATCCTTTTGTCTGTAAACCTATCCCTGTGTGAGAGCTCTTCTGTCAAGGCTATGAGACACAGATCTAGTGATCAATCCTTTATGATCAGGCCTGTTCTGTTCCGTAGCGTTTGGCTTTGTAGAAGAACAAACACTGACACTGAGTTACGGTCAATAACACTCTGCTGTCTTCTCAGGAGACACTGATATACAGTTTAATATGAAGGAGGAGAGAACAGAAGAACAGAAGACAAGAACACAATCAGGATGACAGAAGAGTAGGGGACATGACTTTACTTTGAAGATAAAAGAGTTGCCGATGTCAGTGCAAAGCCCGATGCTGTTTGAAAAAACCTCCCAGTGCAAACCGGCAAATAAAACAAAGCAACAAACCATCTGACGGATCAACTGATGAATCAGGGGAGAGAGCTTATCGCAGTGTAATTTCATCATGCACGGAGAGAGCAGAGAGCTACAGTTACATGGGTTTTCACTTTGAGGTTGAAGTGTTGAGAAATCTTCTCTTCCTAGTTGGACATCTTTTCCCGCTTATGTAAGAGTTCAAAAGGGGAGACTGGTGAGAGTTAGATCGCATTTCACACAGATAGCCAGGAAACAGGAGGGAGGCATTTTTTAAAAACTGATCCACTCTCTAGCTCAGATTTAGTACTTGCATCATTTAACAGTTAAGCAAGCTTGTCAGTGTACGTTTACTGCATTTCATAGCTTAAGATTGCATTCTCTATTCCCATCTCCCTTCATTCATGATCATTCATTCACTGAAATGATAACAGGTTCCTCTAGCCCACCTGTGGACCGTTATGATTGCATTGACATTGAGCATTCATATTGAGCATATAGCAGTGGGAGGGCAGGCTGCATATAGCATTACTGTATGTGTGCGCATAGATGACGCATAGTACAGCTCAGTTAGGGTTCCTCTAATAGATGAGCGTAAACGGACACATTAAGGGACGGGCAATGGCGTTTATATAACACAGATGAGCAGAGATACAGAGAGGGGGATAAGGAAGGAACGAACAGAAGCATATTGTCCAGCATCGGAGCCTTCGGGGACCAGGCTGATAATGGAAGAGAGGAGAGAGAAGAGGAAGATAGGACACATGCACACATATGCACATTAACACACACATGCTCACACAAACACACACACACACACACACACACACAGAGAAAATTATTGATATGGGGAGAGATGCACAAACCTAAACAGTAAGTACAATGCAAACGCTCACCATACTAAACATCTAAGAGGAGTTCTACAATGTGTATTTGAAGACAGATCGAACAATCTGGTTATGCACCTACAGTATAGCAAATAATGATCACATATTTACACATTCAAATTACAGAGCCCCGAAATACTGAGTTTAGCAGACTGTCTTCTCTCTTCTCCATGTGCATAGATCACATCTAGGAATTTGCACTAGCAGCCTTATTCAAAATTAATAAGCAGCTAAAAGCCTGCAGGCGACTGGAAGTGTTGAGAGTTTTGATCTCCTTTGCTCTCTCTCTACCGCTCTTTCTCTTGCTCTCTTTCTCTCTCCTTCTCTCTCGCTCTCTCTCTCTCTCTCTCTCTATGCTCACGGTCTCTCCTCTCCATTTCCCTCTTCTGCTCTCTCACTCTCTCCTATCGGTCTCTCTCTCTTTATTTCGTTATTCTCCTCTCTCACAATGTATTTCTGTCTCTCTCTCTCTCTCTCTCTCTCTCTAGCTCCCTCTTGCTCTTTCTCTTACTCTCTCTATCCCTCTCCCTTTATCTCTCCTATCTCTCTCTCTCTCTTGTTCTCTATCTCTCTCTCTCTCTCTCGCTTATCTGTCTCTTTCGCTCCATGTCCTCTCTCACTCCTATCTATAGAGATCATTAGTTTAAGGTAAAGCCGGAATCTTTGGCAATGGATGCATCTAATGGTGAATAGTTATGTAGCTAAACAACAAAAGGCTAACAGGTAATCCTACAGATTAAGATAAGTGCCAACTACCTCTGATGCATACACTCACGCACACACACACACACACACACACACACACACACACACACACACACACACACACACACACACATACACAAACTCTCTCTCTCTCAGTTTCTGTGTCAAAAAAGCCTCACAATCCCACAACCTTCTACAGTATGTCTTCTTCACATTAGAAAAAAATCCATTCTCTCGCTCTCTCACCACCCCAACCACCTCCAGAGAATCAGGCTGACTAGAGCTCAGTGTGTGTTTGATAACATTAGAGTTGAAAGCATCAATGTCGGGCAATATAGCAAAAACAGCGGCACCTGGTACTATCACACTGTTTATGGGAAATAATGCAAACAACTTCAATGACTAATTTCTCTGAACGGAGGAAAATAACCATCACCAGATTAACAGGGAATGCATATGAAGAAACAATACTCCAAGCCACAGCTTCGTACTACTTCTCAGACATAGAGAACTGATATTGTATTTGGGTAGGATTGGGGTGGGGACTGGGCGGTCCATGGGACACTTTTTCAATGTTTTGGGGATTGTTTATGTCTTAATTATTATTAGAAAGGACTATGGTCCAAATCAGATGTTGGGTACTATATTTATAAAATATTATATGAATCCAAAAAATTATAATGGCCAAATTGGGTACAATGAAGTATCTTCATTTCTCAGAGATGAAATTATATTTCAACAAAATAATGTTGCAGGAATACTAATCTTACTACTGCCTTCATCTCTCTTTTAAAATGTGATGCCTCTGTCCTTGCTGGTGAACACAAAAACATTGCCTTTCCATCAGAGCTTTCTTTCCTCGTGATTGAGTCCCAGGATTCATTAAGAAGAAAAAAAAGGCTTGTATGCCACCACAACAACAGAATCCCTTTGGCTAGGATTCTGAAACCTTGCTAAAAGATGTCTGCTACAAAGTCACCCGGGACCCTTTAAAAGAAAGGGATTCGATGGTGCTTTCAGAAGACAAAAAAACAAAAGCATTTTCTCCGACAAAAACAGGACAAAAATCAATGGTCAAATTGATCCATTCAATCATAACAGACATGGGCTATGTCTGGGTACATGTTTAATAACTTATGTTAGGCTGAGCCTCTGTCTGTATGGCTAGAACCATCTCACACTAGAGAACAAACATTTAGAATAGGAACGTTACTTCTGAGAAGAGGTAAGAAAGAGAAAGAGAGAGAGAAAGAGTGTGCGCGAGAGAGAGAGAGAGAGACAGCTAGACAGAGAGAAGTGAACGGGGAAAAAGCGTCAGTAAAATTGCAGTCCCTTTCATGTCTCCTAGATGGAACACCACAGAGTTGGCTACATTTGGCTGAAAGCTGTTCTTTTATTGGTCCAGCTCCTGTGCCACATTTTACAGTCAATGAGTGTAAATACTTTATCACTGTGAAGTGAACTACAGTATGTCGAGCTCCCAGTGGGAAGAATGTACCGTATGATGAGGTGTGTGTGTGTGTGTGTGTGTGTGTGTGTCGTAGGATGAGGATTGGGGGCAGAAGCACTCTTGAAAGCTCTCACAGCTGTTCTCAAACACCTGGGACGTCATGCAGGGCTATAGCGCATCTATGGTTTACCTTCAATATGGCAGGAGGAAATGACTAACATACTGTACAGTACATCACTCACCACCCTAACTCACGTACAGTGGGGAGAACAAGTATTTGATACACTGCCGATTTTGCAGGTTGTCCTACTTACAAAGCATGTAGAGGTCTGTAATTTTTATCATAGGTACACTTCAACTGTGAGAGACAGTAAAACAAAAATCCAGAAAATCACATTGTATGATTTTTAAGTAATTAATTTGCATTTTATTGCATGACATAAGTATTTGATATATCAGAAAAGCAGAACTTAATATTTGGAACAGAAACCTTTGTTTGCAATTACAGAGATCTTACGTTTCCTGTAGTTCTTGACCAGGTTTGCACACACTGCAGCAGGGATTTTGGCCCACTCCCCCATACAGACCTTCTCCAGATCCTTCAGGTTTCGGGGCTGTCGCTGGGCAATACGGACTTTCAGCTCCCTCCAAAGATTTTCTATTGGGTTCAGGTCTGGAGACTGGCTAGGCTACTCCAGGACCTTGAGATGCTTCTTACGGAGCCACTCCTTAGTTGCCCTGGCTGTGTGTTTCAGGTCGTTGTCAGGCTGGAAGACCGAGTCACGACCCATCTTCAATGCTCTTACTGAGGGAAGGAGGTTGTTGGCCAAGATCTCGCGATACATGGCCCCATCCATCCTCCCCTCAATACGGTGCAGTCGTCCTGTCCCCTTTGCAGTAAAGCATCCCCAAAGAATTATGTTTCCACCTCCATGCTTCACGGTTGGGATGGTGTTCTTGGGGTTGTACTCATCCTTCTTCTTCCTCCAAACACGGCGAGTGGAGTTTAGACCAAAAAGCTTATTTTTGTCTCATCAGACCACATGACCTTCTCCCATTCCTCCTCTAAATCATCCGGCTTGAGCAGGGGGACCTTGCCTGCGCTGCAGGATTTTAATCCATGACGGCGTAGTGTGTTACTAATGGTTTTCTTTGAGACTGTGGTCCCAGCTCTCTTCAGGTCATTGACCAGGTCCTGCCGTGTAGTTCTGGGCTGATCCCTCACCTTCCTCATGATCATTGAGCCCCAGAACGAGGGTGATTGACCGTCATCTTGAACTTCTTCCATTTTCTAATAATTGCGCCAACAGTTGTTGCCTTCTCACCAAGCTGCTTGCCTATTGTCCTGTAGCCCATCCCAGGGTTGTGCAGGTCTACAATTTTATCCCTGATGTCCTTACACAGCTCTCTGGTCTTGGCCATTGTGGAGAGGTTGGAGTCTGTTTGATTGAGTGTGTGGACAGGTGTCTTTTATACAGGTAATGAGTTCAAACAGGTGCAGTTAATACAGGTAATGAGTGGAGAACAGGGGGGCTTCTTAAAGAAAAACTAACAGGTCTGTGAGAGATGGAATTCTTACTGGTTGGTAGGTGATCAAATACTTATGTCATGCAATAAAATGCAAATTGAGTTACTTAAAAATAATACAATGTGATTTTCTGGGTTTTTGTTTTAGATTCCGTCTCTCACAGTTGAAGTGTACCTATGATACAAATTACAGACCTCTACATGCTTTGTAAGTAGGAAAACCTGCAAAATCGGCAGTGTATCAAATACGTGTTCTCCCCACTGTACATGTACACATACACGTGACAAACACTAACTATAGAACGTCATAGAGTTCCGTCCCGATTGAACCCTTACAGAAAAACTACGTGATCACATGTGAACTGTTCCAAAAACACGTGAGCAACTCATACACACACACACACACACACACACACACACACACACACACACTTTCAACCAATCATCTCAGCCCCCATCTCAGCCCCCTAGAGCTGGGAGTCTAGAGGTAGAAGATAATATCTGGGCCATTATGTGGTTCATCTGGGGGAAAAAATGTAATCGCTCATTGAGATTCATTGTTCCCAGACTAACACATGCCCAATGCAAATGGTAGAGAGAGAGCTCTGCCAGGGTGGGAGAGAGAGCTCTGCCAGGGTGGGGGGGCCAGGGGGGGATACAGCTCTGCCAGGGTGGGGGATACAGCTCTGCCAGGGTGGGGGGGGAGGGTGGGGGATACAGCTCTGCCAGGGTGGGGGGCTCTGCCAGAGGGGGATACAGCTCTGCCAGTGGGGGTGGGGGATACAGCTCTGCCAGGGTGGGGGATACAGCTCTGCCAGGGTGGGGGGTGCCAGGGGGGGATACAGCTCTGCCAGGGTGGGGGATACAGCCCCTAACAACTAACTCCTGGATTTCTAAAAACGGCTCCGTAAATGTGATCCAAATGGCAGAGTGAGAGACAGTGTGAGTGAGTGAGTGAGTGAGTGAGTGAGTGAGTGAGTGAGTGAGTGAGTGAGTGAGTGAGTGAGTGAGAGAGAGAGAGAGGAGAACTTTGTTGCTTTTTTCAGCAACATTTACAACTCTGATGGATATTACTTCTCACACAATGTTCTCTTGTGACTTAGCAATAATGAACATAGTGATGTAAGTGTGCTGAGATCACTGAAGGGCTAATAACCTGTGTCTTTTAGGAGCCATTTGAGTACCGAGAGGTTTGTGCGTAGGTTGTTCTTGGTTGGCTATTATGTACAGGGTTGTGTTCCTGTGCTTCAAAGACCTCAAACTTCACAGACCTCAAATAATAGACTCAAATGGCTCCTAATAGACAAAGGTTATTAGCTCTTCAATGATCTCAGCACACTTACATCACAATGTTCATTATTGCTAAGTCACAAGAGAATATTGTGTGATAAGTAGCTTATAAGAGGGCCAGTATCAGACTGGTGGAGAGTGAGAGTATTGCTCTGTCTTCACTCATTATGCTTTTTTTTAAATAATGTTTTTATTTCACCAGGCCAGTTGAGAACAAGGTCTCATTTACAACTGCGACCTGGCCAAGATAAAGCGGAGCAGTGCAACACAAACAACACTGAGTTACATGTGGGATAAACAAACGTACAGTCAATAACACAATAGAAAAATCTATATACAGGAGGTAAGGCAATAAATAGGCCATAGTGGCAAAATAATTACAATTTAGCATCAACACTTGGGTGATAGATGTGCAGAAGATGAATGTGCAAGTAGAGATACTGTGCAAAGGAGCAAAAAAACAAAAAAACAATATAGGGATGAGGTAGTTGGGTGGGCTATTTACAGATGGGCTGTGTACAGGTGCAATGATCGGTAAGCAGTTCTGACAGCTGATGCTTAAAGTTAGTGAGGGAGATAGATATAAGACTCCAGCTTCTGTGATTTGTGAAATTGGTTCCAGTCATTGGCAGCAGAGAACTGGAAGGAAAGGTGGCCAGAGGAGTTGGCTTTGGGGATGACCAGTGAAATATACCTGCTGGAGCGTGTGCTACGGGTGGGTGCTGCTATGGTGACCAGTGAGCTGAGATAAGGCGGGGCTTTCGCCTAGCATGCTTTCATCTGCTATGACAGAGATCATCTGTAATAGCTGTCCTCTAGCCTTTCATAGTCTTCCATTCTCCTCTAATGCTTCCTTTACATCATTACATGACTTCATTGGGATCTTTGTTGAATGTAATGGCCCTCTCTGTACAATACCAGCTCATCTAGTATTATAAAGTAAGTCATAGTTGATTGTCTGTGAAAATGTTGTATCCACGGGTCAAATATATTTACGGGTAAAATCATTGAAAACATATTCAGCAAGATGAACTAATTCAGTTTATTTCTAAATGGGCTTGAAAGTAAAACAGAATAAATGAGAGTGGAAGAAAAGGAATATTCATTCAAAACTCGATTAGCTGAACTTAATTAGAAGATAACGCCGCTAGCATGTTAATATTAAATTATCCCTTATTTCAAATAACAATGCAAATCCCCTAGTGTCTCCAGATAACAAAGCTAGGAAATGAACGTGGGTGTCATTCGACTGTTACGCACCACGACACGCCTCATACTAAGTCCAAATGACAGAAAAACAAGTCTCTACAACGGGTGAATGAGTAAACGTCTGTGTACCAAATGGAACTCTATCTACAACACCAGAGTCCTATTAGGCTATATAGGGTACCATTTTGGATGTATCCCAGCTTCAGGCATTAATAACTGAAGGAATCTATCTGAACATCTACATTTCATAAAAGTGCAAATTATCCTAGGTGCTTCTTCGTATTCCCTCATTTCTCATTATGCAAATCTAAATATAATGTACATTCCTATCATTTCCCCATAAACGAAGTTCCAACAGGTACATGATTTAATCAGATCTAAGGCACCAACCAACAGATTCCATAAAATGTTAAAACGGTAAATGATGAATTAAGCAGAAGAGGAGCAGGAGAAGAGGCATGACTTGTGCTACACTCTCTATCTCCGGGATTAATGTCTATCTGTGTAATATCTCCTCTAACTTCTCATCTGCTTCTTCTGCCCACATATCAGTGAGCGAGAAAGAGAGAATGGGAGAGACAAAGAGAGAGAGAGGAATAAAACCTCATTGTAAATTTGTACAGCGAGCAGATAACAAATATAGTAGCATACCTTGTACTCATTAGGAATGACATACTGCATCATTCAATTTACCTGAAAGCACAGCAGCCATTGAGATCAAAATGGCAATTATGAATCAAATGGGGAGATTGTGCGGTGGGGAAATTGCTGTGGATGGTAAGCACAGGATAAACAATTTTCTTCATGGCTGAAAAATCAGGTTTAAATTGTACTGGCAAAAAAAAAAGGTCTGTGACAATAATTTCGGAGGCAGTAAGCTATCTCAGAGCCTGTCAAGAAACCCGGTGAAGATAAGTTAATTATCTAGTTGAAAGACAAAGCCTTTTGACAGCTGTAACATCTATACAGTATCGCTAGACAGAGCATCGCTCTCTCCCACTAAGTTTCCAATCTGGGTGTTGAAACTTGATTCCCCTCTTACCGTTGACAGCCATCAAACAACCGTGTGAAGCGTCATTCTATCACATCAAGAACATTGCCAAACTCCGTCCTACCCTCACTCAGTCTGATGCAGAGAATCTCGTCCATGCCTTTATCTCCTCAATGCTGCACTACTGCAACACACCCTTCATCGGCTTCCCTGGCAGGAGTCTCCAGAAGCTCTATTACAACCTGAACAGGGCTGCCAGGATCCTGGTGAGAGTGCGGAAACACCATCACATTGGGCTCCCGAGTGGCGCAGCGGTCTAAGGCACTGCATCTCAGTGCAAGAGGCCTCACTACAGTCCCTAGCTCAAATCCAGGCTGTATGACATCGGCCGTGGTTAGGAGTCCCATAGGGCGGCGCGCGATTGGCCCAGCGTCGTCCGGGGTTTGGCCAGGGTAGGCTGTCATTGTAAATAAGAATTTGTTCTTAACTGACTTGGCTAGTGTCACGTTCTGACCTTTATTTCCTTTGTTTTGTATTTATTTAGTATGGTCAGGGCGTGAGTTGGGTGGGCAGTCTATGTTTGTTTTTCTAGGTTTTGGGTATTTCTATGTTTCGGCCTAGTATGGTTCTCAATCAGAGGCAGGTGTCATTAGTTGTCTCTGATTGAGAATAATACTTATTTAGCCTGGGTTTTACTGTGTGTTTGTGGGTGATTGTTCCTGTCTCTGTGTTTTGCACCAGATAGGGCTGTTTTTGGTTTTCCACGTTTATTGTTTTATAGTGTTTGTGTTTATCTTTTGTTATTAAACATGAATCAAAGAAACCACGCTGCATTTTGGTCCGCCTCTACTTCCCCTAAAGAAAGCTGTTACAGCTAGTTAAATAAAGGTCACATTTCAAATAATCACATAACCCCCATCCTGGCATCTCTGCACTGACTTCCTGTCTCATACAAGATCGAATTTAAAACCTTCCTGCTGACTTTCCTGTGTATGGAAAGTCATGGAAAATCCCCTTATCTCAAAGAACTGCTCTCCCTCCGTAACCCCACTCGCACCCTCAGGTCAAGCGATAGCCTGCTCCTCCACGCCCCCAGGACCAAGCTCCGCTCCTTGGGGGATTGGGCTTTCAGCTCGACCGCCCCCAGCCTCTGGAATGCCCTCCCGGACCACCTGAAGGCACCACAGACTCAGGACTCCTTTAAAATGGGCCTAAAGACCTTTCTCTTTAGGAAGGCTTCCTGATGATAGCTGTGCTCCTTAGTGTCCTTGTCCCTTGTAGTGTCAGCTGTGTTCTTTGTGTCAGTTGTGCTAAAAAATATATGTGTGGAGTTATTTTATGCACTTTCAGATAATTCTGAAAAATGAAAAGCACTTTCCAAATGTAATAAATGATTAGTACTATATATATGTATATATATATATATATCTTTTTTTTTAAACCTTCATTTAACTAGGCAAGTCAGTTAAGAACAAATTCGTATTTTCAATGACGGCCTAGGAACAGTGGGTTAACTGCCTGTTCAGGGGCAGAACGACAGATTTGTACCTTGTCAGCTCGGGGATTTGAACTTGCAACCTTCCGGTTACTAGTCCAACGCTCTAAGGGTGTATGCAGTACATACACCCTTAGAAGAAAAAGGTGATATCTAGAACCTAAAATGTTTATTTTAGGTTTTTGGTTTCATGTGTCATGCCCTGGTCTGTTTCACCTGTTCCTGTGATTGTCTCCACCCCCTCCCGGTGTCGCTTATTTTCCCCAGTGTATTTATCCCCGTGTCAGTTCGTCTTGTATGTTAGCCAAGTCAACCAGCGTGTTTTTTCAATACTATTTTTGCTATTCTCTTTTTGATAGTCTTCCCAGTTCTGACCCCTGCCTGACTCTGGACTACTTTCCCGCCTGCCTGATCATCCTGCCTGCCCTGACCTTGATTCTGCCTGCCCTTCGGTACCTTTTGGACTCTGAACTGGTTTTGACCCTTTTTCCTGTCCACGACCATTCTCTTGCCTTACCTTATTGGATTAATAAATATTGTAAGACTCCCACCATCTGCCTCCTGTGTCTGCATCTGGGTCTCGCCTTGTGTCATGATAGTACGAACTGGTCATGACAGACCCAGCAGACTTGGACCAGCTCTGCCACGCTGTCTCCCTGCAGGGAGCCACCATTAGGAGACAGCAGAAGATGCTACAGGGCCTTTTGGAAGGGCTCAGGTCCTTGACGGAACGCCACGGCCATAGGTTAAAGGCTTTATGGAGCAAATCAGGGAGTTAGCTCAGACTGTATGCCACCACTGAAAAACCCCAATCACCCGGTAATATTTTGCCCTATCTGTAGTGAGTTTGAACAGTCTATCCCGACTCCCCGTGAACCCCACTTACCTCCTCCAGAGCGATATTCGGGGTATCCTGATATTCGGGGTATCCTGGTACCTGCCAGCGTTTTCTTTCTCAGTGCTCGCTTATTTTTGAGCTACAGCCATCTTTGTTTTCTTCAGACCAATCGAAGATAGCAGATATAATTACACTAATGTCGGGAAGGGTGCTCTCCTGGGCTACGACAGTTTGTGAACAACAATCTGTCATTTGGAGGAATTCATGGCAGAGGTGAGAAGTTTTTGATTCTCCGGTATCCGGGAGAAAGGCGGCCAGCATACTGCATGACATACGTCAAAACTCCCGTAGTGTGGCAGACTTCGCGGTGGACCATCGCACGTTGGCCGCCGAGAGCGCCTGGAATCCGGAGTCTCTTTTCGATACTTTTCTGCACGGATTATCTGAGGAGGTAAAGGATGAGCTAGCTGCTCGGGAACTGCCAGTGGACCTCGAATCCCTTATCGTCTTAACCATTAACATTGATGGATGCCTAAGGGAACGCAAGAGAGGAGGTCTGGTCTCGGGCACACTGGTCTCTGGCACACTGGTCTCTGGCACACTCGTGCAACCGATATGGTGTGTTCTTCTCCTATGGAATCTGGAAGTTTCCGAAGGCAGCTCTTCCAAGAGGAGTCGAAGCCACCCCGAGCTTTCTCGTGAATCTATGACGGGTGAGTAACTCCTGAGCCTATGCAGTTGGAAAGAACTAGGCTATCAGTTTGGGAGCACTCGCGGAGGATGAATAATAACTGTCACCCATAGTACCGTGCCCGTTCAATTACGGGTTTCTGGTAACCACAGTGACACCATACAGTTCCTCCTCATTGCATCTCCCCATGTTCCGGTTGTTTTGGGATTTTCCTGGCTCCAAAAGCACAATCCTGTGATTGACTGGACCACAAGCTCCATCTTGGATTGGAGACCATTTTGCCATTCCCACTGCCTTCAAGCAGCACAGCCTTCCCCTAGTTGTCTTCCTAAGGAGGTTAGCAAGACTGTGGATGTCTCTGTTATCCCCACAGAATACCATGACCTCCTGGAAGTGTTTAGCAAGGCTACTTCCCTACTTCCCTTCCCCTGCACCGTCCTTATGATTGTGACATTGATCTTCTCCCAGGCACTACACCACCTCGGGGTCGGTTGTACTCTCTGTCAGGACCAGAGACCATTGCTATGTATGAATACATACAGGAGTCTCTGGCCACTGGGGCCGTCCGTCCGTCTGCATCTCCTGCCGGCGCAGGGTTTTTCTTTGTGGAGAAGGACAAGGCCCGTGCATTGACTACCGGGGACTTAACGATATCACTGTCAAATCATTACCCACTTCCTCTCCTCTGCATTTGAACCTCTCCAGGGGGCCACCATGTTTTCCAAGTTGGACCTTCAGAAATCCTACCACCTGATTCGGATACGCGAGGGGGATGAGTGGAAGACAGCCAGCCAGTGGACATTATGAGGAGCAGGTCATGCCATTTGGATTCACCAATGCCCTCACTGTCTTCCAGGCTTTAGTCAATGATGTGCTTCGGGACATGCTAAAGCGGTTTGTATTCGTCTACCTGGACGACATCCTGTTTTTTCCTCCAATCTGTCTAAGAACATGTCCTCCATGTCAGACAGGTTCTTCAGCACCTCCTGGAGAACCAATTGTTCGTGAAAGCCGCAAAGTGAGTTCCATCGCTCTTCTATCACCTTTCTGGGATATGTCACTGCTGAGGGCAATGTTCAGATGGATCCTGGAAAGGTGAAAGCGGTGATGGATTGGCCTCAACTAACGTCCAGGGTGCAGTTGCAACAGTTTCTTGGTTTTGCAAACTTCTACCTCTGTTTCATTCAGGACTACAGCACCCTGGCGGCCCCCCTCTCGGCACTCACCTCCCCCAAGGTACCGTTCAATTGGTCTCCAGCTGTCGACAAAGCCTTTGTGGACTTGAAGCATCAGTTCACAACAGCACCCATCCTCATCCATCCGGAACCCCTCGTGTGAATTTGTGGTGGAAGTGGATGCTTCAGATGTTGGAGTGGGGGCCATCCTGTCCCAGCAATCTGCCCAGGACCAGAAGCTTCATCCCTGTGCCTTCCTGTTCCATCGTCTCAATCCTGCTGAGAGGAACAACGATGTTGGCAACAGAGAACTCCTGGTGGTGAAGATGGTGTTGGAGGAGTGGCAGCACTGGCTGGAAGGAGCAGAACAGCGGTGGGTGTTGTGCGCGCCTCCTGAGTCGGACTAGAAGTCCACTCTGAATACCTCGTCTCTGCCGATAAGCCTCTGAAATCAGTTCAGTTGCCCTGGGGGTACGAAAAAAGGATCCGATTCGGGAAAGTCGTATTCCTGGTTGTAATGCTGGTAATGTTGGTGAGTTACCGCCGCTCTGATATCCAAAAGTTCTTTCCGGATGTTTGTAATAACACCAAAACATTTCTGGGCTAATAACACAAAAAAACTAAAAGACTGCAAAGTTGCCTATGAGCTAGAAGCACAGCTGCCCTACAGTCACACGGCGCTCGTTATCACAAAGGAAACAGCTTTGAGAAGCACGGTGCCTCTTCTGTTAATTTAATTACCTGTGTGTCTGACTTACTGTGTGTGAAGGTCCTTCACCCTATTAGGCTACTACGGTGTCTAACTAACACTGAGATAAAACACTCTTTTAAAGAGGAAAACATGATCATGTTGACTGGCAATAGGCTTGCACCCAGCCGTATACGCCAGGAAAAGGAAGTTAATCTATGTAGATATAATCAGATCGGTAGGCCTGAATAAAAACATGGGGTGTGTTTCCTGGAAGCTTCGTATAGGATTAAGATAATCTTTCCTGAAATGATTTTTATCTTGGATGGAAGATTATCTTAGTAGCAATAAGATCACAGGAAATTCATGCATGACTAGCATTTCTAACATGTTCTACACCAGAGATGATAGCCCAATGCTTTAATAAGATATACTACAACAAAGTGAATCAGAGATCAGAGAGCAGTGACTGATACAGCTATTGTTGTTCGTTGTGTTGTTGTTGCTATTGATGTTGTGTTGCTCCGTCACCCTGTATGTTTCTATGTAACATATTACCCTTTCATCCAGAGAGAATTGACTGCTACAGATATGACTATGTTGTGTCGTGATGTTGTTGTTATTGCCGTTGTGTTGCCCTGTCACTTTGTATGTGTCATTGTGATTATTATTGCTCTTTAATCCTGGCTGTGTTTGGGTGGTTAGAGTGACACTCACTATCATTACATCAGAGGTGATGGAGACCAGGAGAGAAAGAGGGAGAAAGGGATGAGGTTACCAAGGAAACAGAGATGTCAGGGAGCAAGAGGGCAAAGGAAGCACTTGTTTTCCCAGGTGTGAGCCTATCCCCCCCAACACCCGACAATGATCAGAGTTACAATTTATTGCCCTTTCGTTCTTGGATTGTGGCCCCACTGACCACACTCTAGCACTCTGATTGGCTAAGGCTCCCCATTGTGGACCAATCCCAGCGTGAGGTACTCAATCACAGGTTAGTGTTTTCTGTAGGACTGTCAGGAAGGGTTAATTACGGAACAAAAGGAATGATGCATGTTTACCTCTCCTGTCCTTTCTTTTCCCTCTCTTTTCTTTTCAGGAGATTGGCTTGGTGTCATCGGGATAATAAGAGCTGAATACATGTGCTGAAGGCTGGACTGACCTTACTGTATACAATGTCATTGACTTGATAACGCAGTGCAAAACACTCATTTGTCTAACCATTGGTTGTCCATATAGGCTACTTTCAATACATGTGTATATCAGCTATTCATGTCAACACGTGGATATATGCAGTTTATCATGTACGGTGGTTTCATTGAGTTTGAGTCCGTGCTTAGGTCTATGACCATGCCTTGACCCATATATTTCCATACACTCACACATATACATTCACTTTAGCACTGACCTTCAATGGAGACACAGTGACTACCATAAATAAGCTTCTTTCAGAAAACGTTCATAGAAAATAATGTCTTCAATGTCCTTGGTCTCGCCAGGCGACTCAGTCTACTCTGAGTCGCCGGCTCTGACAGACTGCATTTGAGTGCTGTTTTGTGATTCTCAGAAGAGGTCAATGTTCTCCGAAGAGGCTAACTGTTTTGTCCCACATCATGGGAGTGTAACACTGAGATTATATACCATCTGATAAAGCTTTCTCGTCTGAGCGCAGAGAGAGAGAGAGAGAGAGAGAGAGAGAGAGAGAGAGAGAGAGAGAGAGAGACAGAGACAGACAGACAGTGGGCACATGGGCCACTCCTCTCCCTGTGTGTGTGCATGCAAGTTTGTTTGTGTGTGCATGTTCCTTGATGCATTCATTCATTTATGTGTGTCTTTCTCCTGAGCCTCCTGCTCCCCTCTCACCTCCTCCGCAGTCTTTCTCCTCCTCCTCGATGCTGTTCTTGATGCTGTCGTACTCCTCGTCAATGTTCTGATTGCCTCTAATCTGGCTGAGCACGCGCCGGGCCTTCTGGGTAAGGCCTTTCTGGATCAGCCAGCGGGGGCTCTCTGGCAGGAACAGAAACCCCACGAACTGGAGCACCGCAGGGACCACCGACAGACCCAACATATACCTGGAGAAGAGGAGAAGAGGGGGAGAGAGAGGGAGGGGGGCGTTGAGGGGGGAGAGAGAGAGAGAGATGGAGAGAGCAATATATTAGCTGTTTCATCTGTGAGAGTGACTCTCTTGCAAAATGAGGAACCCCATGAACCTGAGTACAGCAGGGACCACTGGCAGGAAGGGGGTAACGAGGGATAGAAAGAATTCAACATATGAGTTGTTTCATCTTTGAGAGGAGAAACTCCATGAACTGCAGCACAGCAGGAACCACCAATAGACCCAACATAAAATATATCTGGAGAGGGGGAGGAGGAGAAGATAGGGAGAGAGGGGGGAGATGCGGTGGAGGTGAGGGATGGAAAAAAAGGGAGAAAGAGAGAGAGAGGGGAGAGACATAGAGATAAATGAGCTGTTCATCCGAGAGGGGGCGAGAGGAGAAACGCCGAGCTGTGGAGCGTAGCAGGGACCACTGATGGGTTGCCTCCCACAGTGTAGCAATGTCCCAGCATTCACGTCTGTAGTCTACTTAAGCCTCGTTCACATTACCTATAAACACTCCATTACGTTGCACCGGACGTCAAGCTCTTCAATGGGAAGGACCACAATGGAGTGGAAGGCAATGCCCCTTTGCAGTTGAAGACTCTGTTGTGAGACGAATGTTCCAAACGTTGTCAAAAAAACAGGTAGTTAGCAAAGACCAACTGAAAATGAAAATATGTGTTTTCGGTGATGGCTTTATGGGATAGCTAGCAACTGATGCAGACATTTCCGGTCGACTGCACTCCAAGGTTCATGACCTATGATCACATGGTTGTTGTAAAGGTCATGCGGTCGACATGTAGTCGTAAGTTTGAGAATGTGTATACCCATAATGCAACACACTTTGAAAGGCGGTGACCAACGTTGGTCGAGGTCTTGACAAAAGCACTCCGCTCGAATGCGCGCATAATATCTGTGCTACACTCCCACCCTTCATCAAGCAGTAACAATGTAAACAAGGTATAGACTAACATTGAAATACTTACTTATGGGTCCTTTTCCAACAATGCGAACGGGACCCGTAAGTAAGCATTTCACTGTTAATCTACAGCCGCTGTTTACGAAGCATCTGACAAATCAAATTTGATTTCTCAGGACCCACATCAAATCCTTACCAGGCTAACAACACAGTGAATAATAGCCTAAAGTAACAACTCTGTTGTGTCATTGAACATTTTTAAATCGGCTTCACAGGGTTGACTGTCAAATAGAAGCCTGCCACAGAGCAGAGCACATCATTAAAAATGAAACTTTCAAGGACTCAAGACTTGGCACGAAACGCAACTTGTCAAATCAGTAAAAGAAGAGGAATGCAAGGACACACACTGACAGCTATGGCATAAATCCAGCACTTGTGGAAAGTTCAAGGAAGCTGTTCTGAATAATCTCCTCAGGCAGGACAAAGCAATACTCACTTTACAAGGAGCCAGTGATGTAATGTAGCATTTAGATTTACAAAAACAATAAAAGGATGTTATCTTTTCAACATATCCCTGCTCTGCGCTGAGGGACTGTTGCATCAGCTGGAGGCAGGACGAGGATCCACATCTTTTGCTGCTGACATTTACACTGATCTGATCTGCTAGTCCCGACTGGGCCTGCCATCTGACGTGACACGATTCACAGATGACAGACGAATGAATATTTTTTTTCAACTTAATGTAACTACATTTCACATGAATGAAACTACATTTCAATGTTTGTACTCACACACCACTTGGAAGCATTCCCAATACGGTCTGTCTCAGAAATCAACAGTTATCCTAACACCTGATATATCCCACTGAAACCTGGTTTCAGACCGGAATATGAAAACACGAAACTAAACACAAACAAATAGGATGAAGTCTACATAAACAAGGTTAGCAGCACTGTGTCCATGGCCATGATGAATACAGGATGCATAAACAACTGAAAGTAGTGGTGTGTTGAGAGTCAGTGCTAGATGTTGGAATGTGACAAGAGCAGTGGGAGGGAGCATTCAAAACATGCAGATTGGTCTTAAAGGCCCAGTGCAGTCAAAAACGTGATTTTGTTGTATTTTGTATACACTGAGCTGTGTGCCAGTAGTTCAAGCAGACAGCTCGGCGCATTCAACATGTCAATACCTCTCATAAATAAAAGGAGTGATGAAGTCAATCGCCAGGAGAGATTGACATGCATATTTTTAATATTAGCTCTCTGTGGACATCCAAGGGCCAGTCGTGCTGCCCTGTTCTGCGCCAATTGCAATTTTGCGAAGTACTTTTTTGTGGCACCTGACCACATGATTGAACAGTAGTCAAGTTGCGACAAAACTAGGGCCTGTAGGACCTGCCTTGTTGATAGTGTTGTCAAGAAAGGCAGAGCAACGCTTTATTATGGACAGAATCCTCCCCATTTTAGATACTGGGTGGGATTAAAAAGAAACAAAAGACATCTATTGTCAAATATACTGTGACCGTAAAATGTAAAATCAGCAAAAAAAGAAAGGTCCTCTCATTGTCAACTGCGTTTATTTTCAGCAAACGTAACATGTGTAAATATTTGTATGAGCATAAGAAGATTCAACAACTGAGACATAAACTGAACAAGTTCCACAGACATGTGACTAACAGAAATGGAATAATGTGTCCCTGAACAAAGGGGGTGGTCAAAATCAAAAGTAACAGTCAGTATCTGGAGTGGCCACCAGCTGCATTAAGTACTGCAGTGCATCTCCTCCTCATGGACTGCACCAGATTTGCCAGTTCTTGCTGTGAGATTTTGCCCCACTCTTCTACCCAGGCACCTGCTAGTTCCCGGACAATTCTGGGGGGAATGGCCCTAGCCCTTACCCTCCGATCCAACAGGTCCCAGACGTGCTCAATGGGATTGAGATCCGGGCTCTTCACTGGCCATGGCAGAACACTGACATTCCTTGCAGGAAATCACTAACAGAACGAGCAGTATGGCTGGTGGCATTGTCATGCTGGAGGGTCATGTTAGGATGAGCCTGCAAGAAGGGTACCACATGAGGGAGGAGGATGTCTTCCCTGTAACGCACAGCATTAAGATTGCCTGCAATAACAACAAGCTCAGTCCGATGATGCTGTGACACACCATCCCAGACCATGACGGCCCTCCACCTCCAAATCGATCCCGCTCCAGAGTACAGGCCTTGTAGTAAAGCTCAGTCCTTCGACGATAAACGTGAATCCGACTATCACCCCTGGTGAGGCAAAACTGTGACTCATCAGTGAAGAGCACCTTTTGCCAGTCCTTTCTGGTCAAGTGACGGTGGGTTTGTGCCCATAGGCGAAGTTGTTGCTGGTGATGTCTGGAGAGGACCTGCCTTACAACAGGCATACAAACCCTCAGTCCAGACTGTTTCATTGTGGACAGTCTGAGCACTGGTGGAGGGATTGTACGCTCCTGGTGCAACTCAGGCAGTTGTTGTTGCCATCCTGTACCTGTCCCGCAGTTGTGATGTTCGGATGTACCGTGTTGTTACATGTGGTCTGCCACTGCGAGGACGATCAGCTGTCCATCCTGTCTCCATGTAGCGCTGTCTTAGGCGTCTCACAGTACTGACAATACAATGTATTGCCCTGGCCACATCTGCAGTCCTCATGCCTCCTTCCAGCATGCCTAAGGCACATTCACACAGATGAGCAAGGACCCTGGGCATCTTTCTTTTGGTGTTTTTCAGAGTCAGTAGAAAGGCCTTTTTAGTGTCACTGTGACCTTAATTGCCTACTGTCTGTAAGCTGTTAGTGTCTTAAAGACCGCTCTACAGGTGTATGTTCATTAATTGTTAATGCATGGGAAACTGTTTTAAACCCTTTACAATGAAGATCTGTGAAGTTAATCGGATTTTTACGAATGATCTTTGAAAGACATCGTCCTGACAAAGGAACATCTCTTTATTTGCTGAGTTTATATAGTATGTATAAGCTGGAAGTAGAAGCCTAAGTGTTGTTGTTCATTAGTTTACTCTAATTAGGAGAGGGTGGTAAGGTTAGGGGAAAATAATAAAGAAATATACTGTATATACAGTTGAAGTCAGAAGTTTACATACACCTTAGCCAAATACATTTAAACTCAGTTTTTCTAAATTCCTGACATTTAATCCCAGTAAAAATTCCCTGTCTTAGGTCAGTTAGGATCACCACATGATTTTAAGAATGGATCAGAAGTTTACATACACTCAATTAGTATTTGGTAGCATTGCCTTTAAAGTGTTTAACTTGGGTCAAACGTTTCGGGTAGCCTTTCACAAGTTTCCCACGATAAGTTGGGTGAATTTTGGCCCATTCCTCCTGACAGAGCTGGTGTAAGTCAGCTTTTCAGTCAGGTTTGTAGGCCTCCTTGCTCGCAGATGATTGTTCAGTTCTGCCCACACATTTTCCATAGGATTGAGGTCAGAGCTTTGTGATGGTCACTCCCATAACTTGACTTTGTTGTCCTTAAGCCATTTTGCCACAACTTTGGAAGACTTTTACAACCAAGCGTTAACATCTCGAGATGTTGCTTCAATATATCCACATATTTTCCCCTCCTCATGACGCCATCTATTTTGTGAAGAGCACCTGTCCCTCCTGCAACAAAGCACCCCCACAACATGATGCTGCCACCCCCGTGCTTCACGGTTGGGATGGTGTTCTTTGGCTTGCAAGCATCCCCCTTTTTCTTCCAAACATAACAATGGTCACTATGGCCAAGCAGTTCTATTTCATCAGACCAGAGGACATTTGTCCAAAAAGTACGAACATGTGCAGTTGCAAACCATAGTCTGTCTTTTTTATGGCGGTTTTGGAGCAGTGGCTTCTTCCTTGCTGAGAGGTCTTTCAGGTTATGTCGATATAGGACTGTGGATATAGATACTTTTGCACCTGTTTCCTCCAGCATCTTCACAAGGTCCTTTGCTGTTGTTCTGGGATTGATTTGCACTTTTTGCACCAAAGTACGTTCATCTCTAAGACAGAACGCGTCTCCTTCCTGAGTGATATGACGGCTGCGTGGTCCCATGGTGTTTATGCTTGCGTACTATTGCTTGTACAGATGAACGTGGTACCTTCAGGCGTTTGGAAATTGCTCCCAAAGATGAACCAGACTTGTGGAGGTCCACAATTTGTTCTTGAGGTCTTGGCTGATTTCTTTGGATTTTCCCATGATGTCAAGCAGAGGCACTGAGTTTGAAGGTAGGCCTTGAAATACATCCACAGGTACACCTCCAATTGACTCAAATGATGTCAATTAGTCTATCAGGAGCTTCTAAAGCCATGGCATCATTTTCTGGAATTGTCCAAGCTGTTTAAAATGCACAATCAACTTAGTGTATGTAAACTTCTGACCCACTGGAATTGTGATACAGTGAATTATAAATAAAAAAATCTGTCTGAAAACAATTCTTGGAAAAATGACTAGTGTCATGCACAAAGTAGATGTCCTAACCGACTAACCAAAACTCGTTGAAAAACGAGTTTTAATGACTCTAACCTAAGTGTATGTAACCTCCAACTTCAACTGTATTCAGTGTATATATATTTACCATAAAATATGTGGGGATTGGAAATTATGCAGACAATTATATTTATCGAATCTACAATCTATCTGACCTATTAAATATGATCTACCCACTAAAAAAAATTTAAAAAATAAAAATGGGGATAAATTATATATTTTTTTAGATATTCAAAGATGAGGCATGTAGAGCAATTGTCTCACCTCCATCCATCGTGGCGTAGGTAGCTGAAGGCCCCGTCTATGATGCTGGCAGTGAACTGGCCTCCCGTGATGAACAGTGTGTTTACTGTCACCAGCTGGCCTCTCAGGTGGGGGGGAGACGTCTCGGCTATGTACACTGGCACCGTCATGGACGCAATACCTGCTCATGTGGGATGGGGCAGAGGAACAGGGAAGACACGATGAGGAGTGTAGAACCAGACAGTGTAGGGTGAAGATGCCCTAGACGCTAATCTCGGATGAGTGTAGCATTGGGGGAGGGGAAGCTGATCCTAGATCTACACCTAGGGGAAACTTCAGAGCATACAGTACAGTACAGTGCAGTACAGTCAAGGTTTATGGATAAGTGCAAATTCAGCTTTTATGATCAGTTCAGTCCACTGGTTTACCTAATTCAATAACATTGGTATAGGGTCTGAGTTAGGCATGAAACCACATATCCTCTCCACAATCAAGTGGAATCTGAGTGTCCTCAGCCACATCTCTCATCTAGAGAACCTGACCAATCAAAACACTCAACCACAGAGCTGCTGCACCAATCACACACTAGCCATTAGGGCACTAAAGAGCCCTCATCAATGTGCACAACATCAATCATGTCTGACAGACTAAACAACATCAATCACATCAGTCATCTCTGTATCCAGATCTACAACAAATATCTCAATGTCTGTAGTGCATCCACTACATCAGAGATACTGTAGCCTATACCAGTCAGTGTTGTTGTCAGCTGCTGCAGCCACAGACCATGCCAAAACGACTACATATTTACTCTGACTGCTAGAACAAACAACATGTGTTTGCCCGGATTCATCTGACAAGGGCCGTGACATCACCGCTCTGCGCCACACCGATAAGGGACTATTAATAGCACTCAGAGTGCACTGCTTCCTGTCTCTCTTCCAGTTGCCCGGCAGACGACGTAGCTACCTGTTACCATGGGAACCGCTTGCTTCACCATGCAACCTCGCCGTCATACGATAAGGGGGTTAATCAATATCTGGCGTTTTATTCTTCTTCTTTTTACCCAGGAGTGAGGGCTGGAGGGATGGGTCCTACTGTTAAAGGTAAGGTTCCTAGGGTTGTCGTTCATACGGTACACAACTGGGGTGACCAGCCCTAGAGGTGTGGTTGATAGAGTTGCCAACTACACCTGTAGAGTTACTGTGACAGAAACCAAGAAGATCATTTCATATGATTTTATTTAAAGTCAATATTCTGCGTCTGTCACGATCGTTATAAGGAGTGGACCAAGATGCAGTATGTTCCATCCTTTATTTTGGAATAGAAAACTTTAAAGAACAAAACGAACAAACGAAACGTGCCGTTAATATAATGCTCACATGCAACTTTACATAGACAAGATCCCACAAAGCACAATGGGAAAATGGCTACCCAATCAGAGACAACGATAAACAGCTGCCTCTGATTGGGAACCATACTAGTCCAACATAGAAATATAATTCACCTAGATAACCCACCCTTAAATCACACCCCGACCTAACCAACATAGAGAATAAAAGCTCTCTATGGTCAGGGCGTGACAGCGTCTCCGTCTCCTTTTTATGTTTCTGCACGTACTAACGTGCACAGTAATAAAGCAGCTCGCCGTTTGCGTGTTGGCATTTTTTTTCCTACGACAACTGAGAAATGCAGAGCAAGATCAATTCGTGAATCATTGTGTAATGTGAGCACCACCGTCCTGTGGTTGAGGATGGACAGAATGAAAGATTTGGGACAAGGAAATCTGGAAATGTGAGCACATCCACGTTGTTAAGATTTTAGAAAGTTGTGAAGTGCATGCCCAGAATAACTAGAACTTAGTGTAAATCTTAGCTAATGTTGTAGGAATGTTCCCGGTTTGCTGAGCGGGTTCTGAGAGAGTGGGAGAGCCCTTCTTTCCTCCCCATCACTTCCTCCTTCTCTTGTTATCAGCGACAGCCTTTAGTCAGTCCCTCTGGTCTCCCCAGGCCTCTACTCAGTTCTCAGACACATGTGGAGTCCACCAGCACCAAGACTCTCACAGCCACGGCCACAGTCCCCGCCATCCATTATAATGACCTCTCCTTTCAGAACCAAGGACAGCGGCACACACTATCCTGAACGTACGAGCATCATGTGTCAAAGGCTTTCTATTTATAGCAAGTAGTCACCATGTGGAAGTCATGGAAGTCACAATGTGGGCTTCAATGGAGGACTAGCAGCACTCTCTATAATACAATAAGTGCATGGTACTGCAGTAGGGGTCATGGATTTTCAGGATCAGACTGATGTATCCCATCCACAGTAAGAAAATAGTATTTTATAGAACCTTTATTTTATCAAGGAGTCATACTGAGACCAAGGTCTCTTTTACAGATGAGCCCTGAATGACATAAATGACAGAAAATACAAAATGCAAGAAGAAAGAGAAACACTATATTCACCTCGAGGCCCCAGAACATCACATTTAAGAACATTTTGTAGATTGTTCCACAAATAAGGTGCAAGAACTAAAATGTGATTTACCTAACTCAGTAAAGACCAAAGGAATGTCCAGAGTTAACATCCCCGAGATGGGGTGTGGTAATATTATGTCTAAAGTTTAGTAATGCTGCTAGGTACAGTGGGACTTTGTGAAAAAGGGCTTTATAAATGAAAACATAGCAATGTATTGTGTGACGTAACATCAAAGAGGGCCAACCAACTTTCTGGTAGAGACTGCAGGGATGACCACTAACATTGTCGCCCGTAATAAAGTGCAATGCTCTATGATAAACTACATCTAACGGCTTTAATGAAGTGGCAGCTGCGTTCATATAGACGATGTGGCCATAGTCTGGGACCGACAGGAGCGTTGACTGAATCATCTGCTTTCTACTATGTAGCGAGAGGCAGGACCTACTTCTATAGAGGAAGACCATTTTTTATTCTCAGCCTCTTAACTAACACATCAATATGCAATAGGTTTAAAGCATCAAAAGTATTTTTATGTGCTCTAGGGAACAACATCAGTACTAATTTCAGGTCAATAAAGTTTTTCTGTAAAGCAAGGAAGTCAGACTGTAGTTCAGATAGAGCCTGGTCAACCGTGGGGCCAATAGCATACAGAACAGCATCATCGGCATACAAGTGCAGGTTAACATTTCTTTACAGCAAGTCAATATTGTTAATAATGTAAACAGAAAAATGTACAGGACTCGACCCCCGACAGGACACCTTTCATAATATCCACAAAACCCTATTTAACGCCATCATTAGATTGAGTTCTATCTGTCAAGTCATTTTTAAATCAGTTACGACATGTTATGATTGAGATCAAATTAGGACATTGACTTCAATGGTGTTGGTCAATAAATACCGGTCTGTCAATAATCAAACGGACAATATCATAGATCGATAGAAACAGATCATTGTCATTCTGTGCCTTCTAGACATACCATAGAACAAGGATGCACCCCAAATGGCAGCCTAATCCCTAGAGCCCTACAGGCCCTGGTCAAAAGTAGTGCACTATGAAGGGAATATGGTGCCATTTGGGACTCTGCACAGCTCTCCAATGTGTTCCCCTAAAGGTCAACTCACCAATAATTGGCCCAAGATGGTAAGATGAACCAAACCCCAGGCTTGTGTTAAAGACCAGTCAAAGGTATGCATTTCTGCCTCCTCCTGACAAACGGCAAGAATGACCTTCCCTCAGAAATGCCAAGCAATTAAAGTTCTAATGTGATTGGACGTGTGACAGGGAACGCTCGGAATACAGTGGGGTCCGAAATTATTGACACACTTGATAAAGATGAGCAAAATTAACTCTAGAAAATACTGAGGTACAGTACCCGTCAAAAGTTTCAAGGGTTTTTCTTTCTTTTTACTATTTTCTACATTGTAGAATAGTGAAGACGTCAAAACTATAAAATAACACATATGGAATCATATAGTAACCAAAAAAGTGTTAAACAAATCAAAATACATTTTATATTTGAGATTCTTCAAAGTAGAATAACAGCTTTGCACACTCTTGACATTCTTCAACCAGCTTCACCTGGAATGCTTCTCACAAATGCGGAGCACTTGTTGGCTAGTTTTCCTTCAGTCTGCGGTCCAACTCATCCCAAACCATCTCAATTGGGTTGAGGTTGGGTAATTGTGGAGGACAGGTCATTTTAGGCAGCACTTCATCACTCTCCTTCTTGGTCAAATAGCCCTTACACAGCCCGGAGCTGTGTTGGGTCATTGTCCCGTTGAAAAACAAATGATAGTCCCACTAAGCGCAAACCAGATGAGATGGCGTATCGCTGCAGAATGCTGTTAAGTGTGCCTTGAATTCTAAATAAATCACTGACAATGTCACCAGCAAAGCACCCCCACCACTATCACACCTCTTCCTCCATGCTTCACAGTGGCAACCACACATGAGGAGATCATCCATTCACCTACTCTGCGTCTCACAAAGACACGGCGGTTGGAACTTAGAATCTCAAATTTGGACTCATTTCCACTAGTTTAATGTCCATCGCTTGTGTTTCTCGGCCCAAACAAGTCTCTTCTTCTTATTGGTGTCCTTTAGTAGTGGTTTCTTTGCAGCAATTCATGAAGGCCTGATTCACATAGTCTCCTCTGAACAGTTGATGTTGAGATGTGTCTGTTACTTGAACTCTGTGAAGCATTTATTTGGGCTGCGATTTCTGAGGTGCAGTTAACTCTACTGAACATATCCTCTGCAGCAGAGGTAACTCTGGGTCTTCCATTCCTGTGGTGGTCCTCATGAGAGCCAGTTTTATCATGACACTTATTGGATTTGCGACTGCACTTGAAGAAACTTTCACAGTTCTTGAAATGTTCTGGATTGACTGACCTTCATGTCTTAAAGTAATGATGGGCAGTTGTTTCTCTTTGCTTATTTGAGCTGTTCTTGCCCTAACATGGACTTGGTCTTTTACTATCTTATGTGTACCACCCTACCTCAAACGCATTTAGAAGGAAATCATTTCTACAAATTAACTTTTGAGAAGGTACACCTGTTATTTTAAATGCATTCAAGGTGACTACCTCATGAAGCTGGTTGAGAGAATACCAAAAGTGTGCAAAGCTGTCATCAAGGCAAAGCTGTATCTACTTTGAAGAATCTCAAGTATAAAATATATTTAGATTTTTTTTAAACACTTTTTTGGTTACTACATGACTCCATATGTGTTATGTCATAGTTTTGATGTCTTCCCAATTATTCTACAATGTAGAAAATAGTAAAAATAAAGAAAAACTCTTGAATGAGTAGGTGTGTCCAAACGTTTGACTAGTACTGTATATTGTATGCTAAAAAAAAGGGAAATTATATTATGTTATACTAATACAATTTCTCAGAGAAATTAACAAGTAATAATTGTTTTTCTCACACCCCTGTTTTCAATACCTTTACCTTGTGAGGATAACGACAATCCTTTTTCTAAAATGGGAGGCCATTTCTCCCTACAGAATCCTTCCAGATCCTTGATATCCATGTGGGAGCAACATAGCCCCATAGCATCAAAGGTCCACCACTATTTTCTTTACAATAGGTATGCAGCCTTATGCTCATGCATTCTCAGTTCAACGCCGAAACCACCACTGGGGTGTGTGGCCAAAAGAGCTCTATTTTAGCACCGGTTCCAATCCAAGTGACAGTGCTGTTTGGCAAACTCCAGGCATTTACATTTGTTGAATGAGATGAAAATAGAGCCCTTTAGCCACACACACCAGTGGTGGGTTTGGCATCAAAATGAGTAATGGATGAACAGACATAAACCCAATGCCTAGAGACGGAGAGGCAAATGTAACCCGTGTGACCCGATCAACTAACTATTTCGATGGCCGGATAAACTGCTTCTTTCAATCTTTGGAAAATACTAACAATTGAATTTGTTTTGGAAGATTGATGTGTCTGAGGGGTAATATTGAGCGAGAAGAGAGTGAGCGTCTACTGTGTGTGTTTGCGTGCGTGAGTACGCGCGCGTGTGTGTGTGTGTGTGTGTGTGTGTGTGTGTGTGTGTGTGTGTGTGTGTGTGAGAGAGAGCAGTTTTTGAAAGATAAAAGGGTGATTCATATTTGCACAGGCTTACTCTCTGGGTCTATTAATTGGTGTCCAAAACAAAAACAAAGATTGGCCAATAACTATGACTAGTTCACTCAAACAGCAAAAACACACAAAGAATAGCACCCCTCGTTCTATTCCTCCAATTGTTGTGCTCAATGACGCCAAGAACTAAGACAAGGCTTAACAGTGATGACTTCCAAGCATGGCACAATATTTTACCACTACATGATTTTAATGCCATATTATGAACATTACTCTACTAAGCATGACACACCAATCTTAATTTCCAATCAAAGGCAACATCAAGGCTACGTGTCACCCAGAAGTTGCTATAAATACCTTTGGTACATCGAATTCTCATTGAATGCCAAACAGTATAAAATCTTGCCAAAGCCTACTACCTCCAAAAATACCATAGGCCTAGACACTGCAGTCAGAAATCAGTAACCCTGACAACAAGCCAGTCTCAAAGTAGTGGGATGAAGTTATCAACTTCTAGTTTGATTATTGCTTTGGTATACGGCTAAATAAAGTATTAACTATCCTTTTTTAAGTTTAACCTACATAGATTTTGGTCAATATAACCCATCACAGTAGGTGGGCCCACCCATGAGGATACTATTGGCACACAGGTCTCACTTATTTTTCATGTGAGATAACTCAATAGCCTAAGAAGTGAACTTTCTCAGTTTTGTATTAGGTTTGCCAATCAAAATACTGTAGCCTACAAGGCATGTGTTGTCATGTGTTATGACTTTGGCCTGTGGGTAAGGTTTATAACCCCCCCATAAATACCTTTCTCCCTTGCCTCTCTCTTGACTCTAGAGGGACTCTTGAATAGCCTTTGTTAAACAGAGAGTCTGTATCCCGTACACTTGTGTGTATAAGACAGTAGTTTTGGAATTGTTAGTTAGATTACTTGTTGGTTATTTATTACTGCATTGTCGGAACTAGAGGCACAAGCATTTCGCTACACTCACATTAACATCTGCTAACCATGTGTATGTGACAAATAAAATTTGATTTGAACATCAAACAAGTGGAGGGAAAGGAACCATATTTTGGAAATAGAACCAGTTGAAAATATGCATTGGTACTTAATGAATATGATGTCAGATCAGTTGTCATCTGAGACATTATAACTGATGACAGGACGACCTAAACTGTATCTGAGAAAGTCTACACATTATAGTTATCAGATTCACATGGAATTGTTGTGCAATTCAAATGTTTAAATGTAAATTATTGGTGAAAAGATTCAATGTAATTTTATCTTCCAAATTAGAAATTTGGATTTTCATAAGGTGTCCCCAGGCACCCTCATTTTCATGTCCCCAGGCACCCTCATTTGTTGACTTCTGTGATCGAAAAAGCCTTGGTTTCATGCATGTCAACATCAGAAGCCTCCTCCCTAAGTTTGTTTTACTCACTGCTTTAGCACACTCTGCTAACCCTGATGTCCTTGCCGTGTCTGAATCCTGGCTCAGGAAGGCCACCAAAAATTCTGAGATTTCCATACCCAACTATAACATTTTCCGTCAAGATAGAACTGCCAAAGGGGGAGGAGTTGCAGTTTACTGCAGAGAGAGCCTGCAAAGTAATGTCATACTTTCCAGGTCCATACCCAAACAGTTTGAACTACTAATTTTGAAAATGACTCTCTCCAGAAATAAGTCTCTCACTGTTGCCGCCTGCTACCGACCCCCCTCAGCTCCCAGCTGTGCCCTTGACACCATTTGTGAATTGATCGCCCCCCATCTAGCTTCAGAGTTTGTTCTGTTAGGTGACCTAAACTGGGATATGCTTAACACCTCGGCAGTCCTACAATCTAAGCTAGATGCCCTCAATCTCACACAAATCATCAAGGAACCCACCAGGTACAACCTTAAATCTGTAAACAAGGGCACCCTCATAGACGTCATCCTGACCAACTGGCCCTCCAAATACACCTCTGCTGTCTTCAACCAGGATCTCAGTGATCACTGCCTCATTGCCTGTATCCGCTACGGAGCCGCAGTCAAACTACCACCCCTCATCACTGTCAAACGCTCCCTAAAACACTTCTGTGAGCAGGCCTTTCTAATCGACCTGGCCCGGGTATCCTGGAAGGACATTGACCTCATCCCGTCAGTTGAGGATGCCTGGTCATTCTTTAAAAGTAACTTCCTCACCATTTTAGATAAGCATGCTCCGTTCAAAAAAATGCAGAACTAAGAACAGATACAGCCCTTGGTTCACTCCAGACCTGACTGCCCTCGACCAGCACAAAAATATCCTGTGGCGGACTGCAATAGCATCGAATAGTCACCGCGATATGCAACTGTTCAGGAAGTCGGGAACCAATACACGCAGTCAGTCAGGAAAGCTAAGGCCAGCTTCTTCAGGCAGAAGTTTGCATCCTGTAGCTCCAACTCCAAAAAGTTCTGGGACACTGTGAAGTCCATGGAGAACAAGAGCACCTCCTCCCAGCTGCCCACTGCACTGAGGCTAGGTAACACGGTCACCACCGATAAATCCATGATTATCGAAAACTTCAACAAGCATTTCTCAACAGCTGGCCATGCCTTCCGCCTGGCTACTCCAACCTCAGCCAACAGCTCCGCCCCCCCCGCAGCTACTCGCCCAAGCCTCTCCAGGTTCTCCTTTACCCAAATCCAGATAGCAGATGTTCTGAAAGAGCTGCAAAACCTGGACCCGTACAAATCAGCTGGGCTTGACAATCTGGACCCTCCATTTCTGAAACTATCCGCCGCCATTGTCGCAACCCCCATTACCAGCCTGTTCAACCTCTCTTTCATATCGTCTGAGATCCCCAAGGATTGGAAAGCTGCCGCAGTCATCCCCCTCTTCAAAGGGGGAGACACCCTGGACCCAAACTGTTACAGACCTATATCCATCCTGCCCTGCCTATCTAAGGTCTTCGAAAGCCAAGTCAACAAACAGGTCACTGACCATCTCGAATCCCACCGTACCTTCTCCGCTGTGCAATCTGGTTTCCGAGCCGGTCACGGGTGCACCGCAGCCACGCTCAAGGTACTAAACAATATCATAACCGCCATCGATAAAAGACAGTACTGTGCAGCCGTCTTCATCGACCTTGCCAAGGCTTTCGACTCTGTCAATCACCATATTCTTATCGGCAGACTCAGTAGCCTCGGTTTTTCGGATGACTGCCTTGCCTGGTTCACCAATTACTTTGCAGACAGAGTTCAGTGTGTCAAATCGGAGGGCATGCTGTCCGGTCCTCTGGCAGGCGCTATGGGGGTGCCACAGGGTTCAATCCTCGGGCCGACTCTTTTCTCTGTATATATCAATGATGTTGCTCTTGCTGCAGGCGATACCACTCTGGATGGTTCCGACCTTGAATATGTGGACATCTATAAGTACCTAGGTGTCTGGCTAGACTGTAAACTCTCCTTCCAGACTCATATCAAACATCTCCAATCGAAAATCAAATCAAGAATCGGCTTTCTATTCCGCAACAAAGCCTCCTTAACTCACGCCACCAAACTTACCCTAGTAAAACTGACTATCCTACCGATCCTCGACTTCGGCGATGTCATCTACAAAATTGCTTCCAACACTCTACTCAGCAAACTGGATGCAGTTTATCACAGTGCCATCCGTTTTGTCACTAAAGCACCTTATACCACCCACCACTGCGACTTGTATGCTCTAGTCGGCTGGCCCTCGCTACATATTCGTCGCCAGACCCACTGGCTCCAGGTCATCTACAAGTCCATGCTAGGTAAAGCTCCGCCTTATCTCAGTTCACTGGTCACAATGGCAACACCCATCCGTAGCACGCGCTCCAGCAGGTGTATCTCACTGATCATCCCTAAAGCCAACACCTCATTTGGCCGCCTTTCGTTCCAGTTCTCTGCTGCCTGTGACTGGAACGAATTGCAAAAATCGCTAAAGTTGGAGACTTTTATCTCCCTCACCAACTTCAAACATCTGCTATCTGAGCAGTTAACCGATCGCTGCAGCTGTACATAGTCTATCGGTAAATAGCCCACCCATTTTTACCTACCTCACCCCATACTGTTCTTATTTATTTACTTTTCTGCTCTTTTGCACACCAATATCTCTACCTGTACATGACCATCTGATCATTTATCACTCCAGTGTTATTAATCTGCAAAATTGTAATTATTCGCCTACCTCCTCATGCCTTTTGCACACAATGTATATAGACTCCCCTTTTTTTCCTACTGTGTTATTGACTTGTTAATTGTTTACTCCATGTGTAACTCTGTGTTGTCTGTTCACACTGCTATGCTTTATCTTGGCCAGGTCGCAGTTGCAAATGAGAACTTGTTCTCAACTAGCCTACCTGGTTAAATAAAGGTGAAAAAAATAAAATAAATAAATAGGGCTCTGCTCAATCAGTGGCCCACCCCTGTGAAGAGACATGGGCTATAAACTATGAAACGAACCCTTCTCCCTCCACTATATAAGCCCTTGACAAAAATGTAACCTCCTGTTCCGGGTACATTAGAATGACGATCCGATGTCAGAAGTATTCAGATAATAACTACAGAACGGAGCCAGCCTCTGCGTGAGCTTTGGTTGTGAATGGTATGAACTTTGAACTCTTATTTGCTACAGAAGGGATACCTCCTGGCCATTGAGTTAGCAACAGCAGCTGTAAACGTGGGCTAGGAGAGGACAGACAGAGTATCCCGTCTACCACCCAACGACAACACTACAACGTTTCCCGTTCACCACCAGAGACACTCTTCAAAGGACTCTGTTGGGCAACACGGCCATCCATCTACCACCAACCTATTGAAGGGCAGCTCAGAGTAAATATTTATTGCATTTTCTTTTTCCAAATGGGCGGTAACTTAGAATGCATAGGATATTGTATTTACGATAGCACAGCTTCTCCCTTTGTTCCTCAGTCTTCCCGCTCTTTCACTCAAACCCAACCCACTTTTCTTTGTGTAACCAGCTGTCATATCTGTTCCGTCTGCTAGGGACGTTTTCCTTTATGACATAATTTGTAATGAAGATATGATTCATTCTGTGTATATGTAATTCTGTGTGATTAGTTAGGCATTTAGTAAATAAATAATTAAACCCAATTTTGTATTTCTGATTCAACTTGTTAGCCAGGGTTCGTGAAGATAACCAAGATTTTACAACTTTCAGATGAGACTGAAATAAGGTGACGATTAATATTGACTGCTATTGATGTAAAATATTACTAGTTCTTTAAGAGATTATTCGGAAGATAACTGCTCTATAAATATTATTTCATGGTGCCCCGACTTTCTAGTTAATTACATTTACATGATTAGCTCAATCAGGTAATATTAATTACAGAAATGGATCCGGCATAGCCAAAGACACAACGCATGCACATTAGTTTCCCTCTGATGATGGTAACCTAAACTGTCTAAGTGTAATGTGATTGGCGGCAGGTAGCCTAGTGGTTAGAGCATTGGACTAGTAAACAACAGGTTGCAAGATTGAATCCCTGAACTGACAAGGTAAAAACATGTCGTTCTGCCCCTGAACAAGGCAGTTAACCAAGTGTTCCTAGGCAGTCATTGAAAATAAGAATTTGTGCTTAACTGACTTGCCAAGTTAAATAAAGGTTAAATAAAAAGTAATAAACTAGGCTTACCTGTACACAGATAAAAATCCCTAGTCTAGGTGAATGAGATGAGCCTGAAGTGAAGAGTAAATTCAACAACTCTCTGAGGACAGTGGAAGTTGATAAAGGAGCTTCTTTATTGTTAAAAGTAAAACGTACGCATTTTGGTCCTTGACCTTCATCAAGGTTTTACTAATCTCTCACTGACAGACTAAATCTTAGGTTCTGGCCTTCTGTGTTGGTTTTACAGATGAAAAAGGAAGAGGGTTTTATATATTTCAAAATGGCCTCATATAGGCTCAGGGACCAATCACAATAGGACAAAACACATCATGTGATTGGTTGCAAAAATCTGACCGATAGCATTGAGGCCCTATAGCTAAACGCCTCCTCTAATATTCTATATGTAAACCCCTGAAAACCCCAGGGGCATCTTACCCCTTTTAGGTTGGGGATTTGTTTCTAGCATTAATGTAAGCACATTTCAGGTGAATCTGAAGGTTATAAATCATACAATATCTTAAACTGCAGAAATAAATCATACAATATCATTAGAAATGTTGATTTTGAGTAGGAATGTGAGTTAGCTAGTTAGTTAGCATGAGCTAGCATCTGCTGGGATTTAAGAGAATGTGCAGGTTATGTAAAAATAAGGTTTTAATGTAAACCTAAAATAGAGTTTTAGGCTTACATTAAAACCTCATCATAGGTTATTAATAGTGAGATGTACAATGCCATTTTGTTTCAATATTTGATTGGTCTAATAAAATATAACTAGCTTTCTAGAGTCAATTACTAAAAGCACACATTTTCAGCGGGCCTCTTGCTCCACAGGGGGGGGGCATCTTGCCCAAATAGTTGGGCAAGACACCCCCTTTCTAGAATTTGTATTTTAATAACTAAAAGGTTGTCAACCGTTACCAAAGTTCGTTTTTTTTGTGTCAGCAATTACATTTTTGTTACCCTACCTGTAAACAGGTCATCTCATCCCCAGGCTAATTGTCTTGTGAACGAGATAAGTAAACAAGTGAAAAGTCGCAGAAACTGAGGAGACACCTTACCAAGTCCAAGCCCGACAATGAGACGTCCGACCAGGAGAACCTCCTTATCGGGAGCTGCGCTAAGCACTATTCCCCCAGATGTGAAGATAAAACTAGCCAGGAGGATGCAGACCCTGCGCCCGAAAACTCCGTTCAAGAACCCGCCGGCCAACGCGGACAGCGCGGCGGCAGCCACAGTACTAGAGATCAGAACCTCCTGCCACAGGGCGCTGAGATTCATCTCCCTCTTGAGCAGGAGCATCGCTCCCGAGATTACCCCGGTGTCATAGCCGAACAGAAAGCCACCCAACGCGGAGAACGCGGCCAGAACATAAACAAACGCAGGCGTGACATCTTGCTGGAACTGTTTACGCGCCTCTCTCTCCAGGTCCCCGGTGGAGGTGGTGGTAGCGGCATTGGCAGGGACAGCCTGGCTGTTGATGCTCGCGTTGGACGGTGCTTTGATGAGGCTCCGCTCTCCGTCATCGTTCACTTTCTTCCTCCTCTCACCCATCAGGTTGCTCATACTACGAAGACTATAGTCATTGTCGCTAGATTTTCGGGACATAAGGGAAACAAACGCACCCACGAAATGTTCACAGAACTGTAGTTGGTTGGTTAGTTAGTTGTTAAAAGAGTAAGAGTTGTTTGTTGTTCTCAGTCGAGCAAATGTGGTCCAAAGACCGTTAATTATTGATCATTCAAGTTGACAGAAGTTGGTCTGTACCCGTGGTCACAGGCTACAGAAGTGTCATCGCAGTGGTACTGATGAGGGCTTCTCTTTTTTTGGAGCCGAAGGTAAGGCATGGAGGAGAGTTGGTGTGTTCGTCATTGCCAGCGTCGCTCTGACGTATAAGGTATTGCTCTCCTGCAAGCTGCCATCTAGGCACTGGCCGTGTTCCAGAGAATCAAAATGACTGTAGGTGTCTGTCTGATTTACAAATCACCTTGCATCATGAATAACGACTCGTTATTAGTTGTAGATCAGTCAATCTATCACAATTTACCAATGATACATTGCGATTTTGATCGTCTCCAACACGGCCATCATCATGTTTTCAATTCAATAGGTTTGGCAATATTTTCTTACGCCTATGTTGGGCAATGTCTGCCAAATGGATTTCGATGTGATTGTAGGATATTTCTGGTATCATAGCATTCAAATTATTTGATTCTATTCCGCTTGTTTATACCGTGGGCTACATTTCCACAATGTTATCAATCATTAGCCTATATAATGTGGTCTTTCAGTAATCCAGTGATAATGTGTCGTCTAACTATTTGAAATAGAAAGATGTGCAGTGTGTAAATGATTTCCCCCTATACCTGTAACATCCCCATATCTTTCCCATTTGCTTTTCTCCTCAGCAAATGCAATGATGTTGTGCCCTCTTCAGGGCAAACCTCAATATTTCAATTATATGAATTGAAGTGCTTGTTACAGTGTAGAGTGGTTTACTGTATGCAAGTGGTGGGTATATGCCCTGTCATTTGAAACAACTCTGTTTTTTCCCCCCTTTTGATTGTAATTTTGTGGGACCTATTTTATGTTTCATAATGTCCAGTCGGTGGAGGATTTGTCAACACAAGCATGATGATAGTTCAAATCACTGTGAATGTGTAAGTGTCAATATAGTGGATCAATATTGAACTCTTCCTGGCTAATATTTATGTGGCACAAATTATTTCAGTTTTCAACGGTTTAAGTTACAGAATATTACGACCCCATTCCTGAAAGCTACCAGTCTAACACATATGTGCCTTCTGTTTCCCTCCCTGGTTCTCACAAGGACTTGTTAGAGGGAAATCAATTCAAAGCAGACTTCCTTCAGACTTCCTTCAAACATCAACAGTGAAGAGACGACTCCGGGATGCTGGCCTTCTAGGCAGAGTTCCTCTGTCCAGTGTCTGTGTTCTTTTGCCCATCTTAATCTTTTCTTTTTATTGGCCAGTCTGAGATATGTATTTTTCTTTGCAACTCTGCCTTAGAAGGCCAGCATCCTGGAGTCACCTCTTCACTGTTGATGTTGAGACTGGTGTTTTGCAGGTACTATGTAATAAAGCTGCCAGTTGATGAATTGTGAGGTGTCTGTTTCTCAAACTAGACACTCTAATGTACTTGTCCTCTTGCTCAGTTGTGCACCGGGGCCTCCCACTCCTATTTCTGTTCTGGTTAGAGCAAGTTTGTGCTGCTCTGTGAAGGGAGTAGTACACAGCGTTGTACGAGATCTTCAGTTTCTTGAACAAGAATAGACTGATGAGTTTCAGAAGAAAGGACCTTGTTTCTAGCCATTTTGAGCCTGTAATCGAACCCACAAATGCTGATGCTCCAGATACTCAACTAGTCTAAAGCAGTGTCACGATCGTCGTAAGGAACGGACCAAAATGCAGCGTGGTATGGGTTCATGATGATTTTTTTAATTCAAGAAAGCACTGAACACTGAATACAAACTATACAAAACAATAACGACCGTGACGCTATAATGAGAACTGTGCTGACACAAGCAACTAACATAGACAATCACCCACAAACAAACAGTGAAACCCAGGCTACCTAAGTATGATTCTCAATCAGAGACAACTAATGACACCTGCCTCTGATTGAGAACCATACTAGGCCAAAACATAGAAATCCCAAAATCATAGAAAAACAAACATAGACTGCCCACCCCAACTCACGCCCTGACCATACTAAATAACGACAAAACAAAGGAAATAAAGGTCAGAACGTGACAAGAAGGCCCGTTTTATTGCTTCTTTAATCAGGACAACAGTTTTAAGCTGTGCTCACATAATTGCAAAAGGGTTTTTTAGGGTTAATGATCAATTAGCTTTTTAAAATGATCCATTTGGATTAGCTAACACAACGTTCCATTGGAACACAGGAGTGGTGGTTGCTGACAATGGGCCTCTGTACGCCTATGTAGATATTCCATTAAAAAATCTGCCGTTTCCAGCTACAATGGTCATTTACAACATTAACAATGTCTACACTGTACTTCTGATCAATTTGACCCCAAACTCACGCCACTCCTCTCAGGATCCCTCCCCCTTGGCCCATCTTCCTCTACTTTCTTCACTGCCTCAGCATTTGAACAACTTTTGCACCACTCTAACTCTGCCCTTCTGCACACTTCTCACACCTAGGAACCTCCCTCCTACACACTGCTGCCTCGTGCCCATAAGCTTGACACCTGTAACAATGTAATGTATTCGCCACAAAAGCTTGTACAGGATAACTTATATATCCTAACATCATTTTGTCGGGCAAAGACTCAACATCAAAACTCAAAAGTACAGAAAATGACTCTTCTGTTTCACCCCTCTCTCACCAAACGACGAGCATCACAAACACCGGGAATCTTCCCCTTCAGTTGGTCAGCTTTCACATTTACCACTACCCCAGTAATCACTCCTTTCAATGGCACCCTTTTCTTGAGAGCGAAACAATTAAAATGACTTGCCCCCCCCATTCGTTTAACGCCAAGTGCCTTCTCCCTCTGACCAGCACAAACACAAACAATTATTACAAGACCACTTCTGGTTATCCTGACCGATTCCACAGTACCCAACTCTGTTTTCACCCATCCTGAAACCACAAATGGATCAGCCAAAAGGCAAGGGTCCACTTTTTCCAAAAACTTCACTCCTACTGTCACAGACTCATCTTTATCCTGACCTTGTTGCAAGCCCCGGGCTCCGAGAACTTCACCACACCGACCACCTCTGATACTTCTCCCTCATTCACTTCCATTTCTCCTCCTGTCTTCATCTCACTCTGCTTACACTTTCTACTGTTCTTCTTTAACAAACCATCTCCCTTTTTCCCACCCTTTATAACCGGCTCAAGCTCACCATCTTCTTCCCTCTCTCTCTTAGACCTCCTCTGCCTCTCTTTTTCCCTACATTCCTCCTCCGTATTCAAAGTATGCATCTCCTTATGATAATACTGCACTTCTCCTGACATACATCTTGTTCTTGCCTTGTCAAGGGACGCCATTTAAGTCACAATCACCACAAACCCCATCGGGATGTCTCTCATTTGTATCTGGAAGTAGCTAGCAAGTTAGCTAGTTAGCTTGGGTGCTTGACTGCCGTTGTGAGGCCAGAGCACTCAGATCAACCCTACTCTTCGACCAGAGCATCCAATGTGCGCTCCGAACGCTCCGAGGGCAAAACGCTCTAAATTTATGAATGGACAATCTGACAAAGCTCTGAATTTTCGAATGCCCAGAGAGCACTCAGAGCGCACTCTGGCACTCCAGATTGAATTTACATTCACACCCTACAGTATGTGTCTCTAGTGCACGCAGTAGGTATTTTATGATTGGCTACATGTACACACACACAGGTCTTGTCATATACACTACTGAAGGGGGGGGGGTTTGCACTTTCAGCAGGTGGTCCTCTCACATCTCCCTTAAACTGTCAGGTTGACGTTTATTGGATGAATCTTGTCCTGTAGGCAGTCCAAAGTTAAAATGGTCTATATATAGAGTACCAGTCAAAAGTTTGAACACAGCTACACATTCAAGGATTTCTCTTTATTTTTACTATTTTCTACATTGTAGAATAATAGTGAAGACATCAAAACTAGAGGCCAGGTCATCTGATACAGCACTCTATCACTCTCCTTCTTGGTAAAAAATTGCCCTGACACAGCCAGGAGGTGTGTTGGGTCATTGTCCTGTTGAAAAACAAATGACAGTCCCACTAAACGCAAACCAGATGGGATGGCGTATCACTGCAGAATGCTGTGATAGCCATGCTGGTTAAGTATGCCTTGAATTCTAAATAAATCACCAACCAGCAAAACACCCCACACCCCAACACCTCCTCCTCCACCAATACACCTCCTCCTCCATGCTTTACGCTGGGAAATACACATGCGGATATCATACGTTCACCCACACCACATCTCACAAAGAACACAGTGGTTGGAACCAAAAATCTCCTATTTGGACTCCAGACCAAAGGACTCATTTCCACTGGTCTAATGTCCATCGCTCGTGTTTCTTGGCCAAAGCAAATCTCTTCTTCTTATTGGTGTCCTTTAGTAATGGTTTTCTTGCAGCAATTCGACCATGAAGGCCTGATTCATGCAGTCTCCTCTGAACAGCTGATGTTGAGATGTGTCTGTTACTTGAACTCTGTGAAGTATTTATTTGGGCTGCAATTTCTGAGGTGCAGTTAACTCTACTGAACTTATCCCCTGCAGCAAAGATAACTCTGGGTATTCCATTCCTGTGGTGGTCCTCATGAAAGCCAGTTTCATCATATCGCTTGATGGTTTTTGCGATTGCACTTCAACAAACTTTCAAAGTTCTTGAAATGTTCCGTATTGACTGACCTTCACGTCTTAAAGTAATGATGGACTGACATTTCTCTTAGCTTATCGGAGCTGTTTTTGTCATAATATGGACTAGGTCTTTTACCAAATAGGGCTGTCTTCTGTATACAATCTACAATGTTGAAAATAGTTTTTTTTAAATATAAAGATACCCTTGAATGAGCAGGTGTTCTAAAACTTTTGACCGGTAGTGTACATAGTAAAAATGAATGAAAACCATTTAATGTTAGGATTGGGCATAAGGTTAGCAGTGCTTTTAAGGTTAGGGTTAGGTTTGAAATCAGATTTTATGACTTTGTGGCTGTCAGCTAGTGACTATCCTGCAGGGCTGCCTCCAGTACATGAGTCTTCCCAATAAATGCCAACCTGATGAAAAGTGTTCTTTCATCTGTCATGCATGTGTTGACGTTTTTTTAAATTTAATCCATTGCAGAGAGCCCCCACCACAAATGGATCAGGTACCTACAGTCCCATGATGTTCCTATACAGTGCCTCATCTTCTAGGGAAAAAGCAGAAAAGCATCCTCCTGTGTATAATATCTCAACAGATCCTTATTGATGTTACTATCCTCTATAATGGGATGATTAACTATAATCAGCAGAATCTTTCAACTATTTAATCTTTCATTGACCGATAAACTATTAATGCTTTGAATACAGTGGGCTAATAAAGTCCCATTACGTGACCAAACAATGTGATTTTGTGATAAAAGGATGTTGTGTAAACTACAATACAATCTGTCATTTTAAATGACACTTGAATACAATATCTGCACATTCCAAAGATTCAAAAGTCATTTCTTCACTTACTAACTATTAAGTCCAAGTAGGCGTCAAATGTCCCACCTAGTCTCATTTGTACCATAAGATGTAATAGTTTTCTCCCTTCGTTTGGCAGAAGGGAAGAGGAGAGGACAATGTGATTAAGAATCCTTCCAATGTGTTAGGTAAGATGTAGGCTAAAGTTTCTCCTTTTGTTTGTGAACAGGGATGTGGTGAGGAAAATGGAACAATGACAAACGTGCAGAAGTACATTACGTAAACTGTAGGTGCTTTGGGTCATTGATTATGAAATATCAGAGTTGAAACATTAACACTGTATACACAGAGTATACCAAACATTGGGAACACCTTCCTAATATTGAGTTTCACCCCCCCCCTCCTCCACCCATGTTGACTCCAGTGCTTCCCACAGTTTTGTCAAGTTGGCTGGATGTCCTTTGGGTGGTGGGACATTCTTGATACACACCGGAAACTGTTGAGTGCGAACCCCAGCAGCGTTTCAGTTCTTGACACAAACCGGTGCGCCTGTTACCTACTGTCATACCCCGTTCAAAGGCACTTAAAAAAAATGTCTTGCCTGTTCTATATCTGAATGGCACACACACACAATCCATGTCTCAATTGTCTCAAGGTCTAAAAATCCCTTTTTAACCTGTCTCCTCCCCTTCATCCACACTGATTTAAAGTGGATTTAACAAGTGACATCAATAAGGGATCATAGCTTTCACCTGGATTCACCTGGTCAGGCTATGTCATGGAAAGAGCAGGTGTTCCTAATGTTTTGTACACTCAGTGTATTACCGTAATGTCTATTTCAGCGTGTTGAGTGTTGAGCACTGATATCTATTAAGAAATAGCCAATCTCTGTTTTACTTCGAGTGTTGGCCCTTTTTACCTTCCGAGAGAGTTCTCAGGGATTATCGCCACGGCTGTGTACATCCCACTCCAAGCCAACACCAAAATGTATCAAAATCTTCATTGGACCCTGAACAAACTGCAGACTATCAACACATTAACTGTCCAACTCGCAGAGATTTTACGCTGGACCACTGCTACATGCCTTTTCGACACGGGTGGTGTAAGGCCATCTCCCGTCCTCCGTTCAGCAAATCTGACCGTGATTCAATTTTTCTCCTTCCTGCTACAAACAAAGACTCAAGAGGGAAGTTCCGGTGGTCTGGTCTGTACAACACTGGTCCATACTCCAAGACTGTTTTGATCACGTAGACTGGAATATGTTTTGGGTAGCCTCTAGGGATAACATCAATGAATACGTTGACTCAGTCACCGCATTCATAAAAAAAATGCATAGATGCTGTGATAACGATAGTGTCTTTCAAAAACGAATTAAAATCAAAAACAGTGGATTGATGGCAGCCTTGTCGGGAAACTGAAGGAGAAAGATGCTACTCATAAACACAGCAAGGTGACCGGGGGACAATTGTATGGTTAAACAGTACAAATACAACCTGTGCAGATCGATCAAGATGGTGAGACACAAGTACAGTACAGGGACAAAGCGATGGAGCGATTCAGCGGGAGTATCTGGCAGAGGTTTCTAACGATCACTGATTACAAAAAGGAAATCCAGTCACGTCTCGGAAGCTAATGCCGCACTAACGGACGAGCTAAACACCTTTGTCTCACACTTCGTGCAAAACAATTCTGAGATGCCAAGGGAGAGCCCCTGAGGACAACGAGGGCTACTTGCTTATGGTCTTCACAGACGATGTATGTAAGTCATTCAAACGTGTTAACCCTCGCAAGGCTGCCGGCCCAGACGACACCTCAAGCCACGTGTATAGACCAGCTAGCTGTGGAGTTTTCTGACATTTTCAATCTCTCTAGCTCAGGCTGTTATCCCCACCTGCTTCCAGATGTCCACTGTCATCTCCGTGCCCAAGATGTCCACTGTCATCCCCGTGACCAAGATGTCCACTGTCATCCCTGTGCCCAAGAAAGGGAAGGTAATTTAACTGAATGACTACCGACCCGTAGCACTCACTTCTGTCATCATGAAGTGTTTAGAGAGGCTAGTCAAAGGCTACATCACCTCTTCCCTTCCCGACACACTCAACCCTCTCCAATTCCCCTACCACCCCGCTACCGGACGACGCGATTGCCATGGCACTGCACACTTCCCTCACCCATCTGAACAAGAGAAATGCCTATGTGAGGTTGCTGTTCATCGACTACAGCTCGGCCTTTAATACCATAGTGCCCTCTAAGCTCACCACAATGCTCACAGCCCTGGGACTGAAATCCTCCCTATGCAACTGGGTCCTGGCCTTCCTGACGAGCCGCCCCCCAGGTGGTGATGCTAGACAACTGATCCTCAACACGGGGGCCCCATAAGGGTGCGTGCTCAGTTCCCTCCTGTACCCACTTTATACCCACACAGTTCGAACTCCATCACCAAGTTCGTGGACGACATGACAATAGTAGGCCTGATTACCAAGAACGACGAGATGGCCTACAGGGAGGAGGTAGGCACTCTGACAGTGTGGTGCCACGTAAACAACCTCTCCCTCAATGTTGGCAAAACAAAGGAGTTGATTGTGGACTTCAGGAGGAACCACACGCTTCCTCCTGAACTTCAAGTTCAAGCTGAAATGGTCAAACCACACGGACACCATACTGAAGAAGGAACGACAGCAACTCTTTAACCTCAGGAGGCTGAAGAAATTTGGCCTGTCCAAGAGGGCCCTGTTCTACAGGTGCACCATCGAGAGTATACTGTCGGGCTGCATCACAGCCTGGTATGGCCACTGCCCCGTCGCTGACCGCAAGGCACTACAGAGGGTGGTACGCTAAACTGAACGCAACATTGGATGCACACTGCCTGCCCCCCAGGACACCTACTGTACTGTATCTACAACTGCCAGAACCCCTCCCCCCAATTGCACCTTGAAGCCCACTGAAATGGCACTCTATTCCTTAGATAGTGCACTACCTTCAGTAAAGAAAACCGATGCTTTCTTATGTGTATGCAAAACAGGCACAATTTCTTTCTCCTTCCTGGTCATGAGAGTAAGATAATATTTCACCGGTTAGGGAGAACGCCCATGTAATTACAATACTCTTTGTCATGAAGAATTTCTCAAGTAGGTGTATGTAGTGCTGTGAAAAAGTACTTGACCCCTTTTCTGATTTTCTCTATTTTTTGTGACTGAATGTTATCTTATCTTCAACTAAAACCTAATATTAGATAAAGGGGACCTGAGTTTACAAATAACAAGTACTTATTTAATTTATTTAATTTACAAAGTTATGCTCACCCAATTCCCCTGTGTGAAGACGTAATGGCCCCTTTACACTTAGTAATTGGTTGTGCCACATCCAACCAAACAACTTTATTGCCTTGTTGCAAGGTGTGGAATGTTTTTATCTGTATATTTGTGTTCTTATTTTCACTCTGCTGTCATTTAGGTAATTATTGTACCATGTTGTTTATGCATCGTCAGTTTTATCCCATCACAGCCATTGAACTCTGTAGCTGTAAAATCAGCAATGGCTTCATGGTAACATCCCTAAGCACTTTCATTTCTGTCCTGCAGTTCAGTTCTGAAGTACAACTGTATCTTTGATGTGTCTGGGTGGGTTAATACTCAATTATTAACTTGACCATGCTTAAAGAGATATTTAATGTCTGATTTATTATTGTTAACCATCTACCAATCACCCTTATTTATGAGGCACCCTGGTCTTTTTAATCAAATCTGTGCTTGAAATTCAATACCTGACTGAGAGACCTTACAGATGTTGTATGTGTGGGGGACAGAGGAAGGGTTAGTCATTCAAAAATCATGTGTTACGTTTGTTGAAAGGATAGGACCAAGGCGCAGCGTGCGAAGAGTTCCGCATTCTTTAATAGTGAAACTTACAACAAAAACAACAAAGGCTATAACAAACGTGCAGTATTTCAGTGCACAAGGCAACTATACAAAAACAAGATCCCACAACAGAAAGTGTGAAAAAGGGCTGCCTAAGTATGATCTCCAATCAGAGACAACGATAGACAGCTGCCGCTGATTGGGAACCATACTAGGCCAAAAACAAAGAAATAGACAACATAGAATGCCAACCCCAAATCACAACCTGACCTAACCAAATAGAGAAATAAAACAGCTCTCTAAGGTCAGGGCGTGACATCATGCTTATCCTTATTATTTCACACAGAGTGAGTCCATGTAACTTATGTGATTTGTTAAGCCCAATTATACTCCTGAACTAATTTAAGCTTGCCTAAACAAGGGGCTGAATATTTATACAACAACTATATTTTAGTGATGAATGTTGTATTAATCTTTAAAAAATTATACTTTGACATTATTTTGTGTATATTGTTTACAAAAAAAAGTCATTGTATGTAGCTATTAATCCTTGAAGAATAAAACGTTTAAATGCCTCGTGCTTAATTCAAATGCAATATCCCATCAGAACCCAAAATAGAGGCTTGTTTTACTCAATTGTATTTAAGCAATGTGATTATAGCTTCAAAACATGGTTAAAACTGTCATTTTTATACAGTATCGTGGATGGTCAGTCCATGCATCCATAACTCTATATGAATTTGACTGGTTACATTTCTCCAATCCCAACCATCAGCTGCTTACAATGGAGGGGAGTCGGCTTTGTTATTGTTTGAACTAGATATTTCCCCTTTAATGGGACTGAGGGGTCAAAATATCAACCAAATATCCGATGTATGGTCATATTTTTAAAAAAAAATTTAAAAGTCTATAAATTGCATACTTGTTTCATTTCATTTGGTCTTCCACACCATCTTAAGCATTAAGACATCATGTTTTGTTTTTTTGCCCTAGCATTACACAGCTGGGCGGGGGGCAGGACAGAGTTTCGGAAACCCTGCCCTAGCATTACACAGCTGGGCGGGGGGCAGGACCGAGTTTCGGAAACCCTGCCCTAGCATTACACAGCTGGGCGGGGGGCAGGACCGAGTTTCGGAAACCCTGCCCTAGAGTGTAATCGGGTAAATCTGCAATACTACTAAAGCTGTAAAGCTAGACATCTTCATTTAGACATATCGTGTCTTTTTGTAAAAGATAGGAAACGTTACCTCTCTGTTGGCTATAATATATTCATATGGGACTTTACACACTGTAGAGTGGCAGGTTTGTTGTCACATTTCTTTAAAGTGACAAAGTATATAATATCCGATGATAAATTAGACAGCAGACTTCAGGGAACAAGTTAACGTTGTATTTAATACACCACTTTGAAAGTGAGAATATCAACATGTTTTCAATGATTAAGGAAAGAGGAAAGGACATGTGGTGTTGGTTGTTGATTGGATGTGTTCCCCAAGCAATTTTAGACACGTTCAAGTCTCCGACCAGGGTACTCATAAGGGTAGTATGTGATTGACTGGGTTAAGACTTTGTTAGCCTGCTGAGATAAAGCTGAGGCTTTGGTCCTGCTTGGATCGGTCTCTTCAAAGAGGAGGTCAAAGGGGGTGAAGTGTAACACAGGTGGTCCGGTCATCACGCTCGCGTGATGAGTAAAGGTTGTCATTTTTTTAACAAGACATTTGTGGAGTGGTTGAGAAATGAGTTTTAATGACTCCAACCTAAGTGTATGTCAACTTCCGACTTCAACTGTAGCATTCTGTTGGTGGCAAGAATTTGATATAATAATTTAAGTAGAAAAACTCTAAGTGTTGAATCAAGTGCTGTTTTTTTGTACCAGTTCATCAACCATGTGCCATGGAATCGGTACAAACAAGTTCCCTACCTTCTCCTTTTTCCACTTGACTCCTCCATTTTTGTGGTAATTCTGCAGTCAGTTGGTTGTACATTTGGATTGAGCAGATATTCCCATATATTTTCGAGAGCTGCATATGCGACAGAACTCCTCCGCTTCTATTCATAATATCATTAATAAATATCATTTTAAAAAGGATCATTTTTCCATAAAGGATGCTTTTTTTTATTAATCAGTATATTTGAGTTCAACCATAACATTTGTTGTATATCTGTTCTATCTTTTCTGGAGGATAAAACAAGCTTTGTATGGCTTGTTGAATTTTCAATTAGTCGGAAATGAGAGGTTGTTATCTGTATAAAGCCACAAAGGCCATTTTAGAACAAAGGACAAGCCTTTCTTAATAATCTGCTGGAGAACCATGTTGGTATAACTTACAGTATTTAGTGAGAGGTTTAAAGGTTTCATATTTAATCCTGTAAGTGATGAGTGACTTGCCTGAGACATTGTCTGGTGCACAGGAGACCTGGCTTAGAACCTCCTCAGTCAAACTAACACGTCTTCAGCTCTTAGGCAAGATTGCTCATCCCATGCATGGATCACCAAGCCACCTCTGTTGCACTCTCATTAAAAGGGGTGCACAGATCCTCCTGCTTCTCTTTGCCATAGAATGTGTTGTTGTGCAGTGGGCCTGATTTCAAACCCAGTCAGTTATGTTGGTGCCGTGATCTCTGAGTATGAGGTCAAAGGGGGTGAAATGTAACTGAGGTGGTTCGACGAGTAAACTTGCTCGAGACTTGAAGACTTGTGTTAGCTTCCTGAACTCACCCCTATGGGCTTTGGCTAAGTGAGCTAACACAGTCTTGTGACAAACTGGACACCCGGTCAGTCACAAGAGCAAGATTAAATAGGTATTGGAAAAGCTATCCTTAGAAGGACAATGACGTGGCTAATTACTTGTGGGGGCCAAGTTGCAGTTTTTGTGACACCCCCCTTCTAACATGTCCTGCATGTCCTGGGACTAAACACCTCCCTCTGCAACTGGATCCTGGACTTCCTGACGGGCCGTTCCCAGGTGGTAAGGGTAGGTAACAACACATGCGCCATGCTGATCCTCAACACGGGGGCCCCTCAGGGGTGCATGCTTAGTCCGCTCATGTACTCCCTATTCACTCATGACTGCACGGCCAGGCATGACTCCAACACCATCATTAAGTTTGCTGATGACACAACAGTGGTAGGCCTGATCACCGAAAACGATGAGACAGCCTATAGCGAGGAGGTCAGAGACCTGACCATGTGGTGCAAGGACAACAGCCTCTCCCTAAATGTAATCAAGACAAAGGAGATGATTGTGGACTACAGGAAAAGGAGGACCGAGCACGCCCCCATTCTCATCGACGGGGCTGTAGTGGAGCAGGTTGAGAGATTCAAGTTCCTTGGCGTCCACATCACCAACAAACTAATATGGTCCAAGCACACCAAGACAGTTGTGAAGAGGGCATAACAAAACCTATTCCCTTCAGGAGACTGAAAATATTTGTCATGTGTCCTCAGATCCTCAAAAGGTTTTACAGCTGCATCATCGAGAGCATCCTGACGGGTTGCATCACTGCCTGGTATGGCAACTGCTTGGCCTCCGACCGCAAGGCACTACAGAGGGTACTGCATACGGCCCAGTTCATCACCGGGCCAAGCTTCCTGCCATCCAGGAACTCTATACCAGGCGGTGTCAGAGGAAGGCCCTAAAAATTGTCAAAGACTCCAGCCACCCTAGTCATAAACTGCTCTCTCAGCTACCGCATGGCAAGCGTTACTGGAACACCAAGTCTAGGCCCAAGAGGCTTGTGAATAGCTTCTACCCCAAGCCATAAGACCCCTGAACAGCTAATTAAATGGCTACCTAGACTATTTGCATTGCACCCCCCCCCCTACCCAGAACACTGCTGCTACTCTGTTATTATCTATGCATAGTCATTTTAATAACTCTACCTACATGTACATATTACCTCAATTACCTCGACACCGGTGCCCCCGCACATCGACTTTGACTCTGTACTGGTAGCCCCTGTATCTAGCCCCACTGTTGTTATTTACTGCTGCTCTTTAATTATTTATTATTCTTATCTCTTACTTTTTGGGGTATTTTCTTAAAACTGTATTGTTGGTTAAGAGCTTGTAAGTAAGCATTTCACTGTAAGGTCTAGACCTGTTGTATTTGGCACACGTGACAAATACAATTTGATTTGATTTGATTTAAAATACCAAGGAGGTTTTCCATTGCCTCGCAAAGAAGGGCACCTATTGGTAGATGGGTAAAAGTTATTGTGAAGTTATTAATTACACTTTGGATGCTGTATCAATTTACTCAGTCACTACAAATATACAGGAGTCCTTCCTAACTCAGTTGCCGGAGAGGAAGGAAACCGCTCAGGGATTTCACCATGAAGCCAATGGTGACTTTAATTTGTAATTTTTACATTTTTACATTTTCACCGTAATGCTGGCTAATCTTCCTGGGATCCAACACCCAATTAACAAGACATTACAAACAACCACAATCAAGACTTCACAAACATTCAACAAGTAGACAATACAGATAATTTAAAAACCTGACAGGAAACACATTTAACATTCAGTTGATGCTTTCTATTTGCTGTCCAGTCATATGGTCTATCGGATTAGATGTTCTTTAGTTTTTTTCTTGAAGGTGGATTTACTTTTTGCCTGAGAAATATGGATGGGTAAAGAGTTCCATTCAGCTATGGCTCTATATAAAACTGTAGATTTAAGGCAATTTGTCCTTGGCTTGGGTTGTTTTAGCTGCCCTTAATTTGCCTGGACTGAAAAATGATGTTTTAAAAAAAATATTTATAAATATTACGTTCTTAAAGAAAATCAGAAGACTAGATAGAAATTTGTTTTTAACGTGAAGCCATGAGAGATTCTGATGCATTTGGATGATATTCATACGGTTAGAGCAATGAAGAGCTAATCTGGCAGCCCTGTTTTGAGCCATTTGGAGCTTTTCTATATCTTTCTTTGCTGCAGATGACCATATAACCCGACAGTACTCTAAGTGTGATAGGACCAGGGATTGAATCACCTGATTCAGTGTGCTAGATGTTACATACTCTGAACATTTTCTTGTAACAGCAATTCCCTTGCCCGTCTTAATAACAATATTATCTATGTGTTCTGACCATGATAAGGTTGCGTCCAACATGACGCCTGGTAGTTTTGTTTTTTCACTTGCTCTACATATGTTCAATTCATCGACAAATTCAATTGGGGATCATCAACAAGCATATATCTTGAACCAAATACATTACACTTAGTTATAGAAATGTTCAACACCAATTTGTTCATATCAACCCACTCAGACACCATTCTTAGTTCACTGCTCAGTTCATCTGTTAGCTCATTACATTCCGATGCTGCACTATACATTATAGATTCATCAGCATACATGACCACTCTTGCTTTGTTCATTACTGAAGGTAAATCATTAGTAAAGATAGAGTAGAGAAGTGGGCCTAGGCAACTTCCTTGAGGACCACCATAGTGTATATCTTTACTGTTTGAAAAGCTACCATTAAAGAACACCTTTTGCCTTCTCCTGGATAGATATCCAGGATAGATATCCATTCAGGATATAGCTGCAGACTTAAAACCATAACATTTAGTTTACCTAGTAACAGTTCATGATCAATTATATCAAAAGCAGCACTAAAATCTAGCAACACTGCACCAACTAACTTCCTGTCATCCATACTCTTTAACCAATCACCTGTCATTTGTGCTAAGGCTGTACTCGTAGAATGCCCTTCTTTGTATGCATGCTGGAAACCAGTTATCCGACCATTGCATGAGACATAATCCTTGATTTGTACAGATACACATTTTTCCAATAATTTACTTAACACAGGCAGCAAGCTTATAGGGCATCTATTAGGACCAGTGAATGCAGATTTTTTTTTATCCTTAGGTAGTGGAATAACCTTTGACTCCCCAGAAATCAAGCACTTACTAAAAATATGAGAGATCGGGGTAGATATTTGGTTATCTGTAACTCTAAGCAATTTGGCATCAAGATTATCTGTACCAGGTGACTTGTTAACCCGAAAGAGACAACAGCATCCTTTCTAATTCTTACCTTCCTACTTGGTGAAATTCGAACATACATTGCCTCTCCTTCATGATACAATCTTTTATAAGCTTATATGGCATGGAGCCATCAGTTGGAATCATAGCATTCCTCAACTTGTTCACTTTCAAACAGTTACAGAGTTTCATGACTTTGATGGGAGAAAACTTAGGATGGATAATCCACATTGTAGTTACTCCACAATACTAACCGAATTGACAGATTGTAAAAATGGGAGCCTGTACAGAAGAAAAATATTCCAAAACATGCATCCTGTTTGCAACAAGGCACTAAAGTAATAATATAAAATATAAAATGTTACATTCAATTTCAATACCATAATAGAAATTCAAAATTATGGAATTCAAATACCATTTATGTTGGCACTGACAACGCTCCATATGTTCAGCTGGAGGACACAATGTTGTACAACGTTCAGATAGAACAAACACCCCTCTCTGGCATGTAGAATAAGGCATTGTATCAGCTCTATTCATGAAAGTTCAACAATGTTAGTTTACTGTACATGGCCCTGATAAAGGATTGGATGTCATTAGTTAAAAATTCCTCAGAAAAACCTAATATTAAACAATCAACTCATTTCCTCAACGAGTCCCTATCGAGTTAATAGCAATCCCTTTCCAGCTAAAACATTTCCTGCATATCGGTTTATTTCCTGGTCTTTTCAATGCAGGTGGTTCAGAGAAGGGTATAAAAGACCAGAGATAAGGGCAGTTCAGTGAATTGTCCTGTGGTTCTGTCACACTGTCTCTCTCTCTCCGTCTCTCATTAAGACTGGTGAGCTAGGCAGCATGGTTCCTCCAGGGTGGACTCTGGTAGCTGTCTTACTTTCTCTTGTCTCAGGTACAGTAGGTGTTCTTTGAAACTTGACTGTGATTAGTTTCTTTGCGCATTTTTATCCGGGTTAACTGCTTGTCCCCACTGAAAAAGTATATATGGTAAAAGGAGTTATTACTGTACAGAATTGTACTCCAGTTTGCGTATGGATTGGCTGGCATATTAATATTTTGTTATTTCTAGTTCTAGGCCCAGTTGGTTCTGTTTCAACCTCTGATATCCATCAAAGTAAGTAAAGTACCTTCCTCTAAATTACATATACATAGAAGGCCAGTTTCCCAGACACAGATCAAGCCTAGTCATGTACTAAAAAGCTCTTTTATTGTTGAATCTCCATTGAGAATGATTTTTAGTCCTGGACCAGACTTAATCCGCGTCTGGGAAACCGGCCCATAAAGGGGCAACTCCGACACTTTTCAACCTCATATTCATTAACTCCAGCACCAAACCAGTCTGTCTACATATGTGAAAACGATACGTTTCTATGATCTGTGGTTAAAAAGATAACTGTAAGAAGAAAGGTCTTAAAAAACGCTTCACAGGGTCGAATTACAAGAAAAATGGTGAGTTTCAAAGCCTGCATAGTATTTTCTTGCTCCCCGCGTCCTCATGAATCTCTTAGTACTTGAAAATCACTGTTTTTAAAACTTTATATTGCTCATACTGAAACAAAATGTATAGACAAATGTATTAACAATCTGTATGTAAATGTTTTTAATTATACATATGTAAATTATAAATATCTAAAGATATGTTTAAGCTTTATATTTACATATATTTAAATGCACATAAATATATTGACATGTTACAGAATTGGCGATTTTATATATTTCTGCATGTGTATTTATATATTTAAGTAAGTGGTGTGAAAATACATTTTGACAGCATGCTGTGGTAGCTAGTAAAATATATTCCAAAAAATATTTCACAAATATATGTTACCATGTAATTTAATTAATGGATAATGTAGCGTTTTACCTTACATACTGTAGCTAGACTACATTAAAATACAATGCATAAAACTACAAAGTTCAGCACAAAATCACAATAGCATGATGGACAAGGAGTGCTTCAATAATCTTTTTTTTTGTTGCTGAAATAACTTGGTCCATTGTTGAATTGTCACTGGAGGCTCGCATCTGAAATATAAAATATAACGTACAAATGACCTCTGTGCACTTAACATCTGTATTTGAAAATTATGTGTTTTAACATCAAATGTATACTTACAATGCAGATTCCTTCACCTCCAGTATTCATTTTCCAACTCGCAAGTTGACAGTTACCCTGTGGAGAATGAAGAGACAGAGTCAGAGAAACAATTCCACACAAGATTAAGAATAAATAAGGGGTTCATTTTCATGAACATATTTTAATTTCACTCTGAACTAGATAAATAAATGATACAAAAGACTACATACATTGACTGGGTCTGTCCATAGGCAGCTGAGGTGCCAGACCAGAACAATCTACTGCAGGAGGGAACATTTTGATTATTTTTTGCTAGAAATAATCTAGCTAGCTAGCTAGCCAGTTCTATCAGAGACACCCAACCCTCACTAAAGCTAGCTAGGTTAGCTAGCTACAGTGGTTCTTCCTTTAAAAGTTACGTACTATAGCACAGCTTGCGGGGTGCCAGAGAATTCAATTGCACATTATTTAAGTGTCAGCCATTGTTGCCAGAATGACGCAATTTACCATAATCTGCCACCATCTACCACAAACGGTTGCGGCATAAACTCAAAACATTTAAAGGAAGAACCACTGTAGCAAGCAACACATTACTTGGCTAGCAAAGATTATTTAACAATAGCTTTGGAAATGAAATTATATCTAATGCGTACATAACATTAACGCTACTGAACTCTACTCAACTTAAATGTTCAAGACAATTGAAAAGGTTGAAAAGTGATGGAAAAGTTTCCCTTTAAATTCAGTTTTTCTATGTGGATTTATTACTGCAGCAGACTTTTGACTAGTCTCTGTTTGTTTCCAGATGTGTGTAAGACCTTTGGCAGTGGAGTCGTCCAGATGTTCAACGGAACCATATTCTACGTCCACTCCACCTGTCCGTTCACGCTGACACGTTTTACTCACAACCGGGTGGACTGTGACATCACCGTGCGTCGAGGTGAAAACGGCCTGCTGGAATATGTCGAGATCAACGTCAACAAGATCCAGACCCGGATTCTGTACAATGGAACCATCTTCGTCGAGCAGAGAATGTTTGTGTTTTTATTTACTCTATTTTCTTCTATTTTAATGCTGTTAAATTATGTCTAATTATTTACTCGTAAAAAATAACAGATAACACATAAAGGGGTAGTTGCAAAGATCCAGATATAGTCACTTTTCATATAAAATCATGCATAACACAGTTCTGGAGTGGGTCTTCAAGACCCTGATAAAGTTAACTGTAAAGCTGGATTCAAAACATGTTTGCTGGATATAATGTATGTATCCTGTATCGAATGTGATTTTTAATCCAATGGTCTTAATCGTGGCCTGTGATGCTGCCAATTACACTATTACTTCAAAGCAAGTGATGACATTGAATAGGGAAATGTCTGTCCTTCACAGTTTTTGTGACGTCTGGGATGACTTGTAAACTGTAATTATCTTACATAAGCTGCTAGCTCCAAATGGAATTAATGAATGGATGAATCTGGTTACCTTCACATGCACCAAGGTGATCTTACTATAGTCTATTGCGTAATGCAGTTACAGACATCATTAATCTGAGAGCTCGAGCATGACCAAGTTATTAATTAGATATTTCACCAAATATTAGCTAGATTTTCCTGCCCTTTTCTTCTCACCAACAAAATATACAGTCTAAAATAATCATTAACCTACTTGGCATTGAGGAAGAGGATGATGATGATGATTGATGACGATTGACTATGGCGTGTTTGTCACAGGGTGTCCCTTCCCTACGACCACACCTATCAACATGTGTTCCAGTACGGTACCAACACCAAGCTGAGGAGCACTGTTCTACCTCTGTCTGTCATCTGGAGCAGTGTGGGCGTGGGCATCGACTCTCTCTGGGTGAGTGATCCATGAACAGCTTCAAATGCATTGTTGTTACCTATTATTTATTCTCTCATGCTATCCTTAACAAATTTGATTAGGTTCCTGGTGCCGAGATGACCTATTAATACATGATTGATTGACTGGTCGCTGGTCTGTCCTCTAACAGGTGAAACTGGAGCAGGAGCTAGTCCCTGGAATGACTGGACTCTGTGGACGACCAGATATACCAGGTCAATTACCTTATAAACATATTTTTTATACCTCTTCTAAATATATACAGTAACAGTCAAAACACCTACTCATTCAAGGGTTTTTCTTTATTTGTACTATTTTCTACATTGTAGAATAATAGTGAAGACATCAATATTATGAAATAACACATGGAATCATGTAGTAAAATAAAAAGCGTTAAACAAATCAAAATATATTTTATATTTGAGATTCTTCAAAGTAGACACCCTTTGCCTTGATGACAGCTCTGCACACTCTTGGCATTCTCTCAACCAGCTTCACCTGGAACGTTTTCCAACAGTCTTGAAGGAGTTCCCACATATGCTGATCACTTGTTGGCTCTTTTCCTTCACTCTGCGGTCCAACTCATCCCAAACCATCTCAATTGGGTTGAGGTCGGCTGATTGTGAAGAATCTAAAATCTAAAATATGTTTTGATTTGTTTAACACTTTTTTGGTTACTACATGATTCCATGTGGGGCGGCAGGGTAGCCTAGTGGTTAGAGCGTTGGACTAGTAACCGGAAGGTTGCAAGTTCAAACCTCCGAGCTGACAAGGTACACATCTGTCGTTCTGCCCCTGAACAGGCAGTTAACCCACTGTTCCTAGGCTGTCATTGAAAATAAGAATTTGTTCTTAAATGACTTGCCTAGTTAAATAAATGTGTGTTATTTCATGGTTTTGATGTCTTCACTATTATTTTGCAATGTAGAAAATAGTAAAAATAAAGGAAAACCCTTGAATGAGTACTGTAGGTGTGGCCAAACTTTTGACTGGTACTGTGTACTGGTAGAGTATATATATACACATGATATACAGTATATATATATATATATACATATATATGTATATATATATACTGTATATCATGTTGAATTGTAGATATGGATTGTCTAAGTAATCTGCAAAATGCAGTATGAAGAGAAATACAGTGAACAGCCTCTTGAATATAAATTGTCTGGGTGCTAACTACACTTCTTGCTGTTAGCTGTGCGCTAACTACACTTCTTGCTGTAAACTGCACTTTAACTACACTTCAGTGTACTAACTACTCTATATTTTCCTGCAAAATTAGATGACCGTCAGCAATTGATTGCAGAGAGTGTTCATTCAGAGGACGGGTGCCAGACCATGGACTCCCTCCGCACTAAGAGCACGGTACATTTCCTGAATTATGCACTTCTTTTTGACCACTATATAGCGATTCAAGTGCTATTTGGGACATGGACCACCGTTTGAATCTGGTGGTAAAGTACGAGTGTCACTGTTTGGGGTCTCTGGTATTGCGTGCTTGGCCTGAAGGTTATGGCTTGGTAAATAACACTAGACTTCTGGTGAATGGTAATGAATGGATCTAAGACATAGAACCCTATAATTTTCTGGCAAGCCTTGATGTTAATATTTCTATATAGATAATGCCATGTTGCTGTAATGTAGGTGATACTGTTTTGAAGTCTGCACTATTGTTTTACAGTATGATGTACTGTATGTATTATGTATTACGTAATAGGTCTGTCAGACGTTCCTCTCCAGCTACATTGAATGTCTGCACCCTAACACAAGCAAATACATAACTCTTTGTCAAGAGAATATTTACGGATATGAAAAAGAGCTTTATGTAGGATGTGCGTTCTACAAAGAAATTGCCCATCGGTGTCAGACCAGCCATGCTTGGAGGACCTTGACACAATGTCGTAAGTAAATCAGTTCAGAAAAAAGCTGTTAGTTTATAAAGATGTTATGAACAGTTGTAACACATTATAATGACTATTAATCTTGTTAAAGTAATTTTGTCTTTAACAAATTCTTAAAGACTTGTGTGTCTGTCTGTTGCGAAACAGCTGAGTTCAGTTGCCCAGGAGAACTACACTTTGAGGAGCAGGGTGATGCGTTTGTTCCCACCTGTTCCAACCCAGCACCTAGAACCAATGATCAGGACATCACCAGCACCTGTGTCTGCCCCCAAGGTAGGCCTTACACTGTCATCCAGAGAAACAGTTTCAAGTGTAGTCTAAAGTGTAAAAGGTTTCTTAAAAATATTAATTGTAACTGAGCAGACAATGTCTTAGCAAGCAGATCTGCACTGCTTTTAAAATTACCATCACATATTAAGCAATCTGCCGGGAGACCATTATAAACATTATCTTTAGTGTTACAATCACATAAGGTTGATGAGAGTTTTAAATGGCTATGTTTCAGGACAGGTATTGAACGATCGAGCAGAGGGCCATTACTGTGTAAGTGAGTCAGCCTGCCCGTGTGTGTACGCCGGGAGGAACTATGCACCAAGGGAAGAACGCAGAACTAAATGCCAGACCTGGTGAGAGAATCAGAACTCATGAGTCTATTTTGGACAAGAGCACTATGTGGTTTTAGTCAAAAGTATTGCACTAGAGTATGCAATGCCTTCAGAAAGTATTCAGACCCCTTGACCTTTTCCATATTTTGTTACATTACAGCCTTATTCTAAAATTAAATAAATAAATACAAATACTCAACAATATACACATAATACCCCATAATGACAAAGTAAAAATGGGTTTTAAGAAATGTTTGCAAATGTATTACATTTAAAAAAACAACTGAAATACTTTATTTACATAAGTATTCAAACCCTTTGCTATGAGACTCGAAATTGAGCTCAGGTGCATCCTGTTTCCATTAATCATCTTTGAGATGTTTCTAAAACTTGATTGGAGTCCACCTGGGGTAAATTCAATTGGACTTCGATTGGACATCATTTGGAAAGGCACACACCTGTCTATATACGGTCCCACAGTTGACAGCGCATGTCAGAGCAAAAACCAAGCCATGAGGTGGAATGAATTGTCCATAGAGCGCCAAGACAGGATTGTGACGAGGCACAGATCCGGGGAAGGGTACCAAAACATTTCTGCAGCATTGAAGGTCCCCAACAGTGGCCTCCATTGTTCTTAAATGAAAGAAGTTTGGAACCACCAACACTCTTCCTAGAGCTGGCCGCCCAGCCAAACTGAGAAATCGGTAGAGAAGGGCCTTGGTCAGGGAGGTGACCAAGAATCTAATGGTCACTGACAGAGCTCAAGAGTTCCTCTATGGATATGGGAGAACCTTCCAGAAGGACAACCATCTCTGCAGCACTCCACCAATCAGGCTTTTATGGTAATAGCCAGACGGAAGCCAATACTCAGTAAAAGGCATATGACAGCCCGCTTGGAGTTTGCCAAAAGGCACCTAAAGACTCTCAGACCATGAGAAACAAGATTTTCTGGTCTGATGAAACCAAGAATGCCAAATGTCACGTCTGGAGGAAACCTGGGACCATCCCTACGGTGAAGCATGGTGGTGGCAGAATCATGCTGTAGGTGTGTTTTTCAGTGGCCGAGACTGGGAGACTAGTCAGGATCGAGTGGCCTGCCAGAGCCCGGACTTGAGCCTGTTCGAACATCTCTGGAGAGACTTGAAAATAGCTGTGCAGTGACTCTGCCCATCCAACCTGACAGAGATTGAGAGGATCTGCAGAGAAGAATGGGAAAAACTCCAAATACAGGTGTGCCAAGCTTGTAGCGTCATACCCTAGATGACTCGAGGCTGTAATCGCTGCCAAGGGTGCTTCAATAAAGTACTGAGTAAAGGCTCTGAATACTTATGTAAATGTGATATATATTTTTTTATATATAAATTACTAAACATTTCTAAAGTGTTTTTGCTTTGTCATTATGGGGTATTGTGTGTAGATAGATAAAGGAAAAAAAACAAATGAATACGTTTTAGAGTAAGTCTGTAACCTAAGAAAATGTGGAAAAAGTCAAGGGGTCTGAATACTTTCCGAAGGTACTGTGTGTTGAAAAGGATGTTATTTGTGAACTAGCCAGACTTCTCATTGAATTTGTCCACTTATTGATATTGTCCTGATCAAAATGTAACATGATACTCATTTATTTCTCGACAGTATGTGCAACAATGGCAAGTGGTTATGCTCTCAGAACAGCTGCCCTAGCAGGTGTGTGATTGAAGGGCAGTTTGTGACCACGTTCGATGGGAAACAGTATACCCTTCCCGGTAAATGCGCATACATGGCCTCGAAGGTAAATCAATAGATTCTAATCTCACAGCACTAGGGTAGTTTTGAGTTGTACTCATACAGTACTTTCACCTAAAGTACTAACTTCCCTTATTCTTTATGAATGAAATAAAACAGGGTTTTAATTGGACGATAACCATACATTTTTCTGAGACGACGTCCTCCATCCAATACGTGTTTCTTCAGATTTACCAGGTACGGTTTGTCTGCTTATAACCTTTGTTTCCCCTTTACATTCAACGTCTCTTTATGATAATCAACAACATCTAAAACACTTTTTTGTTTGCCAATTACAGAATACCTACAGATTCTCTCACAACAGTGTACAGTTTGAGAAAGAAGAAATCCAAGAGCTACATCAGTCAGACAACGCCATGGTGTTCTGGCAGTCATCCATGTATGTCCAGGTATTGACATCCTTTGGCATGAAGATCCAAGTACAGACGTCTCCAGACCTCCAGCTCTATATCACACTACCACAGAGTGAAGTAGGGAAGCCAGAAGGTACTTTGCTTTCATCGTTATAATGGTTCTGCATGACATACATATTATCGCTATGTATCATCATTATTATCATTGTCATATCAGTATTTAAGTCACATTGACTGAATCCTGTGAACGAACAAACAAATGATGTCATGTATCTGCTCATTTCTGTACTGTAAAATAAAGTGGTAATGTTCCTTTTTTTACTAGGACTTTGTGGAAACTACAATACCGATACCACTGATGATTTCACCACAAGCAGTGGTATCGTAGAAAATGCAGCGGAACCGTTTGCGCTGTCCTGGAGTGTAGGAGACTGTCCTGTTAACATACCTAAAGTCTGTATCAACACCGACAACGGTAAAGTCCCTCTGAAAGCTTCATGACTTACAAAACGGGTTCAGTAGGTTTTCCTATGAAGGGAATGAATCAGTTTGTTTGAATAGCTTCACGAAAATAATGCATGTGGTGACAATGTGTTCCCCTTGACATAGTATTATCGCTCTTTGTTGGTACATTACATTGTCTACATGACGTTTAAGAATTAGGGGGAATGTGAATGCCTCTTGCAATACGACATTGTGTAGAAATGGGGGGGGGGGGAATCCTAATTCTGTTTTTGTGCTTCTTACTCTAACCTATGGACGATTACCTCTCAGAAATATTTGCAGACGAGAAGTGTCACACCTTGAGAGACTCCGGTGGGATTTTCGCCAAGTGCTACGATCACGTGCCTACTGACAATTACCACAAGGCAAGGATCAACTAATACCAAACAAAATCTTGAGAACTTTTTATACATTGATTAAGGTCAAACAAAAATACATATTTGAATTGGTATTTACCTTGTAATTTAACTAGGAAATGATGACGTAACAATGTTTTGTAATCATTTGTGACCTCATGTTTGCAGGCTTGTATCCAGAGAACGTGTACCTGTGGAACTGGGCTGTGGCAGTGTTTGTGTGTGGCCCTGGGAAATTATGCCAAAGCCTGTGCCAACCAGGGCATCACAGTGGGTGACTGGAGAAGGGCCACCAACTGCAGTGAGTAACACCCATAGAATTAGCAATTGGAGTACTAGAATGGACATGAACCTTCTTATGACGGTATAAAAGGTCAGACATTTTGGTAAGCCAGTGGTCAGCCAGTGCTCTGATACCATATTGTGTAAAACAATAGATTTGAATATTATTTGCACAGTACGTTTGTTAGGTGGAAGGATTCCAATAATGCTTCTAATTTACATTCCATACAAACAATGCAGTCAATCCACAGCCACACACTGGCTGAAATGAGTTTGTGATAGGACTTAGACAAGTTGTAAATGCAAACAAGTACTGATATTGTATCATATAATAACAGCTCTCCAAGAAAACAAACATTGAGGAATGTATTGTCTGTCAACAAATATTTTCTAGGCTATTTATACAGAAAATTGGTATAAAACCTGTGTACACTGTATTTACAAGACAATATTTTAGATTGACAATAATTCTATTACACAATTTCTGATATACTGTATCACATGACTTTTATTTCCCTGCATAAGTAAAAGCAGGAAATGCATCAACTGCTTCTCTACTGCCATTCATTCCAATTAAACTGGTTTGGATTTCTCTCTGACCAGTATTTCTGCCATTTTCTGTAAATGTTTAACATGAATGTCATTTTGGATTTCCAGCGGTACCGTGTGAGAACAATCAGAGGTTTGACTACGAAATGCAGGCGTGCAACAGCACCTGTCTCTCCCTATCCCGGCCAGACCCCAGGTGTGGGGTGGAGGATGCACCTGTGGAGGGCTGTGGCTGCATGGAGGGCACTCATCTGACCGGGGGGCTCACCTGTACCCCGAAGGCCCAGTGTCCATGTCACCATCAGAGAGGAGTCACACCACCAGGACCTGTTGCCATCGATGGACGACAGTGGTGAGTTCCTCTTACATACTGCTATGGAGGTGTCATTACAGATGACAGTGTCAGCATAAATCATTTGACTCTTGCACAACAAAAAAAAAAAAACAGGAGATCCTATTACAGAACGTGCTACTGTTTGTTGGTATTATTGCTATTAGGTTTATTTGAACGGCAAACCATAAGTCTCAGTACACTTGAGAAAAGCGTTGGACCAGATTTATTCGACAGCTAATTTCCATCTGCAGTCCCCGGTAACATATAACAAAGAAAATACATTATATACGAACAAACAACATTTGAAACAGACACATTTTTTGTGTTCTTCTTATGAATGATAACAAAAACGAACAGCAAAGAAAAAGTAAAGTAAAGTGGTTACAAACCTGCTCTTCTTTATACCGCTTTTTGTGTCAGAGCACTGACACTATAGTCAGCATTTTTGGTTTTCTGGTAGTTGGTTCCAGTGGTGAACAGCTTTTAAAGAATGCAGATTGGGCAAAAACTATTTCACACACGGGAACTCTACAGTTCCCATTCACTTCTCCCCTAGTATGTGGCTGTATACATTACCTTGCCTTGCAAAAGTATTCATCCCCCCTTGGCGTTGTTCCTATTTTTTTGCATTTACAACTTGTAATTTAAATGGATGTTTATTTGGAATTCATGTAATGGACAGACAAAAAAATAGTCCAAATTGGTGAAGTGAAAAAAGTACTTGTTTAAATAAAAGATGAAAAATAAAAGATGAAAAAGTAGTGCGTGCTTATGTATTCAACCCCTGTGCTATGAAGCCGCTAAATAAGATCTGGTGCAACCAATTGCCTTCAGAAGTCACATTATTAGTTAAATAAAGTCCACCTGTGTGCAATCTAAGTGTCACATGATCGGTCACATGATCTCAGTGTATTGTGGCAGACCAGGGGGTTTGGTCAAGACGTTTACACTGATCAGACATGGACGGAGTATGATTAGCTCGGCTACAAGTGTGTTTATAAAGTAAAAATCAAAAGAAAAGGATAGATATACCGTCTTCTGGTCTCCTGGTCTTGCTGTATCCTGTTTGGCACACAAATTCAAACTCCATCGTCTTCGCTCGGGCACCGTCTCCAACTACACGGAAGTCACCTTACTTCCCCCAGTCCTCTCCTGTGTGCTGCCCTTCTGGCAGCCTTATGGGGCTTGTACAGCTGGTGAGCAATCAGCCCCAATTAGTCCTGGGCGGAGAGCCCGTCCAGCCCTGGAACTTCCAGCAGATGGAGCCATCGCCTCGTGATGTATACTCCGTCTGTCATCAGGCCTCGACGAGTCTCCCCCTGGTGGCTGACCTGCTGTACATATACATCTGTTCTGAAAGGTCCCAGAGTCTGCAACACCACTAAGCAAGAGGCAGCACTAAGCAAGCGATACCATGAACAAAGTTGTGGAGAAGTACAGATCAGAGTTGAGTTATAAAAAAATATCCAAAACTTTGAACATCCCACGGAGCACCATTCAATCCATTATTAAAAAATGCAAAGAATATGGCACCACAACAATCCTGCCAAGAGCGGGCCGCCCACCAAAACTCACGGACCAGGCAAGGAGGGCATTAATCAGAGAGGCAACAAAGAGACCAAAGATAACCCAGAAGGAGCTGTCCGTAGGACCACTTTAAGCCGTACACTCCAAAACTGGTCTTTACGGAAGAGTGGCCAGACAAAAGCAATTTTTTAAAAGAAAAATATAAGCAAACACGTTTGGTGTTCATCAAAAGGCATGTGGGAGACTCCCCAAACATATGGAACAAGGTACTCTGGTCAGATGAGACTAAAATTGAGCTTTTTGGCCATCAAGGAAACGCTATGTCTGGCGCAAACCAAACATCTCTCATCACCCCGAGAACACCATGTTTTTCATTGGCAGGGACTGGGAAACTGGTCAGAATTGAAGGAATGATGGATGGTGCTAAATACAGGGAAATTCTTGAGGGATACCTGTTTCAGTCTTCCAAATATTTGAGACTGAGACGGAGGTTCACCTTCCAGCAGGACAATGACAACACTGAAGTGGTTTAAGGGGAAATGTATTTAAATGTCTTGGAATGGCCTTGTCAAAGCCCAGACCTCAATCCAATTGAGAATCTGTGGTATGACTTAAAGATTGCTGTACACCAGCGGAACCTATCTAACTTGAAGGAGCTGGAGCAGTTTTGCCTTGAAGGATGGGCAAAAATCCCAGTGGTTAGATGTTCCAAGCTTATCGAGACATACCCCAAGATATTTGCAGCTGTAATTGCTGCAAAAGGTGGCTCTACAAAGTATTGACGGGGGGGGTTAAGTTGTCTTCTTATTTCTTGTTTGTTTAACAAAAAAATATTTTGCATCTTCAAAGTGGTAGGCATGTTGTGTAAATCAAATGATACAAATTCCCCCAAAATCCATTTTAATTCCAGGTTGTAAGGCAACAAAATAGGAAAAATGCCAAGGGGGTGAATACTTTTGTGAGTCATTGTACGTCTAACCCTACGTACATATCCCAACCAGAAGCCATGGATTACAGGCAACAACCGCACTGAGCAAAAGGCTAGAGCTGCCGCTTTCCAGGAGCGGGACACTAATCTGGATGCTTATAAGAAATCCCGCTACGACCTCCAACGAGCCATCAAACTGTCAACACATCAATACGGGACTATTGTTGAATTCTACTATGCCGGATCTGACACTCATCAGATGTGGCAGGGCTTGCAAACACTCGTCAGATGTGTATGGGCTTCAAAATGTCTTTCTACTAAGCTATATGTAATTTTTAAGGTCCAAGGATCATTTAGCTATTTGACTTGACATTTTAAGACCCCTTGAAGTATACATGTTCTTTTTTTGGTCCTTACTGCTATTAGCCCATACAAACACATTGAATAACAGATTCACTACAAGGAACAGATATCAAAAGGAAGTTTGTTCTGAAGTGTCTCTCCTAAAAAGATATATAAGAAAGATAAGGAAACATTATTTGTTTAGTTTTTTATATATATATATATATATATATTTAACCCCATATTTTTGGCAATAAACAGTCTCTGTATACTGTATACTTCCATTAAATTTTTCAACTGGTACCTTTAGATGAGTCTTGAGGCCTGTGTGCGTCTTAGAGCAAAACAACTGTAGATGTTTGTGAGTCACACCTTTGCACAGGGGGTTGTGTAGCTCAAGCGGTTCAAAGACAGAACAGAAGTTGGCAGATCAGCCGTATCAACTATAGACAAGTCTTTTGACGCAAAATGGAGAAGACCGATTTTTGGGATGTGTCGTGGTCTGATAAACACCGGTTGAGCGTTGTAACCTTTCACCGCAAATGTGGAAGTACGGTGGATTGAGACGCTTCCAATGCAAAAAAAAACAGATCTCTAGCTTAAATTGACAGATATTTATGGGGATTTTTGTATTATGCTAATTAGATTTCCGTGGGGTGCAGGTTTAAAAAAAATTAAGCTGGTTAAGGGTCAAGGCCACAGGGCCAGACAGATTACCAGGATGTGTACTCAGAGCATGTGCTGACCAGCTGGCAAATGTCTTCACTGACATCTTCAACCTTTCTCTGACAGTCTGTAATATCTACATGTTTCAAGCAGACCACCATAGTCCCTGTGCCCAAGAACGCCAAGGTAACCTGTCTAAATGACTATCACCCCATAGTACTCACATCTGTAGACATGAAATGCTTTGAAAGACTGGTCATGGCTCACATCAACACCATCAACACCATCATTCCAGACACCCTGGATCCAGTCCAATTCGCGTACCACCCCAACAGATCCACAGATGACAAACTCTCTCTTGCACTCCACACTGCCCTCTCCCACCTGGAAAAGAGGAAAACCTATGTAAGAATGCTGTTCATTGACTACACCATAGTGTCTTCCAAGCTCATCACTAAGCTCAGGACCCTGGGACTGAACACCTGCCTCTGCAACTGACTCGATCAGATGGGCCACTCACAGGTGTTAAGGGTAGGCAACTACACATCCGTCACTCTGACCCTCGACATGGGCGTCCCTCAGGGGTACGTGCTTAGTCCCCTCCTGTACTCCCTGTTCACCCACAACTGCGTGGCTGCGCAGGATTCCAACACCATCATTACGTTTGCCGATGACACAGCGGTGGTTGGCCTGATCACTGATGACGATCAGACAGCCTATACACCAACATCTTACATCCACCTTTTTATACTCTTTTGCAGCAAATGTGAGGATGGAGAATTGCGGTGCTCTGAAGATTGTGGTAAATATATATTTTTATTTAATAGCCTCTTGATGGTCTAATTGTTACATGTTATTACAGTATTTTGTGTGTTTGATATGCCTTCAAATATAATACTGTATGTTACTGTCTGTTTCAGGTTGCACCCAGGGGAAGCTTTGTGTGCATTGCTCACAATTTGCCATAGACACAGCTCAAAAAACATGTGCCAGTCTGAGCAAACCAATAGTAAGTTCACAGAATTAGAGTTAACATAAAAAATGTAATAAAAAGTGAATATTTCATGCTAGCCCAAAAGTAGAACTGAAAACTGTTCATTGATTCAATTAGCTTTGAATTGTAATGAGACACTCATCTTCGTTGTTCCCAGAGTGCTGTTCAGAATTGTACAAGTGGCTGTTACTGTCCAGGGGGCCAGTTGGAAGACCATAGGGGTGTGTGTGTCACTGTGGACAACTGCACTTGTCAGTACAGCGGCAAAGTGTTCAAAGCAGGACAGAGTGTCAAGACCAACTGTAGAACATGGTGAGTGAGCCACAACTGTTGCCTTGCTACTTCTGACAAGGTACAAATCTGTCTTTCTACCCCTGAACAAGGCAGTTAACCCCACTGTTCCTAGGTCGTCATTGAAAATAAGAATTTGTTCTTAACTGACTTGCCTAGTTAAATAAAGGTCCAATTAAATTTAAATTTCCATCAATACATGACTAAGCAAAAAATTTTACTGAAGTGGAAGTTCAGAATCACCACCCTAAAAGTTTGTCTCCATCCACTTCCCAGCACCTGCCACCATGCCCAGTGGAGCTGTGTAGATGAACCATGCCCTGGTACATGCCTGGTGTATGGAAACGGACACTATCAAACCTTTGACTCTAAATGGTACCGCTACGATGGGAACTGTCAGTACACATTAGTGGAGGTGAGTCACAGAAGCCAATCTGATATCACCTTTTCATTGGGTTATCAAGCATTGTTCTTCATTTTGTTAGAGATATTTGTTTTGTTTTCTTTTCTATACTGCTGTGAAATTAATGGTACTGCTTCTTAAAAATAAAAAACATCTACAATTCTGCTGTTTTCTTCCTTCTCTCATAGGATGGCTGTGGTAGGGAAGCTGGGTCGTTTTCTGTCAAAGTGGAGAGTGTCCCGTGCTGTGACGAGGCTCTGACCTGTTCCCGGACCATCGTGTTAGACCTGCTGGTAATACACTTAGCTCACTTCTCTCCTCTGTCACGCCGTGCTTTTGAAGTCCATTATTATTAAATAGAACTACCCCTCAGTTTGTTTAGAATGTGTTTTGTTAAGTAGGACTAAGCACCACTTGGGATCACCAGGTAAATACTAATTGTATTGAATAATGTAAATACATATCAGAAAGTTTGCATGAAAATGACTTTTTTTTGCGAGTAATTTTCTACTGAATAGCTGTGGTAATAGGACTGTAGTATGGAGCGTTATTAACTTCCTTAATGAGGTGTTTGTCTTTTCTCTCAGGGTAATGTCACTCTGACTCTGAATGAAATGAAGGTGACGAGACGGCTCCAAGGGGGATGGGCTTCTCTGGAGGCGGAGCCTCTGTACTCCACCCACACTGTGGGCCTCTACATCATGATCTCAGTGCCTTCTAGAGGACTAACCCTCATCTGGGACAAACACACCCAACTTACCGTCATACTGGACGACCGTTGGAGGGTGAGTTCTCTCTATCTAGACGTTAAAGATGCAACCTGTAAGATTTCCCTATTGCTCGTTGATCATTGCAACTGCTGAAATAGAATTTCATAGCTACTAAGTACTGTTTAATATTAAGCTATGGTTAAGTTAGCACAACTGTCTTGCCTAAGTTAGTAACTCATAAATTAATTGGATTATTATTAATTAAGTTAATTACCTAATTAATCAGCTGTACTTTCACAGAACCGTGTGTGTGGACTTTGCGGGAACTTCGATTCCAACGAGATGAACGACCTGCAGATAAGTGGGTCATCGGTGGTGTCCAGCCCCCTCGCCTTCGGCAACAGCTGGAAGATGGCCACCCCCCCCTGCTCTGACGTGACCAATGAGGTGTTTCCGTGCCAGCGCCACTCTTACTGCTCCGCCTGGGCCGAGAGACGCTGTATGATCCTCAGGGGAGACACCTTTAAGGACTGCCACTTGAAGGTAAAGTTCGCTTAAAAGGACAGTTCACCCCAAATATTAAACACCTTTAATTAAGGACTGCCAAAGAGGTACGCTTAAAAGGTTAGTTTACCCCAAACATCACACACCTCCACTTAAAGGTAGGCTTAAAGAGATGTGGGTCCTTTGTAGCTCAGTTGGTAGATTATGGTGCTTTCAATGCCAGGATAGTGGGTTTGATTCCCACAAACACCCGTACAAGATATTTTAAATGTTTATGTACCCCTAAAAGCATCTGCTAAATTGCATGTATTATATAATTATGTAACACATTTAAGGAGACATTCCGTTAAGATGTTCTGCTTTGTTCTCCAGGTGGACCCAGAGCCCTACTACCAGGCCTGTGTGTTGGAGTCGTGCTCCTGTGAGTTTGAGGGGAAGTTCTTGGGTTTCTGTACGTCCGTGGCGGCCTACGCTGAGGCCTGCAGTGACCAGGACGTGTGTGTCCGCTGGAGAACGCCAGACATGTGCCGTACGTAAACACAACTGATGCAAATATGATTAAATACTGATGCAGTATTTCATTTAAAAGTAATGCTGACACTTTATTGTTGTTTTTTAAGTATGTGTTTAAGTATGAGCCTGCCCAAGTCTTTCAATTAAATGCTACTTACAGTGGAAGTCAGAAGTTTACATACACTTAGGTTTTCAAATGTCTTGTTAACAAACTATAGGTTTGGCAAGTCGGTTAGGACATCTACTTTGTGCATGACACAAAACATTTTTCCAACAATTGTTTACAGACAGATTATTTCACTTATAATTCACTGAATCACAATTCCAGTGGGTCAGAAGTTTATAGACGCTAAGTTGACTGTGCCTTTAAACAGCTTGGAAAATTCCAGAAAATTATGTCATGGCTTTGGAAGCTTCTGATAGCCTAATTGACATCATTTGAGTCAATTGGAGGTGTACCTGTGGATGTATTTCAAGGCCTACCTTCAAACTCAGTGCCTCTTTGCTTGACATCATGGGAACATCAAAAGAAATCAGCCAAGACCTCAGAAAAAAAATGTAGACCTCCACAAGACTGGTTCATCCTTGGGAGCAATTTCCAAATGCCTGAAGGTACCACGTTCATCTGTACAAACAATAGTAATCAAGTATAAACACCATGGGACCACGCAGCCGTCATACCGCCGTCATACCGCTCAGGAAGGAGACGCGTTCTGTCTCCTAGATATGAACGTACTTTGGTGTGAAAAGTGCAAATCAAACCCAAACCCAGGAAAGGACCTTGTGAAGATGCTGGAGGAAACAGGTACAAAAGTATCTATATCCACAGCAAACCAGGTCCTATATCGACACAACCTGAAAGTCCGCTCAGAAAGGGAGAAGCTACTTCTCCAAAACAGCCATAAAAAAAGCCAGACTATGGTTTGCAGCTGCACATGGGGACAAAGATCGTACTTTTTGGAGAAATGTCCTCTGGTCTGATGAAACAAAAATAAAACTGTTTGGCCATAATGACCACCGTTATGTTTGGAGGAAAGAGGGGGAGGCATGCAAGCCAACCGTGGAGTAAGGGGGTGTCAGCATCATGTTGTGGAGGTGCTTTGCTGCAGGAGGGACTGGTGCACTTCACAAAATAGATGGCATCACGAGGAAAGAAAATCATGTAGATATATTGAAGCAACATTTCGAGACATCAGTCAGGCAGTTAAAGCTTGGTCACAAATGGATTTTCCAAATGGACAATGACCCCAAGCATACTTTCAAAGTTGTGGCAAAATGGCTTAAGGGCAACAAAGTCAAAGTATTGGAGTGGCCATCACAAAGCCCTGACCTCAATCCCATAGACAATTTGTGGGCAGAACTGAAGAATCCTCTGCGAGCAAGGAGGCCTACAAACCTGACTCAGTAACACCAGCTCTGTCAGGAGGAACGGGCCAAAATTCACCCAACTTATTGTGGGAAGCTTGTGGAAGTCAACCCAAAACATTTGACCCATGTTAAACAATTTAAAGGCAATGCTACCAAATACTAATTGAGTGTATGTAAACTTCTGACCCACTGGGAATGTGATGAAATAAATAAAAGCTGAAATCAATCCTTCTCTCTACTATTATTTTGACATTTCTCATTCTTAAAATAAAGTGGTGATTCTAAATGACCTAAGACAGGCAATTTTTACGAGGATTAAATGTCAGGAATTGTGGAAAAACAGAGTTTAAATGTAGTTGGCTAAGGTGTATGTAAACATCCAACTTCAACTGTATATGTATGTGTTATTGAAACAGTGTTTAAATGAACTATTCCTTTACCTACCCATACAGCGGTATACTGCGACTACTACAATGAGCAGGGCCACAGTAGCTGGCACTACGATCCCTGTGGACAGATAAAGACCTGTGGCAAAAACAACCTCTTCACTGGCAAGCTGGAAGGTAACTGAACTGACTCAATTAATGGAAATGGTTGATCCATCTAACATGGTCCTGGATCTGTTTGTGCTGTCAAACCGACCTGTCACCAGGCTATGATCCCAGAACCAAATCTTGTGCACACTAATAGATAATTATGTTTAAGTTTACATGTATGTTTATATCTGTCATGAGAGATGAATCTATTCCTCACAGTGATGGTGACCTTAACGCTAACTTTGACATTGTCTCTGTGTGCAGGCTGCTACCCGAGATGCCCAGCAGAGGCTCCATACTATGATGAGAACAGAAGGAGTTGCTCCACTTTGGACAACTGCACCTGTTATTCCAATGAGACTACTGTTGAACCTGGTACAGTTATCAGGAAACCCACTGAGAAATGGTGAGTACCAATTTACAGTATACCAGTGCATGTAGGCCTATGTGAGGAAATGAGAAAGGGAAAATACATGTAACGTACAGGAGAATAGTAACTGATCTTTTCCTGTGTTCTCTGTCTACAGCACTTGTGAACAGGGACGTATTAACTGTGGTAAGTGGATATAAGTTATGACGGCATTAACATATTTGTAAATCAGTTAAGACTTTGATCACAATTGTGACGGACTTGTATTCAAGTATTATATTATCAGGAATGCAGGTCGCAGTTGTAAATGAGAACTTGTTCTCAACTGGCCTACCTGGTTAAATAAAGGTGAAATAAAAAAATGCAGTATTAACACATCCATTTATGTGATTTGCCTCTTTAGGTCCTGATCAAACCACCACATCTGAACCTACAACCACAGCTACACAATCAACTACAAGGAGAACTCCACCTGAACCTACAACAACTATACTGACTACTACACCTGAACCTACAACCACACCTAAACAACCCACTACTACACCTACAACCACACCTAAACAACCTACTACTACATATGAACCTACAACCACAGCTACACAATCAACTACAATGAGAACTACACCTGAAGCTATAACAACTATACTGACTACTACACCTGAACCTACAACCACACCTAAACAACCTACTACTACATATGAACCTACAACCACAGCTACACAATCAACTACAATGAGAACTACACCTGAAGCTATAACAACTATACTGACTACTACACCTGAACCTACAACCACACCTAAACAACCTACTACTACATATGAACCTACAACCACAGCTACACAATCAACTACAATGAGAACTACACCTGAAGCTATAACAACTATACTGACTACTACACCTGAACCTACAACCACACCTAAACAACCTACTACTACATATGAACCTACAACCACAGCTACACAATCAACTACAATGAGAACTACACCTGAAGCTACAACAACTATACTGACTACTCCACCTGAACCTACAACCACACCTAAACAACCTACTACTACATATGAACCTACAACCACAGCTACACAATCAACTACAATGAGAACTACACCTGAAGCTATAACAACTATACTGACTACTACACCTGAACCTACAACCACACCTAAACAACCTACTACTACATATGAACCTACAACCACAGCTACACAATCCACTACAATGAGAACTACACCTGAAGCTACAACAACTATACTGACTACTACACCTGAACCTACAACCACACCTAAACAACCTACTACTACATATGAACCTACAACCACAGCTACACAATCAACTACAATGAGAACTACACCTGAAGCTATAACAACTATACTGACTACTCCACCTGAACCTACAACCACACCTAAACAACCTACTACTACATATGAACCTACAACCACAGCTACACAATCAACTACAATGAGAACTACACCTGAAGCTACAACAACTATACTGACTACTACACCTGAACCTACAACCACACCTAAACAACCTACTACTACATATGAACCTACAACCACAGCTACACAATCAACTACAATGAGAACTACACCTGAAGCTACAACAACTATACTGACTACTACACCTGAACCTACAACCACACCTAAACAACCTACTACTACATATGAACCTACAACCACAGCTACACAATCAACTACAATGAGAACTACACCTGAAGCTACAACAACTATACTGACTACTACACCTGAACCTACAACCACACCTAAACAACCTACTACTACATATGAACCTACAACCACAGCTACACAATCAACTACAATGAGAACTACACCTGAAGCAACAACAACTATACTGACTACTACACCTGAATATACAACCACACCTAAACAACCTACTGCTGCATCTGAACCTACAACCACAGCTACACAATCAACTACAATGATAACTACACCTGAAGCTACAACAACTATACTGACTACTACACCTGAATATACAACCACACCTACACAACCGACTACAACAAGAACTACACCTGTACTTACGTCAACTATATTGACTATTACACCTGCATCTACAACTGCCCCTACACAACCCACTGTACTATTGATTACAACACCTGAATATACAACCACACTTCAACAACCCACTACAACACCTGAACCTACAACCTCACCTAAACAACCCACAACAACAAGAACCACACCTGAATATACAACCACACTATTCCCATCGATAGTTACAGGACCTACAAATATTCAACATAGTACAGGAGCTATGGTTGTGTTGAGTACTACAGCCGGACAAACCACTACTGCAGAAGCAACTACAGCATACATTGAAACTACAACTAAATTAGCATCTACACAACCCACAACTACATTCTCATATTCTACAACCAAATATGTTGAACCAACATCTACAACCGAACCAACTTCTTCACATACTGAAATGACAACCAAACCAACTCATTTTACTGAAATGACAACCAAACCAACATCTGAAGGACCATCGACTGAAGCTACAACCCTGTACACAAGTCAACCAACAACCTCCTCTACACGATCTCCCACTACCTCTGAATCGACAACATCTACGGGTCCAACAACATTGTCAACAACAATATCTACAGAGTCTACAACACGTACAAGTAGGCCAACATATTTAAATATATTTTTGGCAATTTGGATTGTTGATATTGGTTTATCTCTAAAATCTACACTAATGCTGACCTTACAAATAGATGTTAAAATTGTTCCACTATGTTTAAGTCAAATCTTCACCTTGTTTCCAGTTTGTGAGTGTAGAGACCTGAAGAGGAACAAGATATGGGTGTGTGGAGAGAAGTGGACAGAAGACTGCTTCAATAAGATTTGTAAGGGTGGGAAGATAGAGATGACTTCGGTCACCTGTCCGAATCCAGTTCGCCCCACCATGTGCCCCAGGGGACAGATGGTCAGAGTCTCAGACGGATGCTGTAACTACTGGAAGTGTAATTGTGAGTCTGGCTGCCTGTCTGTTCCTTTGTGTGAAGTGCCAGAGTTTGTCTATCCGTGGATCTTGTTTTTGAAGAGGGTTTTACTTCCTGCAAAGTCTGCTCTTTTTATGTCGTAGTTTTGTCTCCCTTATGGGAATGCACTTATTATAAGTCAGTTCCTCTCTTATTCCCCCTCTACTCTTATTCCCCCTGTCCCCCAGGTCATTGTAACCTCTATGGAGACCCTCACTACATCTCCTTCCAGGGTGTGACCTTTGACTTCCTGGATAATTGTACATACATCCTGGTCAAGGAGAAAACGCTGCGTCACCATCTGACTGTTACCGTGGACAACTACTTCTGTATTCCCGAGTTGGACGGCTCCTGTGCCAAAGGCATCATCCTGCAGTACCGGAACAACACGGCCACTGTCAGCATCGTACCGGATGAGTACAGGGTGAAGGTACTGCCGGTCTTCAACTTGATTTATTGATTGATTGGTTTAAGGATCCATTCATCCATCCATCCATTCATTAAATTATTTGTTAATTCATTCCAGTAGTCACCACATTTTGATTGATTGACTCTTGAATATATAGCCTTGATAGTGATCTTTCTGAGATCTCACTCACTCAAACCATTCTGCTCCTCTCTGTCCTAGTCTACTCTGAACCAGAAGAACGTTGAGCCTCCCTATGAGGAGAATGGTATCAGGTTTGAGACGACAGGCTATATGGTGTCTGTATACATCCCTGAGATACGCTCACATATCTCTCTCACACCATCCAACACTGTGACTGTCACCTTGGCCATGGAGCATTTCCTGAATAACACCCAAGGACAATGCGGTTTGTATTAGACAAGGAAGTGTGTGGTGCGTGCATGCCTGCCTGCATGCATGCGTGCATTCGTGTATGTATGGGTTCGTTACCAAGCTTGCGTTTACATCTTTGGCCATTGGCAGGTGTGTGCGGTGGGAGCTCTTGTGTGCGTAGAAGTGGGGAGACAGAAGCTGACAGCTGCTGTGATAAGACCGCCTATGACTGGATCTATGAGGACCCTCTGAAGCCTGAGTGTAGCGCTGCTCCCAGGGACATCCCTTGCCATCCTCCAGGCCCTCCTCCAAACAATACTACCAGCTGTCCTGGCAGCCCCCTCTGTGACCTTCTCCATCACCCGTAGGACGATTCAATTCAATATGATTTATTTCACATGATGATCTCCCAAATGGTCAAAAATCTGTGGTGTTTCATTCAATGTTGCTGCGACAGCATTATACATTATACTGAGACAAAACCATGCAACATACAAACTGATTTTGTTGTGTTGTAAAACTATTAGTTTTCCTGTATGTTGATCAGTCTAATGGTATGTGTCATTACAGAGTTTTTGCAGATTGCAGTAGATGGGTGGATCTGAGCCAGCTTGAGAAGAACTGTAGGTTTGATTCGTGTGGTAGGAACGACATGGCTTGTTCTCCTCTGGAGCAGGCTGCTGAGGAGTGTAAGAGAGCAGGCATCTGTGTGAACTGGAGACAACTCACCAACTGGACCTGTGGTAATTTAACTTATTTTTTTTGAAGTTTCTAAAACTTCCTGAAATGTATATTGGTGCTTGGAAAATCAACTGAGGTGTTGATTAAAAAAAATAAAGAAATGTAGTTGTATTTGTGTATTTATATATATATATATATATTTATCATCCATCATGGTGTACTGATGCTGGGGAAATCCATTAAGACACAAGGACAAGACGAGAGAAAGAACATTTCACTAATTAATTTTCTTTTTTTCAGCTATTGGGTGCCCAACAGGGATGGTGTACAGAGAGTGCCAAGGTCAATTGGATGACTACTGTCACGGAGGGTAACTGAATCCATCTCCCTGTGTCCTAACTATTTAACAGAGGACATTTTACGTGTCTAAATGTATTTTTAAAAAGTGTCTAAAAAGTTCAAGAGTCTTCTGTGTTCCACGTTCTTTTTGCAGAGTCCGCGTTCAAGGGAGAGTACAGGAGGAAGTTACGGCTGGATGTTTCTGTCTCAGAGGACAGTTCAGAGCTGAGGAGCACAAGATGATCTGTGTGTCGGAGTGTCCCTGTGAGTGGAGTTTGGATTCTCTCTTGAGCCTAGGGCCAAATCCAAACTTGAGAAATCCACTTGTATAGGTTGAAGTTGAGCTTGTGATCATCTGAGTTATGCTAAGACAGGGTTTCCCAAACTCGGTCCCCGGGACCCCAAGGGGTGCACATTTTGGGTTTTGCCTTAGCACTACACAGTTGATTCAAATAATCAACTAATCATCAAGCTTTGATAGTGTTATAGGGGTTAAAAATTAAAAATAAATAAAAACGTGCACCCCTTGGTGTCCCGAGGACTGAGTTTGGGAAACGCTATGCTATGAGCATCCCAAATCAGGATTTGGCCTGAACACATTGACTGCAATGACCTCCAGGTGTGCAATTTATACATACTATCAGGGTTGAATTGTAATTCAATTCCTTCTCCCTGTAAATTCCATTTAATTCAATTCTAATTCCAGGTCACTTTAAATTCAGAGATACTTGAATTAAATGACATGAATTAAATTCCCAATTCAATATTATCCCCAACAATTCCACATTCGAATTCAATTACTTCTGGCTTTCAGACTGATCATGTCACTGTTTAGACAGCCTAGCTATACTGGTAATATAGAGATACAAGTTGAAATGAATTTGAAATAAATCCTGCATTCATTTTGTCATACTTTGTGCATTCATTTCATTTCCTGGGAAATGTACAAATATTGTTTTCCAATTCACTTCCATAAATGTTATTCAATTCAAACAGTCCAAACAGTGTAACAGATTGTTGACATTCGATTTGAATTCAACATAAATTCTCCGCTTCATGAGTGAATTACAATTAGATTGGAATTGACCCCAACCATGCATGCTATACTGATGCTTTATGTGTTATAAGTTAAATCTCTTCGTTATGTCTTCCAGACTGCAAGGGTCCACTGGGAGAACACAAGCAGGTGAGAAGTCCATGTGCTTTCATGGCTCCATGATTTACAGCTCTGTTACAGGGGCTGATATACTGGTACTTTTTAGTATTAATGTTCTTCTGTTTTACAGCTTGGGGAGACATGGCAGTCCAACTGCCAGGTGTGTACGTGTAGCAACCAAACCAAGACCGAGGAGTGTCAACCTAACCCCTCCCCTCCCCCCCCACCTCTCTGCAGTCAGAACTCAGTCCTGGTTACCGGCTGCTGTGGCAAACAGACTTGTGGTAAGATAATGGATCTGATACGGAATAATAATAACGATGCATGTACAGGGTGTTTGTAAATACACTCACCTTCCTAGTGCTCACATGACCTCACTTTCCTTTGCAGTTGAGAAGACGTGTAACTATAATGGAAGGATCTACAAAGTAAGCATCCAGATGTTTAGAAATACCAACGTTATATGGCTACTGTAGGCTACTGTGGGGGGGGTGTATACATACACACAAGACCTTTGTACACATTGGCATCTCTTCTTATCTGATGTCTATGTGCCTGTTTGGTTAGGTGGGAGACAGATGGACAGACCTTGCCCTGCCTTGTGAGTCCTATAGCTGTACCAGAGAAGGCATTCAGACAGTGAGAAGGGTGTGTCCCCATCAGAACTGCTCAGAGGTACCCGCTGCTTTTTCAAATGTATTTATGAAGGCATCTTTTTTTTTCTCACAACGTATATAACTATATAACTTTTCAATGCGACTGTTTTGTTTCTAGGAGGACAGAGTATGGGACGAACAACATTGCTGCTACACATGTAAGCTAACTCTTATCCCCAGTCTGTGTTGTAGGTATTCGGTCATATCTGGTCACACTGACCATGAAGAGAGGGAGGGCCAGACATCTAGTGGTTGAACTGAGGTGGTTCACTTATTCACTGTGGACATTTCCACTGCAAGGAGAGACTAGAAAATCAACAACAATATAACGTTTCCTAGTCTTTGTATGTATTGCTTATAGCTCCAAGGGATGATTATGTACAATGTAACTCTGAACTGTATTAAAGGGTCAGTTCACAAAAAAAAACAATATTTAATATTTTGTTTGTCAGTGCTCTGTTAAAACAATTGTTAAAGTTTTCAACATAGAGCACTTTAGTTCAGAGAAAGAACTGTGATGACGATGAGGTTGATGCATTTTTCCCACTCACACACTGCCGTTGTCTCTACCCCAGGTAACCAGACCTGTGCTACCAGGGTTTCTAGTGTGAACATCACTGTAGACAACTGCACAGCAACACTACAGCTGCCCATGTGCCAAGGCCAGTGTGGGACAGAGACAAGGTAAGACTGGTCAGAGATGATTAATGCACTTATTGTACGTTGCTCTGGATAAGAGTGTGTGACATAACTACAATGTGAATGTCTTGTCTGGTCCTCTTCTCTTCTCCTTCCTCCCCTCCCTCTCTCTAAACCTCAGATGGATTGTTGCTCGCAGTGTTCTCCAACTGGAACAGAAGTGTGAGTGTTGCAGAGTGAGGAGTTATGAGAGGAAGTCAATGAATCTGACCTGTACTGGGGGCTCCGTTATGCCACACCTGTATGCACATGTTACCAGCTGCGAGTGCCAGAAGTGCAGTATATTGCAGTAAACATTGCCTTGTATTCTGAACGTATATACATGCACACAAACCAAAGAAAATCTATATTGAACTTATTATTATTAAGATGGTGAAAATGTGCCAAATCAATGGTTTTTCTAGATTCTGCAACCTTCTTATAATACTGTCTTGGTCGGTGTGTTGAGGGTATACTGTACGGTACGTGCAGAACAACAGCTTAATGTTTCCTTGGTGTAATAGGTTTTTCTATATTGCATATACTCTGTTCCAGTGCAGGAAGTGGACCATTGTATGTAGCATATCGTTGATTGCGTATGTATTCCATAGATTTCACATAGGAAATCTTCTAATGATCAACCCAGCACTTTTAGCACTTTTACAGCTAAATGACTGCAGCTCCAATTTGAAAGTGATTTTCTCATTTTATTGAAATGTTTATTTCAAGAACTGTAACCACTTTGATTTTGCTGATTTATTTTCAATAAAGTACTGAAGCCTCTACATTGAACAACCATTTACGTATCACGTATCAGTTGACTTTCGTTGATGAATTTGCATGAATTGAATTAACATGAGTATTGATTGAGATCAACCTGATACATTAACATCAGCATTGATTAGCTGAATTCAAAGAAAGTTGCTAATCCTATCAGAGCTATATAGGTGCACTATTACCTACCAATCAGGATCCGTTTCTATGGCTGCCAGGGGCTCTCAACCTTTCCTCTGCGGGGCCTACTGAGACACCCCTCTAATCTGGAGACCCCCTGTAAGAACAATATAAATATTTTCGGAGAACATTTTAAAGAGGAAACCCCCACTGAAATGAAATGGCACAATGTCAACTAACCCTTTTGTCTTCGTATTAAAACAATAACATATTCACCTTAAAACAACTAACAGTGCTCTCCCATAAAATGTTGTGTTCTTGTTGCTGATGTTTCTCTATTCATGATGGCATGTTCACGGTTTTTCCATGCTTTTCCAGAGACCCGTCAGAACTCTGTAAGGCCCACTAGGTGTTCTAGCTCCCCTGGTTGAGAACCATTGTTCCACAGCCTCCTGTCCCATCCTCAGTTGAGGGAGAGCGACATTGTTTGGAAACTCTACAACAAAGGCCTGGAAGACTTTGAACAGGCACGGTTACACCCTGCCTTAGAAAAGCATTCATGAGTTTCACGAGGGAGGAAAAAGGGACCTTAATTATTGCAAGTCTGTAGAAGATTCTTACTTTAGCTCTACCTGACCTGCTTGTAAAATGCACCGTTTTTAGTAGTAGGACTCAAGGAGAGGATTTACGGTGTGTCATGGAGTCTCTCATATGATATTCTCTCCATGAGTTCAGTGGTTGTGTGTGTAAATGTGTGAGCATGTTTGTTTGTCTGTTTGTTTTGCGTCTGCGACATAGTGTTCCGTGAACCTTGTGGACTCTGCTCCAGGATTCCTATGATTGGGTCCCTACCTCTCTCATGGTCACTCACATTTTTTTAGGGGACGGCCTGAATGTCGACATGATCAAAGAGTTCACATGAGTGGTGGCTGGTGGGTTACTGATTACTGTAGAATGGATGTTTGAGTTTCAGCCAATCAACATCCAGGATCCAAACTACCTGGGCTATAATGCCTCTTTAAGATAAAGGTTTGCTTTTCAACCAAAGTCCTGTCAGTGAAATCGTCTGCTGCTCTAACACATCTCTCCATCTCCTCGTGGGACCTCTGCTGCTGCACTGGTAAAAACTGGTATTTTTGTATTTTTTTAAATCAATATACTGTATTACACAACATTCCTTGTGCTGGAAAGTGTGTGTTGTACATAGTATGTTGATTGATTTGATTGATAATTGGTAATAATGACTAGAGCAACAGGAAGAGAAAATGATTATGTAATGCTTAACCTGCGTAGCTGCGCTGACATTTGTGTACCTACGAAAATGTGATTCTACCGGAAGGTTTTTGACCATCACAGTAGTCAACCCCAGATCTTGCCGTCTGTCTGCCCGTAGGTCCGCTGGTTCACTCTACATTTACCTGTGTCAACCGCGGAGGTCATCATGAGTGTTGAAACTAAGGCGCCCCGGGTGCCTTGCTGCTCCAAACTGAAGGTCAGTGTTTTAATTCCTCAATACGTCTTCATCAGGGTATTCAGGGTAGTAAGGACATGTGCCTCCTTAGTAGATGATGAAGAGAAACAGTCAAGTTAGATGTACTTGGAAAGAAACATTTGGAACTTAATAGTGGTCCACACAGAACTTGCAAGGGGAACTTAACTGGTGTCTCTTGAAAAATACGGATCCTGGAAAGAGAGAAGTAAATGTTCAAGAAGATGAAATAAGCCTGATTGAAGTATTGGCCAGACAGGCAGAAACTAGGGAATAGTGCCATTCTCTCGTGGAAGCCTTATGTTCCATATAGGAATGAAGACGACTAAGTAAGTGAAGTATTGACAGGCCGCCTGTGTCAGGTAAAAATCTTCCCAGCGTGAAATAGTTCCCAGTTTAATAATTGCATGTGTGTCTCTTTATGTGGATGGCTGAGCTCATGCGGATGTTTCTCTCTCACCCTCCCTTGCCCTTGATTTAGTTATCTAACTAACAAATATATGCACTGTCAATCAAAAAAGTAGTGACCAAAAAATATCTTCTCACATCAACTTTGGTGCTCAAGTCTGGGTATTTATATGCTGACCTCATGCCTCAACAAGCTTCTGATTGGTCAGTGTCAATGCTCCTTGTCACCATTGATTGGCAGATGTGTGAAGCATATGCCCTTGCCCACAGAATAGTTAGAAGGTGTGAGAGGGAAGCATCCTCACGAGCTCAGTCATCCACATAAAGAGATACGCTTGCAACTATTGAACTGGCAACGTTGTCACGCTGTGGGAAATTTTTACAGCATGACGTCACAATCAGAACAAGATCAGAACTATTGTGAACTATTTCACACTGGGAAGATTTTTTACATGGCAGCCTGGCTGTTATATTCGCTGCTGTGTACTATGGCAAATGGGATTGCAGTGATTGTGTAAACGTATTCCATGGAGAGCCTCTGACCCAGACCTTTACCGACAACTCTGTAGTTGTTTATTCTCTGTACAGCTCAGGTTCGGTCTTTTAGAAAAAAAACACCAACGTCAGATTGACTAACAACTATATCTGAACTGAAGGGACTGAAGGTGTGGGAGGCCAAATAGGCAAAAAGGTGGTGAAGCAGGAGGGGTGGATACAAGAGTTACATGTTTTGCTGAGTCATCCAACAGCCAGACCTGTAAAATGACAAAGCAGTTTTTCAACCTAAATATTTGGTTGAAAGACAGTGTCTGTACACACATTCACTTATAGATGTATTTTTATTTAACATTATTTAATAGATCAAAAATAGTTATTCAAGTTATTCCCTAGAACTGACTGTTATGGTGGTCGATAACCTGTTACTTGGTATGTTATGAATCCCATAACTGAAGAGATATCAGCACATGGCTGGATGACAACACCTTTTCCAAATGGGTCAAATGAGTCTTGTTGTCTGTGTCTGGGTATTATTAGTTTCTTTAGGATCGTCTTGAACTACAGTAGATGTCCTGTCTTATGAACAATCAACTGTAGGACAGTGGAAGTGGTGTCAAACAATCCATACTCATGTTTTCCTGACCCTTCGATGTTGTTTTGTGTGCTCTGGGTAGATTTCAGATGTCAGTTTACCCTTCCCAAACCCCAACATTAACTATAATCTGGAGAAACACAAATCTGGCCCCAGATCAACATCTAGACTCTAGGGACATTGCCTTCATCTAACTCTGCTTTGTGTTTATTTTCATAGCTGTTCCTGGTTTCCCTGTCCTTTGTGTATTTCGCAAAAGCCTTCGGGGGAAGCTACATGAAGAGTTCTGTCACCCAGATAGAGAGACGCTTCGACATCCCCAGCTCACTTATAGGAGTCATCGATGGCAGCTTTGAGATTGGTAGGCCTAATGTCCTAAGTACTTAGTCCTAAGGCCTTGTTTGCACAGGGCCCGAAATCAATAGATGATGTTTATTGATCTTACAAGAGGACATCAAACCCTGGCCCCTAGCCCCATATACTTGTCCTGAACATCTATGTAAGCAGCACAGTTCAAGGCCTCCACCTAACCATACCATGTTTCTTGTTATGTGTGGTCTTGCTGCACAACAAAAATTCCTCTGGGACAAATAAGGTCAAAAGTTAAAGGTCTGTAATGGGCTAGGTGGAATTTTCACCATTTTGCTCACAATCATTTAAGAAATACATTCCAAGAAGTATCGGGGTTGATTTGATTCTGAACAGTAAAAGTCTGTGCCCTGTGAGGTGTTGCCTTCTAACTTTAGCTCCATAAACATGACTCATTGGCCATATCATGGTTCTGTTCTCTCTCCTACCAGGTAACCTGCTGGTGATAGCATTTGTGAGCTACTTTGGGGCAAAGCTCCACAGGCCCAGACTGATAGGGATTGGCTGTCTCATTATGGCTGCTGGGGCCTTCCTAACTGCTCTGCCACACTTCTTCCAGGGACAGTGAGTACACCCCTTATTGGGTTTATTGACTATTTATCTCTAGGTGGTATATATTTGTGAATAGTATATACATGTAAATTGAACGTGAGGCTTGACAATAAAGAATTGAGAGAAAATCTTAACACTTCTAAAAGAAGTGGTTACAAAAAAACAACAAAGAAATGCTTGGGTATGAAGAAGGGACATGTGCCTTCTCAGAACCACTGTATCACTTTACAGAGGAAACATACATTTCATTTCTTTCCCATGCAGGTATGTATATGAAACAACCCTGTCACATATACCTGAGGAAAACTCGACAGAAAGTATACTGCCTTGTCTGGCCAACACGAGTCATCTGGTCATAAATGATCTGTCTACAGCTGCGAGTAAAGCAGGTAACGAGTCATTCACCATCACTGCAGCATCAGAGTCTGGCTGCATCTGGGAACTGTAGTCTACATACAGTATTGCGGGCTCAATGGAATACATGGAATGGAATTAATGGAACAGTATCAAACATATGGAGAACACGACTCCGTTCCATTTACTCCATTCCAGCCATGACAATGAGCCCATTGGTCTATAGTTCCTCCTACCAACCTCCACTGTGCCAATCTCAGATAAATGGTGTGTCACAGGTTAAAAGTGCCAGAGGCGTCACTACAGACCCGGGTTTGATTCCAGGCTGTGTCACAACTGGCCGTGACCAGGAGTCCCATAGGGCGGTGCACATTTTGGCCCAGCGTCGTCCGAGTTAGGGGAGGGTTTGGCCGGGTTGGGCGAGTGTTAATAAGATGCGTGGTTTGGCGGCAATGTTTCGGAGAACACATGACTCAACCTTCGCCTCTACCGAGCCCGTTGGGGAGTTACAGCGATGAGACAAGATGGCAATTGGATATCACAAAATTGGATTACATTTTTTTTTAAATATATATATATATATATATATATATATATATATATAAAAAATTGCCACAAGTTATTTTTTATGGAGCAGCACTGTGTATTCAAGACCATTTTACCCTTAAGGACAAGAAAGCTGATCCTAATTGTATGCCTTTTTGTTCCTGAATACTGGTCCTACGAAACCAACATGGCGTACTTTTTCGTTTTGGTACTAGCCCTAACACACCTGATTTAAAGGATTGATGAGTGGATAAGTTGAATCAAGTGTCTTATTGCTAGGGCAAAAACAAAAATATGCACACCTTTGAGCCCCCAGGATTTAAGAAAGCGTGCTTTGTGCTCCCACAGCGTGTGAGAAGGAGGCAGGTTCGTCCATGTGGATCTATGTATTCCTGGGTAACATGCTGCGGGGGATCGGAGAGACGCCTGTCATGCCTTTAGGAGTGTCCTATCTGGACGACTACGCCAGAAAGGAGAACACTGCCATCTACCTTGGTTAGTTAAACACTTTTCAGGTGTACCATATCAACATTGGTTAGTAAACCTCTTTTTATACCGTACGACATCTCTTCAACCTCTTCCATACCACACCGTTCCCGGTTGAAGTTTCCCCTAGACGTAGGTCTAGGATCAGCTTCCCCTCCTCAATCCTAAACTGAACCATTAGTGGGGAAATGAAAACTGACCCAAGATCAGCATCTTGGGGCAACTTCACCCAACACCTCCCACTTGTATTGTGTAAACCTTGGTTAGAAACAGCCTCTTCAGCCATTCAATATCAAAATCTGCCATCCTGCAAATAGCAATAGCTGACTTAGATGTATCAGCTACAGCAAACCATATGGCAAACGAATATGGCCAAACTATCGAACTAACTTCAGTTGAATCTACTGTCTTTTCTGTTGCTCGAACTGTATCTGAACAAGTCTCTCTGTCTCCTCTGCCTCAGCGTGTTTACAGACTGTTGGCATCCTGGGGCCTGTATTTGGCTTCATGTTTGGCTCCTTCTGTGCCAAGATCTACGTGGACATTGGCTCTGTGGATTTAGGTAACCAGCTCTTGAATTAACAAATCATACATTGTCTATTTTATGTAAGTTAGGATGTATTTATATGTGCACATCGATATTGTATTTATGGCGGAATATGTGTTACTAATAATCATGTTGCATTTGCCTCATTTATTAGTTACTAAGTTGCTTCTACACCTGCATTGCTTGCTGTTTGGGGTTTTAGGCTGGGTTTCTGTACAGCACTTTGATATATCAGCTGATGTAAGAAGGGTTATATAAATACATTTGATTTTCATTTATTTTATTTTAATCCATCTATTTGGGTGGAATCTGAAGTTGATTAACTTCTATGATGTTGCTAAATCGTGTCAGAGGGTAGTTGTTTTGTGTGGTTTGTTTGCAGAACGGTTTGGTCATCTCGGGTTATTGGTTGGGATTTTTGGGTGCTGAAGGTCATTTCTAAACATAGAGACATTTAAATCTGTTTGCATTAAGATAATAATTATCCTATCTATCTAGAACAGTATATTTTTATCCACACAGCAAATTGGGCAGTGTTCACTTTTGTTGATTTTTAAAGTACATTCAGGAGTTAAATTAACTCTGTAGGAGTTAAATTAACACTCAGTGGTGTAAAATAACCCCAGTGTTGATGTTAATAACCAGTGTTGAACCAAAACCACACCCATCATTATCATATATCCTAGCATGCTCTATTACAGGGTGATTTTTGAAATTGTTTGTTTCAATTTCTGTATTTTTTAAATGTACATTGATTGATTAATTCACTTTATGCAATTCAAATATAAATAACATACATTGTTCTAAACTAATCCAATCTGTTACTTGGACTTATTTCACCCATTACTGAAATGGTTGTTCAAGTTTAGATGCTTTAGGTACTGTCATATCTTTGTTTTCCCAAGCCTGGCAATCATGCTGAATGCAGGATGCGAGTGAATAACAATTCCAAATGTTTGATATTCTCATTCTGGCTGGATTCCAATAGGAATTACACATGACTTTGCAAGCCAGCATAATGTGACTTGCAGACCTGAAGTGGCCTGTAAAACCATGCGTTTCAGGCCACTGTATTAGGGTAAAACTTATGAAATACAGAGTATACAAAATAATATTTCATACTGTTCTTTCCATGATATAGACTGACTAGGTGAATCCAGGTAAATGCTATGATCCCACATTGATCCCACATTGATGGCACTTGTTAAATCCACTTCAATCAGTGTAAAAGAAGGGTAGGAGACAGGTTAAATAATGACTTTTAAACCGTAAGACAATTGAGACATGGATTGTGTATTTGTGCCATTCAGAGGGTGAATGTGCAAGACAAAAGATGTAAGTGCCTTTGAACAGGGAATGGTAGTAGGTGCCAGGCGCACCAGTTTATGTCAAGAACTGCAATGCTGTTGGGTTTTTCACGCTCAACAGTTTCCTGTGTGTATCAATAATGGGTCACCACCCAAAGGGCATCCAGCCAACTTGACACAATTGTGGGAAGCATTGGAGTCAACATGTTCTTCATGTTTGTGCACTCATTATTGTAGTGTCTTAACGAATTAGATTGTAATGAAAACATATTCGCTTTGGAACTCACTTGGTGATGGTCACAAGACTGAAAATCAATGAACAACCATGTCTCTGTCACTAACATATACAGTCATGGGTGGTAACTACTCGAAAGGCACACTGGAAAATATGCAAACAAGACCTTACATTAAGCAAAGTGTTAATTTAACACTGAAAAGTCTGAACCCGTATAGACACTGGAACAGTGTTAAATGTAAGAATCGGTGTTTATTCAACTGGAGAAATTGCTGTGTAGTAATGATGGTCTTTAGAGAGCTAAGATTACCAGGGATTTCTGTAGAGCTAATTGAGCCATGTAGCTGAGTCTTCACATTTTGAGCATTACTTGATAACATTGATATTATTGCTATTATTTCAGATTATAATGGAATATGAATTCAGCAGCCCAGTTAGTTAGTTTAAGGAAATGTCTGATCAACTGACCATGTTCACCCTCATACTCACTCACATCTGTATCTCTCTCCTACCCACAGAGAGCATCTCCATCAACCACAAGGACTCTCGCTGGGTGGGGGCCTGGTGGTTAGGCTTCCTGGTATCTGGCTTCCTGATGCTCCTGGCTGGGATTCCATTTTGGTTCCTCCCCAATACTCTGGCTAAGCAGTGCAAGAGCCCCAGCAAAAAGAGACAGAAGGAGGACATACAGGCGAAGAGCTCCTCTGACACCCCAGAGGTGGAGCCGGAGCAGGGCAGTTTCATACCGGAGGACAATACTGAGGAGGATGCACCACAGCCTGTCACCATGGCTGCCATGGCTAAAGGTATTGCGGGATTGATTCCATTTACATTCCTAGTCCCTTCGCCTAGCTTCAGAGAGGGTGGGGTAGGTGTTGGAAAAAGTAATGCCTCCACCTTGCCCAAAGTTGTGTTTCTGATAACTAACCTTCATCTGTCCAATACTTTCAAATCTATGATCCCAGAGTTGTTAGGTGCTGGGGAAAGAGGCTAGTGACTAATGGAACTGGGGCGGCGGAATTCTTGCATTGTCTTCAATCATTGATGGACATTACAGCTTAGACAAACCTGATCCAGAGTCTGACCACTGACCCTTAACAGACCCCAAACCCCTGACCCCATTTAAGCACTAATCTATGCGAGATATAGGACCAAGCGTTGCTCAAGACCGACAACTTAGTGACAGTACAGACTCTGACTACAGCCAAATGATTACAAATACCACATTCCATTGACCACATTTCATTATATGGTGGATACTGTACCTTATATGGATACTGATACTGTACCTTATCTATGACATTATACTAGAGTGATCAATGTATTGCTGAACATTGGATTTCCCTGCCTCCAACTATTTTGACGTTACTGAATACTACAATATGCCTTTCTGAATTGTCATTTCTTGTTATTTCCAGATTTTGCGCCGTCCCTGAAAAGGCTGTTCAGCAACAAAGTCTACCTGCTGATCATCCTGACGTCCGTGGTGGCATTCAATGGCTTCATAGGGATGATCACCTTCAAACCCAAGTTCATGGAGCAGGTCTACGGGCAGTCTCCCTCCAAGGCAATCTTCTTGATAGGTCGGCAACAGTATAAGAGGCACACGCAGACACTTTCTCTCTCCTTCTCTCTCCTTCACTCAGAAGAGAGCCGAAGCCATGTTGCAATTGAAAGAACATGACTGAGATAAACATGACTAAAAGTGTGTGCATGTTTGGGCAGCAACTTTAAACTGAAAGAGCACTCTGTACTGTTATTAGATAGTACAGTAGCTAACCTGATTACTCACCACCACTTGTCCACGAGTATCTAGTTCATATTGTACATGACTGTCATGCAAAACCTTTCCCACACAGCTTATACTGTCAGCAGTAACTGTGCATTTAAAATACTCTGCTATGCATTAGTTATACACATGCCAGACATTATAAATCATGCTGGTACACATGTATCCATCTATGCTCAACTACTTTCCTGACAGTCTTTACAAATCTTTCAATGGAGCCTGTTTTATGTTTTAAAATGTGATTGCATGGCAAATGATTTGACCACTTTTGGGTGAATAAAGTACTACAGATTTGACTTGTCTGTCTCTGTCCAGGTTCGATGAACCTGCCTGCGGTGGCAGTTGGGGTCATCGTGGGAGGCTTGGTGATGAAGCGGTTCAAGCTGAGCGTTCTGGGAGCCGCCCGACTCTCCATCGTCTCCTCCTTCCTCTCCTTCTGCCTCCTGCTCATCCAGTACTTCCTACAGTGTGACAACTCAGAGGTGGCTGGCCTCACCATGACCTATCAAGGGTAAGTACTGTAGTTCATGTAATATACATTTTGTTAGGTTAACAGACTGAATTTAAAATGGGTGACATTGAGATGTTGTGTCACTGGCCTCCACACAATACCTCATAATGTCAAAGTGGAATTTTTTTTTTCTACATTTTTACATAGGAATGAAAAGATGTCTTTAAGTCAATAAGTATGCAACCCCTTTCTTATGGCAAGCCTAAATATGTTCAGGTGTACAGATTTGCTGAACAAGTCACGTAAAAAGTTGCATAGACTTACTTTGCCTGCAATAATAGTGTAGCCCACACATACAATTAATTATCTGTAAGGTCGCTCAGTCAAGCAGTGAATTTCAAAAACAGATTCAACCAGAAACACCAGGGAGGTTTTTCCAATGCCTCGCAAAGGGCACCTATTGGTAGATGTGTAAAAAAAAAAAAAAAACACACCTTGAATATCTCTTTTGAGCATGGTGAAGTTATTCATTACTCTTTGGATGGGGTATCAATACACCCAGTCACTAGAAATATACAGGCGTCCTTCCTAACTCAGTTGCCGGAGAGGAAGGAAACCGCTTAGGGATTTCACCATGAGGCCAATGGTGACATTAAAACAGTTACAGAATTGACTGGCTGTGGTAGGAGAAAACTTAGGATGGATCAACAGCATTGTAGTTACTCGACAATACTAACCTAATTCACAGAGTGAAAAGAAGGAAGCTTGTACAGAATAAAAAAATGTTGCAACAAGGCACTAAAGTAATACTGCAGAAAATGTGGCAAAGCAATTCATTTTTTTGTTGTGAATAACAAACATTATGTTTGGGGACAAATCCAATAAAACACATTACGCCAAAACAAACCTAAAACATAAGGCCAAATCTACACTGTAGTTGCTTACCAATAAGACAGGGAATGTTCCTGAGTGGCAAGACACGGAAACGGTTGTCTAGTAATGGTCAACAATCAATCTGAAAGAGTTAAGAACTTTGAAAATAATAAATGGGCAAATGTTGTACAATCCAGGTGTGGAAAGCTCTTAGAGACTAGGCCAGAAAGACTCACAGCTGTAATCGCTGCCAAAGAGGCTTCTACAAAGTATTCCCTCAGGGGTGTGAATACTTTGTAAATTAGATATTTCTGTATTTAATTTTCAATACATTTTCAAAAATGCCTACCAACATGTTTTGACTTCGTCATAATGGTGTACTGTGTGTAAAAAAGTATATATAAACTCTACAAAAAAAATAAACATCTTTTTTTCAGGACCCTGTCTTTCAAAGATAATTCGTAAAAATCCAAATAACTTCACGAATCTTCATTGTAAAGGGTTTAAACACTGTTTCCCATGCTTGATCAATGAACCATAAACAATTAATGAACATGCACCTGTGTAGCGGTCGTTAAGACACGAACAGCTTAGACAGTAGGCAATTAAGGTCACAGTGACACTAAAAAGGCCTTTCTACTGACTCTGAAAAACACCAAAAGAAAGATTCCCAGGGTCCCTGCTCATCTGTGTGAACGTGCCTTAGGCATGTTGCAATAAGGCATGGGGACTGTAGATGTGGCCAGGTCAATAAATGTCAATGTCCTGTGGCAGACCAGGGGGTTTGGTCAAGACGTTTACCCAGATCAGACATGGACAGGGAAGGATTAGCTCAGTTTCAAGGGTGTTTTATTTAAATTAGGGTTCAAAAAAGAAAAGGATAGGTCTCCCCCATGAGACCCTCTCCGGGATACCTTCTTCTGGGCTCCGGGTCTTGCTGTATCCTGTTTGGCACACAAACTCAAATTCCTTCGTTTCCGCTCGGGCACCGTCTCCAACTTCATGGAAGTCACCTTACTTCCCCGAGTCCCCTTGTGTGCTGCCCTTCTGGCAGCTTTATGGGCCTTGCACAGCTGGTGAGCAATCCACCCTTGATTACTCACAAGCTCCCAATCAACCCCAATTAGTCACGGCTGGGGAGCCGTCGAGACCTGGCACGTCCAGCAGATGGAGCCATCGCCTCATGATGTACACCCCATCTGCTACCAGGCCTCGACGAGTCTCCCCCTGGTGGCTGACCAGCTGTACGCCACAGTCCGTACTGTGAGATGCCTAAGACAGCGGTACAGCGAGACAGGAGAGACAGCGGATTGCCCTCGCAGTGGCAGACCACGTGTAACAACACCTGAATAGGATCGGTACATCTGAACATCACACCTGCGGGACAGGTACAGGATGGCAACAACAACTGCCCAAGTTACACCAGGAACGCACAATCACTCCATCAGTGCTCAGACTGTCCGCAATAGGCTGAGAGAGGCTGGACTGAGGGCTTGTAGGCCTGTAAGGCAGGTCCAGACATCACCGGCAACAACGTCGCCTATGGGCACAAACCCACCGTTGCTGGACAAGACAGGACTGGCAAAAAGTGCTCTTCACTGACGAGTCGTGGTTTTGTCTCACCAGGAGTGATGGCCGGATTTGCAATTATCGTTGAAGGAATGAGCATTACACCGAGGCCTGTACTCTGGAGCGGGATTGATTTGGAGGTGGCGGGGCCATCATGGTCTCGGGCGGTGTGTCACAGCATCATTGGACTGAGCTTGTTGTCATTGCAGGCAATCTCAACGCTGTGCGTTACAGGGAAGACATCCTCCTCCCTCATGTGGTACCCTTCCTGCGGGCTCATCCTGACATGACCCTCCACTGTGACAATGCCACCAGCCATACTGCTCTTTCTGTGTGTGATTTCCTGCCAGACATTAATGTCAGTGTTCTGCCATTGCCAGCGAAGAGCCCGGATCTCAATCCCATTGAGCAAGTCTAGTACCTGTTGTATCAGAGGGTAAAGGCTCGGGCCATTCCCCCCAGAAATGTCAGGGAACTTGCAGGTGCCTTGGTAGAAGAGTGGAACTGGCAAATCTGGTGCAGTCCATGAGGAGGAGATGCACTGCAGTACTTAATGCAGCTGGTGACCACACCAGATAATGACTTACTTTTAACCGCCCCCCTTTGTTCAGGGACACATTATTCCATTTCTGTTAGTCACATGTCTGTGGAAATTTTTCAGTTTGTGTCTCAGTTGTTGAATCTTTTTATGGTCATACAAATATTTACACGTTAAGTTTGCTGAAAATTAACACGGTTAATGGACAGTGAGAGGACTTTTTTTGTTTGTTGCTGATATTATTCCATTTTGAATTCAGGCTGTAACACAACAAAATGCGGAAAAATTAAAGGGAATACTTTCTGAAAGCACTGTAAAGGTTAGGGTTAGTTCCTCTCCTGCCTCCTGCTCATCCAATACTTCCTACAGTGTGACAACCCAAGAAGTGGGTTACCAAGGGTAAATACTGTAGTTCATATTGCGTAAATAGAGTAAATGAATTTGTAGAAATGTAATATCTGGAGACTTAGCATTTATACAGTGATTCTAAGAGAAGGCATGAAGCACAGTGTGCTTGGATTGGTACAAAATCAGATTTTGCTTGACTATTACTATTGCTACTGATTTAGATAATATAAGATAACAAAATACAAACTTTGTTCTTTGTCTTTGTGTTCATTATCGTTGCACTGGACTGCCGTGTAAAACAATAAACACAATACATTGTCACACTTTTGACTCATAGCTACATTGTTACCTTTATCCCCCAGGGCTACAGAGGTGTCTTACCAGCAGGAGAGCTTGCTATCTCAGTGTAACATGGGCTGCTCCTGTTCCCTGAAACACTGGGACCCTGTGTGTGCCAGAAATGGCATCACCTATGCCTCCCCCTGTCTTGCTGGCTGCCAGACCTCCACGGGCGTAGGCAAGGAGATGGTAAGACATCTCATGTCTAAATGTGTTCCGAGTTACTCTCAACTCCTCCGGCCTTGTTTATTAACACATTAACACATCTCTCTGTTGTTACAGAGGTCTCTGTTTCCATAGGGACAACATATGAGTGTAGAACTCCAGCGAACACTTCGGAATGTTATATACTATACCACACAATCCGTTGCGTTAGTACTGGGCTGGAGCCAAAACCTGCGCACCCTTGTGGGTCAAACCCATAACCAACTTTGATGAATTTAAAGTCACTGTTTCTCCTTCTGTTTTTTCCATCTTCTCCTTCCTCTGTTCCACAGGAGTTCCATAACTGCACATGTATGCAGGAGCTGAAGGGGGGGCTGATGGCTCCACCAACCAACAGGTCCGCCATCTTGGGACAGTGCCCCAGGAAGAGAGATTGTGACAGGATGTTTAAGTTCTACATGGCTGTCTCTGTCCTGGGGGCCTTCGTCTCTGCCTGCGGGGGCACATCTGGATATATCGTCCTGCTCAGGTAAGACAAGACATTAGGATGGATGGAGCTGCCCAGTGGTGGAAACAGTACCCAATTGTCATATTTGAGTAGAAGTAAAGATACCTTAATTGAAAATGGCTCAAGTTAAAGTGAAAGTCACCCAGTAAAATACTTCTTGAAAAAGTCTAAAAGTATTTGGTTTGAAATATACTTAAGTATTGAAAGGACATGTAATTGCAAAATTATACTTAAGTAAAAGTATAAATCATTTCAAATTCCTTATATTAAGCAAACATTCCAACACTCAGACATGATTCTGAGTGTCTGCCAGATCAGAGGCAGTAGGGATGACCAGGGATGTGCTCTTGTTAAGTGTGTGAATTGGACCATTTTCCAGTCTTAAGCATTCAACATGTCAGGGAAAATGTATGGTGTAAAAAGTACATTATTTTCATTAGGAATGTAGTGAAGTAAAAGTTGTCAAAAATATCAATAGTAAAGTACAAATACCCCCAAAAACTAGTAGAACTTTTTAACTTTACACAACTGAAACTGCCAACCTGTGATTGGAATCACTTTTGTATTGTTTTTGTTTGCAAACTTTGTTTACCCTCAATGTGTTGCTTTTGTTTTGTTTCAGATCTATACACCCCGATTTAAAATCACTGGCTCTTGGGATGCATACATTGATAGGCAGAACTCTGGGTAAGTAAGATAAGTTTGTTGAGGGTATGAACAATCGTAGAACCTTGTGTAACATTCTCAAAATATTCTATTTACATTCAATTTCTTTGGTTGAGGAACTTGATAAAGTAAAACACTTCAGTAACTTGTGTGTGTGTTTGCAGGTGGAATCCCTCCCCCTATCTACTTTGGAGCTTTGATTGACAGGACGTGTCTGAAGTGGGGATTAAAGCGATGTGGGGGTCAAGGAGCATGCAGATTCTACGACTCACATGCATTCAGGTACAGTCAACTGAACTCAACTGATAAATGGACGGATGGATGGACTTTATTCTAACCTCTGTCCCTTCTCTCCCCCCGTAGAATAACGTTCCTGGGTCTGGTCTATTGTCTGTACGGCCTGGCCAACCTGCTGTGGGGGGTGCTGTACCTGCAACTGTCCAAGCGGCAGAAGAAGTTGGAACTGCGAAGCCAGGCCAAGGCTACAGCCCTGGAGGCCAATGGGAACAACAATCCCAATGGACATGCCATGGTCAGCATCTTTAAGAACAAAGATGACCTGGACAGGGACAATGAGAGCACCATCTGAGATACCAGAGAGATTTCCAAAACAAATGGTTTTTGATCCTGTATTGTGTCATGCCATGATCCACCTGAAGTGTTTTTGGGGTATTTGGTGACTTGTCGAACGAACAAGTACATTTTTTTTGCCACAACTCGGTACAGTCTTAAGCCAAGCCCCAGTACATTGGTAGGAATTGGTCGCTATTTGTGAAACTGATTTTGCTGCTAGATCTTATTAATGCAGTATTCAATATATGAGATCCCAATGAAGTATTCCTCCCATATGAGTTATTATGAATAGTTTGCCAACCAGAGGCCGCACCTATTACCTGTCTCTATTTCCCCCTTTCCCATCTGAAGGACCGTTGTACATACTATAAACAAAAACCTCTTCCAAGTTCTTTCGAAACTTTTCTGTCCTATTTCGATTTCTCTCTTGTTATATACAGTGCCTTGCAAAAGTATTCAGACCCATTGTATTTCTTCACATTTTAGTGTGTTACAAAGTGGATTAAAATGTATGTAAAAAAATTTGTGGGGTCAACAATCTACACAAAACATGCAAAGCAACGTAATACCATGAAACTATACGTGACATCAACTGTGTGAGCACATGTGAAAACATGATCGCATGTTAAATAAATGTGACAACAAGGGGAGGCAAAATGTCAGCATAACGCCATGACACTACACTGTTGGATTCGAAACGTTGAACATTGAGATATTTAAGGCATGATAGATCAGACGCTTAGTGTATTAAGGAGTGAGATCTGTAGAAAGACAGAGTGGCTGTGGAATGTGCTGGGTGGACGGGAGGAGATCAAAGGACTTCTATAGGGGAGGCAGATGGACATCTGTGGACTAGCCGAAGGAGGGGTTGAGGTCAGGAGGTGAGGTCAGATCCCACGAAGGGAGTAATAAGAGTTTAGTATCCGGTTACCCTTGTCCTGTGGAACCATAAGATGTAAGGATTGGAGAGAAGGAGGAGTGTCTTAAGTGGGATATATATACCTGTGATGGTGAGAAATGTTTGGCTGTCTGAATTACAGCTGTTAAGACCCTTTTTTTAAATATATATTATTTCACCTTTATTTAACCAACCAGGTAGGCTAGTTGAGAACAAGTTCTCATTTACAACTGCGACCTGGCCAAGATAAAGCAAAGCAGTGTGACACAAACAACAACACAGAGTTACACATGGAATAAACAAGCATACAGTCAATAACACAATAGAAAAAAAAGTCTATATACAGTGTGTGCAAATGGCATGAGGAGGTAAGGCAATAAATAGGCCATAGTAGCGAAGTAATTGGGCAGAATTAAACTTGGTTTCAAGCTTCTCTAGTGTCTGTGAGTTGTTTACTCTGAAAAATAAGAACCTAACATCACAAGACATGTTAAAACACAATCTCATGAAATAAATGGGACAACATAGGAGAGGAAAACTTTAACATGTGATATCATGACACTAAACGTGACAACATTGGAGCACATAAAAACCCAGGTGTCAAATGTCATTTTGAAAATAATTGACATTAATTCAATTTAAACAGTCATGGTCCCCTGCAGGCTTTGTCTCGTTGCATCGATAATCTGCTAAATCTAGAACTAGTTACAGTAAAATGCAGGTGTTAATGTTAAAGGACAGTATGCTGCTGTACGCTGATTACTTGGGATTCCCCTTCTGGGTTACTAGCCACCTGAAGTTGCTGCTGTGCCACCAGGTCTGTGGAGATACTGTAGATTGGCACAAACACATTTCTGCGCTTTGCCTAAGTTGCAGTATAAAGTATTCTGACTTAAATGATTGTAAAACCTTGTACTGTGGCCTTTCGTAGCTGAATCAGAATTAGTTAGGTAACATGGATAAATAAGATGTTTTATTTATTTTCATAATATGCTTATGTGGGGAAAGTCACTTGGGGCCCAGAGAGGGGAGAGGTCAGGCTTGTCTTTTACATGTCTGGTAATAGGCAGAATATCAGAAAGGGAGAAGTCAGGTTTGAACATTGTCTTCATAATGAATATATCCGTGAAACCATGTAAAGGGCTCCACTATGTATGTACTCCAGTCACTGCCTCATTTTCCCATTGGGGGGAGGAGTATGGCAGTGTCTGGAACCATTGTATGTTCCCTCTGATGTTGCACTTATCTTGAGATAGTATATGACCTAGAGGCTCACTCCTCTCCGGGAGTTTGTCCAGGAGGGGGGTATTTGAGATGGGAGTATCTAGAATTGACTATTGATATATGCCATTGGATGAGGTAATGTTTTGGTAATAGGAAGTACCAAGAACGAGAAGTAGAACCTCGTCTTAGAGAGCAAAAAGAACAATAATTTATAGCTAATGCTATCTGGCTATGAGATACCCCTCTTTCAAGTAAAATGCCCTTTGTGAAGATCCTATTGTCTGTGGTTCGTTCGTCATTGTGAGTTGAGAGGGGTGGATCTTTGCTATAAAAGATCTCAGTTGCCATTAAGTTGACACTCTCAGAATTCATTTATAGACACTGAATTGATCTGAGAGTCAAAGGCTATGGTGAAGCTCATATTAAAATATTAAGTTTAAAGTATAACTCTGACTTGTGTGTGGTTTGTAAACTCTCCTTATTTAGTAATACAGGAAATTACCACGACAGACCACAATTTGAAATTGGCCTTAAATGTAATTTCAACTCATAACCTTTTGGTCGCTAGAAGCCTGAAATGTCCTGCTACACTGCAGCTACACCAAAATATCTTTGAGCATGAAAGAGATAATGCCACAGACTTATTGGCAACCATGCTAAAAGCTGCCCAGAATCAAGTAAATAACTGTCCAATTATCACCACCAACAGAAAACTAGCAGTACTCAAGGACACTTGAAGTATAAAATAACTTGCGACATCATGGTTGGGAGTGCATCAATGTTTCTGCAGTTGTACCAGTTAACTTGCAACATCTTGGCTGAGAGAGCATCAATGTTTCTGCAGTGGTACCAGTTAACTTGCAACAGTGGCACCAGGAACAAAGGTGGCCCTCTTGAAGCATGTGGGAACAGCAGACTGGGATAGGGATTGATTGAATATGACCGTAAACACACCAGCCAGCTGATCTGCGCATGCTCTGAGGACGCGGCTAGGGATGCCATCTAGGCTGGCAGCCTTGCGAGGGTTAACACGTTTAAATGGCTAAAACATTTAAACGTGTTAACCCTCACACCATTGTTCCTGTTCCCAAGAAAGCTAAGGTAACTGAGCTAAATGACTATCGCCCTGTAGCACTCATGTCCGTCATCATGAAGTGCTTTGAGAGTCTAGTCAAGGATCATATCACCTCCAGCCTACCTGACACCCTAGACCCACTCGAATTTACTTACCGCCCCAATAGGTCCACAGACGACGCAATCTCAATCGCTTGCCAGTTAGATATTTTAAAAGTCTCAAAAACGTACTCGCAAAATGTTGACAGTAACTTACAGGACACTTGTGGCCACTAACAATCTTTCCAGTAACCTACTGTCTTCATTGATTCAACTGTTGACAACATGCACCTTACTTGCTGATTGGCAGCAGTAGCCTAACAGAAGATTACAGGCATGGCTTATTCTAGATGTGGCTTTCAACCAGCTCTATTTGGTCTCCCATAAGAGGGGATGTCATCCCAAAGAATGTGCTCTGTTCATAAGCATTAAGCTTGTACACTGTCAGTTCTGCAGCAAACTTGTTTAGGATAGGGAGCAGTATTTTGACATCCAGATGAAAAGCATGCCCAAAGTAAACTGCCTGTTACTCAGACCCAGAAGCTAGGATATGCATACAATTGGTAGTTTGGATAGAAAACACTCTAAAGTTTCTAAAACTGTTAAAATCATATCTGTGAGTATAACAGAACTGATATGGCAGGCTAAACCCCGAGGACAAACCATCCCCCCCAAAACAACAATTCAGCCTACCACTATTTTCAATGGCTGTCACCTTTATTATAAGGCCAGGTCCTCCCAGATTGCAGTTCCTAGGGCTTCCACTAGATGCCAACAGTCTTTAGAAAGAGTTTCAGGCTGGTATTTGGAAAATGAGCCACAAATTGTAGTTTTTCTAGGTTGCTCCCATTTTGGCTTTAGTGTTTCCAAGCGCGTGAATGAGAACGCGTTCTTTGGTATTTTTCTCCGATAAAGACAATAATGATTCTCGTCTTAAATTTTATTGTTTATTTACGTCTTAGGGTACCTAAGATTTGATTATAAACGTTGTTTGACTTGTTTGGAAAAGTTTATTAGTAACGTTTGGGATTCATTTTGCATGCATTTTGATGGAGGGAAACTGGGTGGATTATTGACTGAAGCACGCCAGCTAAACTAAGTGTTTATGGATATAAAAAGGACATTATCGAACAAAAGGACCATTTGTGATGTAACTGGGACCTTTTGGAGTGCCAACAGAGGCAGATCATCAAAGGTAAGGCATTTATTATATCGCTATTTCTGACTTTCGTGTCGCACCTGCCTGGTTAAAATATGTTTTTCATGGTTTTGTATGCGGCGCGCTGTCCTCAGATAATCACATGGTGTGCTTTCGCCGTAAAGCCTTTTTGAAATCTGACACAGCAGCTGTATTAACAAGAAGTTAAGCTTTATTTTTGATGTATTACATGTTAAATATTTATAATATTGTAGTTTGAATTTGGCGCTCTGCAAATTCCCCGGATGTTGTCGAAGTGTCCCGCTAGTGGCACGCCTTTCCCAAAGTGCTTTCAAGGCTAACGTAAGGGCATGTGATACAACGAACCACACATTTTATTTATAGCTTGTCACTGTGTAATTGTGATACCTGACTATTAGGTCTGTGAGTGTGATGGATCAGCTACGGTAAGTTGTGATTTTAACAATAACCCAACTGTAACTAGTTGCCAGTAAGTTACTGAAATGCAAATGTAAACTGCTTGCGAACCAGCTGCCACTAAACTGGAAGATGCACTATAACAAAGACTGTAGAACTGAAAATGTCAAAAATGATAAAACCACTTAAACTGATACAACATTTCCATTGATGGTTGACACTAATACTACATATTTTAATCCAATGCCCCCAAATATGCTAATGAGCCCCCACTATAAATGTATTATCTTGGGTAGAAAAACAGTACTATTTTACTCGATTATACCGCACATGTATCTGTGAGTTCCTATGTATAGGTGGAACTGGGTTAGAGCTGTCAAATACAGCTGTCAAATACTACCGATATTATAACTGAAGCAGGAAATGGCTGTACAGAGCGGCATTAAGAGAAATCCCATGTGGTCTTGTTTTCAAGTTGGAACACTGGAATGTGATGTAATCTACACCTCGATAAAACTGATAGAAATCCTATCTTTAATGATTTTAAATGTCAGTGTCCTTATTTCTCTACAGCCTACACTTTCTTGTTCTGAACATTTAACTCAAGTAGGATGGGTGTGGCTTCGTGACAATGACCACACGAGCTGCCACTCACCAATTTGACGGCTCTAGGGCAACAGCTCTAACGCTATCATGTGTTAATGCCGCATCTGATTGAAATTAGGCCTTAATGTCAAGTGACCCTGAGCACTGCTACTTTTTAGTTGGTGTTGTCAGATAATTCGCACAATTATTGACTTGATTCCGGGCAACTTTTAGCAAAGTGCAGAAACGTATTCTTGCCAATAAATCTGTGGCCAATCACTGTCATCACCACACTTGTGAAGCAGGAAATTCAGATTGCTGTCATCGAAGAGGTTGTGAGATCAAATCCCAGGTGTGGTTGCATCCCAAGTGTGGGAACCAATGTTGAGGTCAATTGCATTTTAGTTCCAGTCAAATCAGAAAGTAAACCTAAATCAAAAGTATCCTATAAGTTTAAATGCAATTGCAAGTGAGTAATGCCAAGTTTATTTGCAGAACGGGTCAAGAATTACCCAAGTGCATTGTGATTGACATAAAAACATGTGAGAACTTGGTTTTAGAACATGTCACATGTCGCATTACACATGTGACATTTCATGTTACATTTTCACATGTGAAATCGTCTGAAAATGTGCATTTTTTTTAAACAAAAACACGTTTTCACATGATTTCAATTGTGCACATTTTTGGACACTTTACATGTAACATTTGTCTGCATAAAAATGTCATCATAAAAATATGCCAGTTTAAGCTAGCTATATCTGTTTTTTTTTTGCATTGGATGCTTCTCAATTCACAGCCTTCCAAAAATCGCATATGTGGTGAAAGGAGACAGAGCTAGAACAGAGTTTTTCAGACCACGAGACATCCCAAAAATCGGTCTTCTGACAAAACCATCTGTATTGTCCGAACGGTTTGGCCTATAAACTATTATGACCCCTCTATGGAAGGATGAGACTCTCACAAACATGTTGGTTGTCCACAGGCCTCACAAGACATGTCTGAAGGTCCCCCGGTACGTTGAAGAAAATGTATGGAAGTCTGGAGACTGTTTAGTGCCAAAAATAAAGGGTTGAATACATATATTTATATTATATCTGAGACACTTCAAAATAAACTTCCTTTAGTTTTTTATGCGGGACTATCTGTTGTTCCTTGTAGTGAGTCAGTTATTCAATGTGTTTGTATGAACTAATAGCAGTAAATCCAAAACCAATTTTTTTCATCAAATATTTTTTAAATATATTTTTTGATACGTCAAGGGGTCTTAAAATTCAAAATCAAATAGCTAAATGATCCTTTGTATGACCTTCTTAAAACAATTCCATATAGCTTAGTAAAAACCCCTCTCTTGGCTTAGACAGGGTTTAGACTGTTATGGGTGAAGAATATTAGAACATTCAGTTGAAGTGGGAAGTTTACATACACCTTAGTCAAATACATTGAAACTCAGTTTTCACAATTCCTGACATCTAATCCTTGCAAAAATTCCCTGTTTTAGGTCAGTTCCGATCGCCACTTTATTTTAAGAATGTGAAATGTCAGAATAATAGTAGAGAGGATGATTTATTTCAGCTTTTATTTCTTTCATCACATTCCCAGTGGGCCAGAAGTTTACATACACTTAATTAGTATTTGGTAGCATTGCCTTTAAATAGTTTACCTTGGGCCAAATATTTTGGGTAGCCTTCCACAAGCTTCCCACAATAAATTGGGCAAATTTTGGCCCATTCCTCCTGACAGAGCTGGTGTAACTGAGTCAGGTTTGTAGGCCTCCTTGCTCGTACATGCTTTTTCAGTTCTGCCCACACATTTTCTATGGGATTGAGATCAGGGCTTTGTGATGGCCACTCCAAGTAGGCTGAACTGTCTACAGAAAGTATAACAGCTGCTTTGCACTGATATTCAACTGCTGAACAGTACTGTGAACGGAAAGGAATGAAGGTATATTAGACCTGCACATGCATTGTAGTACAAACAATGTCAGAGCCAACTAAGCGTTAAACCTGTATGTTCAATCTCTATCTTAATCTGCAGTACCTTTCTAACATCACCCACTGTCACTTCTATTACCTACAGTTTGGAACTCAGACACACAAATTGGTCTCTGCCAAGCCATTTGACAAAAGCATGAAACAATATAAAGGTCTCTACACACAGGGCACTTACACTTGATTGGGGCCCAGGAATGTGGCTGGTTCTTAACTGTTAATCCCTCAAATGCCTGTGAGAGCAAAGCTGCTTGCTGGGCAACCTGTCTGCCGACACCTCATGCATGCTGGGTAAGTATGCTCATAACACATTCCCCTGACTCAGTCGGTGGTCGGCCCAGCGGCTTGGTGTCCGGTGCTGGTCCGTTAGGTCCACCCAGTTGGACACATTTGGCCCAGCTGGTTTTGTAACCAGAAATGTTGTTAAATGTTGCCACCCCACTTGCTTTGTTATACTCATCTTTGATAGATTAAATGCACCCTGCAAGCAGCTTTGCCCCCACAGGAGTTTTAGAGATTAACAGTTAAGAACCTGCCATCTTTTGACCTTCTTTAGCTTTTCTCAAACTAAGTTAAGACATGAATCACAGGCCTTGATGGCAGGCCTACACAGACATGTATCACAGGTATACATTGCATCACAGGTATACATTGCCAGCAGCATACTACCCTGCATAGATTGCTTTTGAAGCTAAGCAGAGTTGGTCCTGGATGGGAGACCAGATGTAGCTGGAAGTGGTGTTGGAGGGCCAGTAGGAGGCACTCTTTCCTGTGGTCTAAAAAAAAATCCCAATACCCCAGGGCAGTGATTGGGACACTGCCCTGTGTAGGGTGCCATCTTTTGGATGGGAAGTTATTAAACGGGTGTCCTGACTCTCTGAGGCCATTAAAGATCCCATGGCACTTATCGTAAGAGTTGGGGTGTTAACCCCAGTGTCTTGGCTAAATTCCCAATCTGGCCTTCAGACCATCATGGTCACCTAATAATCCCCAGTTTACAATTGGTTCATTCATCCCCCTCCTCTCCCCTGTAACTATTCCCCAGGTCGTTGCTGTAAATGAGAACGTGTTCTCAGTCAACTTACCTGGTAAAATAACAGATACATTTTTTAAAAATCGTGTCATTATGGTCCATTAGAAATACATTTTTAAAGTATTTTTTAGCATACTTTAGCATATTAGCGTGGTCATCTGTGAACGCATCAACGCTATTTTCTCAATGTCTTTAGGGACTATTATTAGTCCAAAAAACTAATTTGGAGGGAAATTGACTTCTAGTCCATGAGTAGAACATTAGTATATTGCTATTGGTTTCCTTATTTTTAAATATACACTATAGGTCAAAAGTTTTAGAACACCTTCTCATTCAAGGGTTTTTCTTTATTTTTTAAAACTATTTTCTACATTGTAGAATAATAGTGAAGACATCAAAACTATGAAATAACACATATGGAATCATGTAGTAACCAAAAAAGTGTTAAACAAATCAAAATGTATCTTATATTTGAGATTCTTCAAATAGCCACCCTTTGCCTTGATGACAGATTTGCACACTCTCATTCTATCAACCAGCTTCACCTGGAATGCTTTTCCAACAGGCTTGAAGGAGTTCCCACATATGCTGAGCACTTGTTGGCTGCTTTTCCTTCGCTCTGTGGGTCCAACTCATCCCAAACCATTTCAATTTGGTTGAGGTAGGGGGATTGTGGAGGCCAGGTCATCTGATGCATCACTCTATCACTCTCCTTATGGGTCAAAAAGCCCTTACACACACTGGAGGTGTGTTGGGTCATTGTCCTGTTGAAAAACAAATTATAGTCTCACTAAGCCCAAACCAGATGGGATGACGTATCGCTGCAGAATGCTGTGGTAGCCATGTTTGTTAAGTGTGCCTTGAATTCTAAATAAATCAAAGACCGTGTCACCAGCAAAACATCCCCGCACCATAACACCTCCTCCTCCATGCTTTACGGTAGGAAATACACATGCAGAGATCATCCGTTCACCCACACCACATCTCACAAAGAACCAAAAATCAACAATTTGGATTCAGGACCAAAGGACAAATTTCTAACAGTCTAATGTCCATTGCTCTTGTTTCTTGGCCCAAGCAAGTCATTTCTTCTTATTGGTGTCCTTTAGTAGTGGTTTCTTTGCGGCAATTCGACGAATGAAGGCCTGATTCATACAGTCTCCTCTGAACAGTTGATGTTGAGATGTGTCTGTTACTTGAACTCCGTGAAGATTTTATTTGGGCTGGTAACTCTAATAAACATATCCTCTGCAGCAGAGGTAACTCTGGGTCTTCCTTTTCTTTGGCAGTCCTCATGAGAGCCAGTTTCATCATAGCACTGGATGATTTTTGCGACTCTACTTGAAGAAACTTTCAACGTTCTTTAAATATTCTGTATTGACTGAACTTCATGTCTTAAAGTAATGATGGACTGTCATTTCTCTTTGCTTATTTGAGCTGTTCTTGCTATAATATGGAGTTGGTATTTTACCAAATAGGGCTATCTTCTGTAAACCATCCCTACCTTGTCACAACACAACTGATTGACTCAAACGCATTAAGAAGGAAAGAAATTCCACAAATGAACTTTTAAGAAGGCACACCTGCAAATTGAAATGCATTCCAGATGACTACCTTATGAAGCTGGTTGAGAGAATGCCAAGAGTGTGCAAAACTGTCATCAAGGCAAAGGGTGGCTACTTTGAAAAATCTCAAATCTCAAATATGTTTAGATTTGTTTAATCTATAAATTTAGTGTGATGTCTCCACTATTATTCCACAATGTAGAAAATAATAAAAAATAAAGAAATCCTTGAATGAGTAGGTGTGTCCAAACTTTTGACTTGTACTGTGTATATATATATATATATATATATATATATATATATATATATATATATATATATATATATATATATATATATATATATATATATTTCCTGAGCTTTCTTATTTCTCCTAGATGTAGGACAAACACTTCAAAACCGTGGTTCTTCTTATTTATTTTACGGCTGTCTTTTTTTTTTCGCCATTTATGAATATGTTATACAATGCGTTTCTATGGCCTATAGTAGTAAAGGCCAAATTCTATTTTTTCTCAAATATTTTGAATACCTAAAGAGGTCCTAAAATTCCAATTCAAATAGCTAAATGATCCATAGAATGACCATCTTATAACAATTCTATGTGCCTGAGTGCTGTCCTAAGGCTCTATGAGGTTGGTTTCGGATATTGATCTGAGCCTCGAACAGCTGGCCGAGGGGACTCTTCTCTTGTTTCAGCTCTTGACATTGTAGGGTTGTGTGATGAAATGTTTGGGGTTGGGGGTGCTTTTTTCAATTCGAATAAGGAGGGGTATTGGCCCAATTGTGCTCTACATGTGTAAGGGTGCGTGCTGGTGGCAGGGAAGTCAAGCGCAGGAGATCGAACTTGGTATAAACGGAGCAGTTTAATAAGTGCTCAAAAACTCCAAAAACCAAAATATACACACAAAAAAACAAGTGGGTACAAAACCTGTCGCACACCAGAACATAACTTCCACAATGCTTACAAACAAACAATCACCGACAAGGACAATGAGGGGGAACAGAGGGTTAAATACACAACATGTAATGAATGGGATTGAAACCAGGTGTGATACAAGACAAGACAAAACCAAAGGAAAATTAAAAGAGGATCAGCGATGGCTTATTTTCCACCATAATTTGCAAATAATTCATTAAAAAATCCTACAATGTGATTTTCTGGATTTTTTTTCTCATTTTGTCTGTCATAGTTGAAGTGTACCTATGATGAAAATTACAGGCCTCTCATCTTTTTAAGGTGGAGAACTTGCACAATTGGTGGCTGACTAAATATTTTTTTGCCCCACGGTATATCCAGTAGAGGAACCTCAACTCAGGTCAGGTACTATAACATATATCCAGTAGAGGAACCTCAACTCAGGTCAAGTACTATAACATATATCCAGTAGAGGAACCTCAACTCAGGTCAGGTACTATAACATATATCCAGTAGAGGAGCCCCAACTCAGGTCAAGTACTATAACATATATCCAGTCAGGTTCATTCAGATATACCTGACAGTTGGCCTAGTGTGTGTGTGTGTGTGTGTGTGTGTGTGTTTTGGGGGTACTTTGAGTTGATTCTGACTCTGCTATTATGAGACGCAGATTGGAGTGTTGCAAATTGGGAGGGGAGAAATAATTAGCCAGGCTAAATCTGGGGGGGGGATTATCAGAAAACAGAAAAGGTGCTTGTGCCTTTGTCCAGCTATGCTCCCTGCTTCCACCATCTAACTCATGTACATATTTGCATTGTGTTGGCCTGTGTTTCCTATTGTTTCTAGTGTTCAAATGAAGTCAGAATCATCTTTGTCATCTGAGAACATGGATTTGATTTCCAGTACCTGACAGTAACTGTGCCGAGGTGTTTGTGAATAGCTACTTTTGGATTCTCATACTCCAGAGGTAAGAGTTATAAATTCACTATTTTCTTACTCATATTCATAAGCTACCATGCTCGGTTTGGGGCTAATCACAGACCTGTAGGCTCCAAATGTGTGTGTAAAGAATCAAGGGTGTTTAGTTGAGTCTAGTCTCCATTATAAAACTATTTGTTGAATGATTTAAAGGAGCATGGAAGAACCTCAAAGAAAACATACCATCAAAATGCATCTTATATGCCTGCCCTTACAGAAAATCCACATGATTTCACATGTTGAAAATCACATGATTTCACCTTACATTTTATGTGAAATCATGTGAAAACACGTTTTGGAACATAACGTGATCACGTTTTCATATGTGTCGTTTAATGAAATCACATGTTGCTCTACATGTTATCACATTATCTTCACATAAGATCACATGTGATCACATGAAAACATGTTTTTGGAACACTTCCCGTGTTCACATATGAAATTCATATGGTTTTTCCATAACGGTGAGCCAGCTGAGATGCAGTGTGCTGTCCTGTGTCTGACTGGATAGGATGGGTGATTCAGCAGAGGACAGAGCGAAGCTGATCAGCCAACAGGAACTGTGTGTCCCTGACAAGCACGCCACCAAATGCCCCTGCTGTTCCACACTCAAGGTTCTTCATGATGCTTTAAAATGCACACGCACGAATTTGCATGCACTCTGTCTGCCCACGCATCCACGCATGCACATGTAACCGGTGTGAAATGGTTAGAGGGGTGCGTGCTAATAGCGTTTCAATCGGTGACGTCACTCGCTCTGAGACCTTGAAGTCGTTGTTCCCCTTGCTCTGCAAGGGCCGTGGCTTTTGTGGAGCGATGGGTAACGGTGCTTCGTGGGTGACTGTTGTTGATGTGTGCAGAGGGTCCCTGGTTCGAGCCCAGGTAGGGGTGAGGAGAGGGACGGAAGCAGAACCGTTACACACACACACACAGACACGTGTGAACATATGCACTCACGTCGTTCCCATGCAGACACACACAGACAAAAAACCATTGACAAGCACATTCATACAGACAAAAAGACAATAATGTGTTTGTCAGCAGTACATCTTGGCCCTGTCGTCTGCCTCCTTCTCCAAGGCTCTGTCCGGGAACTACATGAAGAGTGCCATCACTCAGAGAGACACCTTGACCTGTCCAGCTCTCTCATCGGACTCAAAGATGGCAGCTTTGAGATGGGTATCAACAATAACATTGAGTTGCTTGAGAATTCACATAGTAAAAACCAGATACAGACTACAGTATGGTCCATTTTTTTGTGGTTCAATCAGTCTGCTCTCAATACTGTCCAGTTTAATAGTTGTTCCTATTAATTTATTGACTGGCAGTTTGTCCATAACTTTACTGTCAAACCCCTAGCATTGTTTTATGTGCTGCTATGTTGTGGTAGTCTGGAATCCAAACTGATATGCTCTTTTTAGTAAAAAATCTAAGCTTAAATGTGCATTTCCAGACTACTGTAGTGTTGTGGTTTCTTGCAGCTAACCTGCTGTTCCTGGCTGTGGTCAGCCATTTTGGGGCGAAGCTGCACCGGCCCAGGCTCATTGCTATGGGCTGTTTCCTCATGGCTGTAGGATCCTTCCTCACAGGCCTGCCACACTTCTTCATGAGACGGTAAAACAACTGAAATACTGGATAAACTTGTACTTGTAGAGATACTCCTATACAGATGATAGTTTCACTTTAGAAATAAAGAAATCTATCCAGTTGTTGATTAATTTCGAACTAAAGTTTTGCGTAATTGGTCAGGTGTTTGATTATGCTTTGGGGCCATACATGTTAAGAGTTGGGATTAAGAGACGCTATAACAAGGAGCAGAACCAGAAACGAGGAGCTCCACCTTCTCTCTGTACAAGTTACGGGCAAGTCCACAGGCAAGTCCATGTCCCCTCCCCTTTCAAAATTCGAAAGATGCCAACACAAAATAACCAGTAAAAATAACACAAAAAAAGACGGGAACTATTACAGAGCGATGGCCCACGCATCCCATTCCATCCTGACAGATTCGACCTAACCAGCTATGTTTACGTAGACTGACATGCCCGAGATCCAGATGGAGCCATCTTTCTGACAGTACCACTCACATCTGAGAAACATCTTCACCTGTCACTACCACTATAATTCTACTTTCCTGCAGTAGTCTCGCTTGGCCTGACTTGTCGAAGGCTGAACTAGCATGAAACTTTACTTTCAAGACTATTTCTGGAACTACAGATGCCACTTGGCTTTATGGGCAACTGTGGTGCAATGTACAAGTTGTACAGTATATGCATAATCCTGAATAAACGAGGTATGCTGTGTACCTGTGTGTCTCTGTATGATTCCCTCTGTAGACTATATGAGGGACTCCAGCTCCCACATGTGGATTAATGTGTTCCTGAGGAACACTCTGAGGGGGATAGGAGAGACCCCCGTAACCCCACTAGGCATCTCCTACATTTGACGACTTCGCTAAAGCTGAAAACTCTGCTTTTTACATTGGTGAGTTAATTCCACTCGCAGCAAAGTGGAAGCCACTGTGTGTGTGTGTGTGTGTGTGTGTGTGTGTGTGTGTGTGTGTGTGTGTGTGTGTGTGTTTGTTTGTTAACCGTAAAATGAGCGTGTGTCATGTATTCTAAATACGTCATGACTAGGTTTGCAAAATGTCATGACTAGGTTTTGCAAAAAAACAAAAAGGGAATGTATAGAAAGTTCCAGGAGTTTTGCGACCCGAGTCATGACATATGTAACTGAGTAGATAGGGCTGCAGGCTTAACTGTGTGTCTTATGGTTGACAGCACGTCTACAGACCGTCACACTGCTAGGTCCCGTGTTTGGTTTCCTGCTGGGGTCGTTGTGTGCCAGACTCTATGTAGACATTGGATATGTCGATCTGGTTAAGATAATCACGTACTGTACATATTACTGTGTTCGGGTCCTTTCTACTAAGCAATGTATAATCATTTTGAATCCAAATCCATTCAAAACCACGCAAAAAAAATTGTCAAACAATTCCCTTTATGTTATTACTATTATCCGTATGGTATGTGTATCAGTGTTTATGATAGAGATGTGTCTCGCCTCTTCCGGAGGCTGTGAACGTCACCCCAAGGATGCCCGCTTGAGTGGGGACCGGGTGGCTGGGTTCCCTGGTCTCCTCTGTCATCGTGCTCCTGTCAGGCAGGGAGAGGAGAGCAAGCTGCCTCCCAGCACCACCTACTCAGGCTGGGGCAGGGAACATCACCCCACATCAGACCATGGCGCTGAAATTGCAAAAGGTAGTCAGACTTTCATTGGCGACGTTCAGATAAATAGTGACTAGAGACCAATGTTTTCTGGGTCACTCAAGTCATGTGGACAAGAAAGATGCCTGGCCCCATTTGAGATAGGCACAGGATATATGTCTATCTCTTATGATGGACATTTCAATACAGGGACGATACATTCTATACCGGGCCGTCTAACTGTAAAGAATAAAGACTTGAGGCATTCACATAACACAAAGCAGAAAATGTAACCGTGTTGTATGTTTTTCTCTTGTAGTTTCAGGTTTCCTACCGTCATACCGTGCTTTCTGCTTCTGTGTGGCAGCATCCAGAAGTTCAACTCAATCATTGGCCTGCTCATGTTCAAAGCCAAGTACATGGAACAGCAGTTTGGCCAATCAGCAGCCAGAGCCAACTTCCTCATTGGTTAGAAAATGTAGCTACATGTTTCTCAATCACCTACCATCTTTATAAACCAACTATGGCCTCTCCGTCGCGTTTCCTTCTGGTCCTTTCTCATTGTGACGTCAAACTCTATTGGTTGGATTGGGCCTGAGGTTTAGGTCAGAGACAGAGACAAGGGCTGTGCTTAGACAGGCCACTTATGATATTTTATCCATTAATTGGCCTTTTGACATATCACATCAGATATTTTCGCATTAGCTTCTTTTCAGAGCATATCAGATTGGTCAAAAGACCAAATACCAGGGATGCAAACTAGTCACCTTTCGGTGAATCAAAAATAGGTAACATACATGATTCGTGTAGAGCTGATGAGAAAAGTTTGGGAGGGAGGGCTTTGGACCACTACTGGCTGTAAGCAAATGACTGATGCGCATTTGGAGTAATACTGGCTGTATCCAAGGCTCAGTCAATCAGTCACATTACAACAGAATGCAGCATGCGACTGAAGAGAGAAGAGACAACCAGCAGTTACAGCATCAGCGCTCGCTCTGGAAAGACAGCAGCGTGTGGAAAGGCAGTTTGCCAGTTACAGCAGCGCGTCCCCTGAACGATAACGAAGAGGTAGGTGAGAAGCCTGACCACGGAGACTGGGGTGAGAAGGTGATGAAGCTACTTCATGACCTGTAACTGAAAAACAATGGCATTTGGAAAGTTTGAGGTGAGGGAGCAAGTGTGATGGAACAAGAATTGTTAGCATTGTATATTGCTAGTTGGATTGAATTCTCCGCGTTAGCTAGCCAGAGAAATGTTGAGCAACACTATCCAATTTAGCTGATCAAATAATTGAGTTTATGGTGTGAGAATTAGCTGGGTAATGAAGTCAGACAACTAGCTAACAGGAACGTTACAACATCGGATAAGCTAACGTTAGTAAACGAACCAACTCGCTATAGTATTAACTGGTATACGACTTCTTGCCGTTCCTCAAGTTATATTGTTAACGTAGTTGCTTACTGGACCCTGGCAATCTGTGTGAAATGTTAACTAGCTAACGACCTAACTACTATCAATGAACCAGCTGTATTTCATCTCCTTAATGGCCTACCTCCTCCTTCTGCAGTTTGACATGGAGTTTTACAACATTCCTACAACGTGTAATTATTACATCTGATTGGTTGGTTGGTGGGTCATTTATATTTAAAAACAAAAGTTTTGATCAGTGGAATATGAGGGAGAGTTAGACCAAAACACACATGGGCTTGTGCCGGGGCTCCCTCTTGTGGGAATATACAGTATGGTTGTTACTGAGCCAGGATTCCTGGCTGTTTTGTCACTGTGCCTATGTCAATGATAGTTCAGCAACAATTATTTAAACATTTTTGCCAGCCATTTTCTCTGTCCTCCAGGATCCCTGGAATTTAACGAGACTGCCCCTGCTTGGCTTGGGAGTGGGACCCTGTGTGCTCAGACAACGGCATCACCTACACCTCCCCCTGCCTCGCAGTCTGCTGCAGCTTTACAGGATACGGAACGAACACCGTATTATTAATAATGTCCTGAGTGTACAAAACATTCACAGGGATGCTGGCCCATGTTGACTCCAATGCTTCCCACAGTTGTGTCAAGTTGGCTGTATGTCTTTTGAGTGGTGGACCATTCTTGATGCACACGGGAAACTCTAGAGCGTTGATTAAAAACGGCAGCGTTGCAGTTCTTGACACAAACTGGTGCCCCTGGCACCTACTACCATGCCCTGTTCAAAAGCACGTAACTATTTTGTCTTGCCCATTAACCCTCTGAATGGCACACATACACAATCCATTTCTCAACTGCCTTACAATATATTTTTTTTACCTGTCTCCTCTTTATCTACACTGAGTGGATTTAACAAGTAACATCCGTAAGGGATTATAGCTTTCACCTGGTCAGCATATGTCCTGGAAAGAGCAGGTGTTCTTAATGTTTTGTACACTCAGTGTAACTCAATGGCACTGAAATAAGTTATTTTCAACCATTACCTGGTACCTTGTTGGGGCCTTATCTCCCACCTGGGATGAAGAGGACTAAGTAAGTAATTGCTGATTGGCAATAAACTATTATTTTGATATGTGGAAAAAATATGGTGTGCAATTCCTATGTAGAGAAGGTTATCTCTGGTAGTTATTCAATATGACTTCAAGTTTTACAGGACACTCTTGTAAAATAGATTTTTAATGTCAATGTGACTCCCTGTTTAAATAAAAGTTCAATCAAATTAAAATAAACATCAACACAGGATATGGGGTACGCATGGTATCACATTATACTGCTGCACCTGCATTCCAGAAAAATTCCAGCATCTGGAATAGACTCAACATGTTTGAGGGGGGATAAAGAAATGTGGGGGAAGAGGTGGCTGTCGAATGTATGATTCTGATATGTACAGGTAAGTTCATTGTGTGTGTGTGGGGGGCGCGCCAATGTGTGAGTGTCCATGCATAGTCTGAGGTGGGTTTGAATATGAATGAGCAGCAGTGTTGTGATGTGTCCTATCCTGTCCTTGCAGAGTGATCTTCCTTGCCCTCATCACATGTCTCGGTGGCTCCTCCTACTTTTTCATCATCGCAGTCATTACAGTTTGGGAGGGGGTCAGCCCCCACAATCATTGCTAAAGATCGAACTTCAGACTCTCCCCAAAACAACCGAACCCCACAACAAACCGAAAGAGATTTAAGGTGCACACCCCTAAAGAGGTAGCCAGAACAGGATAACTCCCTCCAAGCTCACAAAGACACAGGAGCAGGAACTATCTGACACAGTGGAGGAGGAATTATCCAACACCCAGGGAGAGAGAACGAGTGACCTCAGTCGAACACAGACAGTAGGGAGAGGTGGGAGAGGAGGAGGTTACCCCAGATGCCATTCCTCCTGCTCATGTGAGCAAGCAAAGAGATGACAAGCCTTCTGATCAGGCCAACAGGCAGGCCGAGGGAGTAGTCATAGTGATTCACACCCACAGAGAGAAAGACAACCCACACAACCTATTGGCTGAGATGAACCACACAGAGTTAGAGGCAGAGGGCTTTCAGGGCTAGTCAGTCAGCCAGCCTGCTCTGATCCTCAAGTCAGTTGTATTTAAATTCATGTTCATTGAAGATTTTTATTCATGATTTGAAAAGTCCCATTTACTTAATGATATATTTTCACTGTCTGCAACCCTCAAGAACCAGGGTGAGTCTGGGTCACCCTTTTCCTGGGCAAACTCAACGTACATATTGTCTTAGATTAGGCAAAAATGTTCATCTTTTAACCTTGCTTGAATAAAGCAATGCATTTTTTATAGTGCGCAAGAGTTGCACTTTTTCCTTTTCTATTGTAACGGTTTTCTTTAGGTGAAGTAGAGGCGGACCAAAACGCAGCGTGATTATATTGATTCATGTTTAATAAACAAAGATAAACATGAACACTACAAAACAATACGTGGAAAACCAAAAACAGCCCTATCTGGTGCAAAACAAAGAGACAGGAACAATCACCCACAAACACACAGTGAAACCCAGGCTACCAAAATATGGTTCCCAATCAGAGACAATGACTAACACTTGCCTCTGATTGAGAACCATATCAGGCCAGACATAGAAATAGACAAACAAGACATCCAACATAGAATGCCCACTCAGATCACACCCTGACCAACCAAAACATAGTAACATACAAAGCAAACTATGGTCAGGGTGTGACATCTATGATGATTAAATGTTTTGGTTGCACCTCAACTCGTTGGTTGAGCTCCCTCCCCTCCGTTTTTTTGGTTCTCAAATTCTACTTTTTACAAATATTTTTTACATGTAGTAAGTAAATTATTAAAAGCTTTAAAATTGGGATGTTTCCCACTTATTTACACAACCTACTCCACACTTGCAAAGTGAAAGTTTATAGAAATGTTCTGAAATTAAGTAGTAAACAGGAAAAGCAGAATTGAATCCAATTATTAAAATGCAAATAATTTAATGGTGTATGGTTCAATCCCATTTCTGAAGGTCTGATGAATAACTAATATTGTTCCTCCTCTTCCTTGTGGCAGGCGCAGCAGCACACTGCCCTCCAAAGCCTGAAAAAAAATCGCCGGACTTTCCCTTTGCATGCAGCTCTGCATGGAACATCCAGTGTCACATCCTTGGTGACGTGTGGGGTGACATCTGGGATGACCACAGCAACATCCTCTGGAAAGGGAGAAAAGAGGGACAGAAAGTAAACAAATGCAAACCGTAGGTTCTAAACACTGGCCAGTTGAAAGGTTCTACTAAGATGTCATGACAAACGGCACCTGTCAGTGTTACTCACCTGCTTGGATGTCAGTTGACAGAGTGGCGAAGACGGCCATCTTGAGAGTCCTTTCTTCAGGTGTGACATCCACAACCTCCAAGAGTGAAGAGATGGGCTCTGCCTCTCTGTTAAGGGTGATGTCCACAACATTCAGGTGGAAAGAAGCCAGATCTGCCTCTTTGTTACGGGTGATGTTCACAACCTCAAGGTGGGAAGAAGCTGGATCTTGCTGTGTCTTAGAGGTGATGTCCTGAACCTCAAGGTGTGAATTAGCCGGGTCTGCTTCTGTCTTAGGGGTGATTTCCACAACCTCCAAGTGGGAACAAGCTCTGTCTGCCTCTGTTTTAGGGCCGATGTCCGCAACTTCCAGGTGGGAACAGGCCGGGTCTGCCTCTGTCTTACGTGTTATGTCCACAACCTCCAGGTGGGAAGCAGGCCGGGTCTGCCTCTGTCTTACGTGTTATGTCCAAACCTCCAGGTGGGAACAGGCCGGGTCTGCCTCTGTCTTACGTGTTATGTCCACAACCTCCAGGTGGGAAAGGCCGGGTCTGCCTCTGTCTTACGTGTTATGTCCACAACTTCCAGGTGGGAACAGGCCGGGTCTGCCTCTGTCTTACGTGTTATGTCCACAACCTCCAGGTGGGAAGATGCCGTGTCTGCCTGTGTGTTATGGGTGATGTCCACAACCTCAAGGTGGGAAGAAGCAGGGTCTGCCTCTATGTTAGTGGTGATGTCCACAACCTCAAGGTGGGAAGACGCCTGGTCTGCCTCTATGTTAGCGGTGATGTCCACAACCTCCAGGTGGGAAGACGCCTGGTCTGCCTCTATGTTAGCGGTGATGTCCACAACCTCCAGGTGGGAAGAAGCCTGGTCTGCCTCTGTGTTAGCGGTGATGTCCACAACCTCCAGGTGGGAAGAAGCCTGGTCTGCCTCTGTCTTAGCGGTGATATTCACAACCTCCATGTGGGAAGAAGCCGGATCTGCCTCTGTGTTAGGAGTGACAACAACAATCCTGATGAGCTCTACTACTACAAGTCACCGAGATGTCATCACAACAGGCATCTGTCAGAGTGCTCTCTATCATTGCTACTCACCTGCTAGGATGTCTGGAGGTGCGGTGGAGATGGCCGCAGCGACGACAGGGAGGACTGGAAAGGTGGCTGCAGGGGGCTGGAAGCAGCTCTGTACCTCGTCAGCCACAAGGGCACAGACAGATCTCATATAAAATGGGCTCTGGAGGTCATCCGTGGAGAAGGACTGACTGATTCTCCCGAGGATTGACAGCACAGATTCAAAAGCCGCAGCCCGGGAGAAAGGGATTTGAGGGGAAGGGGCCTTTAACATGCTGGAGAGCTTCTCCACTACGGCCGCCACCATGCCCACGGCCATCCCGCTTATTAGGATTGGGTGTCCTGAATGGCCTTCCTCTGGCTGAAGCCACAGGGCCAGGAGGAGCCTGGGCACCACCTCCACAACCACCTGGGATGGGCTGAGCAGATTGCTACGGGGCTCATTGGACAGCTCGCCCATAATGCTCCTTACAGCTCTTTCCACGATGCTGTGGACCTTAGGGTCTCTGAAATCAACAAAAAGGAGAAGACAAAGCTAAACGATGTGCAATGTGCTCACAGAGAACACTGTTACAGATGTGCAGATAAATGGATCAAGTCATATGCAGGGTAGTACATGGAACTCACATGTCAGCTGGCGAGGTGGGGTGCAAGGAGCGGCGGAGCGTGCAGACAGCCTCGTGCTCTATGTCTAGCATTTTTAGGCAAGTGTTGACTTCCCAGGTCTGCCGTAGGAAACAGGAAGTCCGATTAGTGAAATTTCACAACATATCTATTCTGCTGTACTAACTAGTTGTTGAAAGGCTAGTAAAGAGCTCACTGACTTGTAGTATGTGTCTAACTCTCATTGTCTTACCAGCCGAGCGAGGTCATTCCCCTCCTCCAGGGTTTCCTTCCACACCCTTCAAATAAAACACAGAGCAATTCAACTTTCCTGGCTTCTGATTTTTCTGTTGTTTATTTTACCCACACCTCTTGGAGTGCTGCTGGTGACAGGGAATGGCAGTGAAGGTGAGTGATGACGTGGTACTCACCTCTCCCTAAGGGATTTTTTGCCCTGAGACACCAGCCAGCCGCTCATGTGCTCCGTGGTGACATGGTGCGGGACCTGGCCTTGACTCTGGAGCAGCAGATAGTGGACCATGAGCTTCTTCTGCAAGATGAGATAAGGTGTGAGACAGTGCCACGAAATACCATATCATGTGCATTCTGAAGGGCCTGCATCACCATTTGCGAGTGTTATTAAGAACTCTTATGACCATCTTCTCTAAACTGTCTTGAAATACAACTCTCTTTCTGTTGTTTATGTTTTTTGGGGATGAATCTTACCTGTTTATTGTAATATGTTTCCTCCCAGCAGGCCTGCAGAGTCTGGAAATAAAGGCTGCTTCTGCAGAATTCCTTTGAAGAGAATGACAATAATGATGCTTTGTTATGCACATTGTGCACAGGCATTTATAGTCTGCTAAAATGAAAATCTCCAAAGATTACCTTTGTGGGACCATAAGTGAACTCCGGAATGCACCAAACCCTATCCATGGTAAGATGGGGTAGAAACGCAGCGCTATAGAAATACGAGATGCTCTAGAGATAACAGGAATAAGTTAAAGTCACGAATGATCAATTACTGTGGAGTCGTCCAATATGCTGCACTTAGAATTGAGTTGTAGGCAATGTTTGGCGTGAAATAGAATGTTTACATTCTATTGCTATGGAGAAATGGAATGTGTAGAACCTTTATAAATGGGTAAGCTTCTATGTCTTTATGTCGTGAAGATTAAGCTCTTTATTTTGTCATAATGTGTATATATGAGGATTGGAACCTGTTTCGATTCATGACGCGAGTATCCAGCTGCATGTTGCTTAGACCTACTAATCCAACCTTGGTTTACAAGTGAAATTAATTGTTTACCAATGCCTATACAAATATATTAACCGTAACTATTTAAAGCAATGATTGTCAATTGAAAATGTGGTTGTTGTGTTACCTTCTTGTGTCAGTCCTCTTAAGCACGTTATTCCAATATTTCCGAGCTCTGAATTGAGATAAGGTACACTTGCAACGCTAATTGGTTAAAAATAAGAGTATCAATGACACTAAACGTATGACTTGGATTATATGCATAATAGTTTCGTAAAAAAGGTATCGCTCAGCGTGGGAGCTTTTGCTGGGTGGTGGAAGTATTCTATAAATGTCTCCATGTCAGGTATAGACCATCACTTCGTTGTCTTGTTGGTAATATAAAAATGCATGACAGTCTGCATTGTAATAGTCTAACAGTTGTTTTTCATTTTGTTTCTCACATTAAACAGACATTTGAGAACGGAATTGCTTACAGTTGTACCTATCATGCACAGACACACTAAAGCTGTACAGTGTAGTTTGATAAATCAGTTAAAATTATTTGCAAATGTATTCCCTATTATTTACAAATCGAAAGATGTAACATTTGAAATGAATGTGGCAGAACAGCTTAGCATAGAATTTCTGTGGGAGTCTTTTCCTTCAGTCTTTTTGCCTCCTAGGCCTCGTTTCTCATTAGATGGGATTTCCCCAGTGCCAACTTGACAGGAGATGGCCGCTGTCTACTGTCATGTGGTGCTGAATGACAGATCTCGCTTTGCCGATTTCACTGTTGTCCATGGTGCTGAAATATCCAAGTATTTCCCGCACCAAGTATCTTGCTAGTTGGATCGAATTCTCCGCGTTAGCTAGCCAGAGAAATGTTGAGCAACACTATCCAACTTAGCTGATCAAATAATTGAGTTTATGGTGTGAGAATTAGCTGGGTAATGAAGTCAGACAACTAGCTAACAGGAACGTTACAACATCGGATAAGCTAACGTTAGTAAACGAACCAACTCGCTATAGTATTAACTGGTATACGACTTCTTGCCGTTATTCAAGTTATATTGTTAACGTAGTTGCTTACTGGACCCTGGCAATCTGTGTGAAATGTTAACGAACTAACTATCTATGAACTAATGCTTTCCCTCTACAGTAACGTTGTGGTTAATTTTCAGAATGAGAGAATTGGGTGAAAATGAGGCGTCAAGACTTGAGTGTCATATGCAGTAAAGTCTTGGAAACAAATAACATTGGATTGCTTTCTTCACATTTTTTAGCAGTGAGATAGGTTCACATTAACCACGTTTTATTTTACACACAGAGACTGATAATGTAGATCATAGTCTTTGTTGTTTAATTAGTTAAATCCTGCCTTCCCCCTATTGTGGATATTTTTGACTGTTTCACCTTTTTGTGCCCTCACCAGTTTGCATCCCTGAATTACTCAAAAAAATATGTGAATTGGGCTGTCTAAACACAGCCATAGAAACCTGGACATGCTCCAACTGAAATGTTCCCTCCTGTCAGCATTGATGGCTTAGGGTCGTTGTCCTATTGGAAGGTGAACGTCATTTCCGGTCTCAACTTGCAGGCTTGTTTTCGAGTTGCTGTGCGTTTTGTTGCCAACCTATTTTGCTACCTGACAACTTTACGGTTTTCACTTTTTAATTACCGTTCATATATTTATTTATTTTTTCCTCAACTTTTTCACTCCGGACGCTTTATCTGGACACGATTCGTCAGGACCTCCAACAGCCGAAGCTAAGTAGTAACTTTAACATTATGCCTTCTAATTGCAGAAGCTGTACTCGCCTTACGGCGAGGATAGCTGTGCTACAAGCCCAGCTTCAGACGCAATCGTTAGGCAAGGGTAATTTCAGTGTAGGAAAGGATGAAACAGCGTCTGTGCCACCAGTAAGTACAGATAGTAGTATAAATCCCCTCACACGGTCCCCGCAGCCGGACAATTTTCTCACGGTTTCTGGAAGGAAATGCTGTAGGAACGCTCAACCGGTGTCGCTCATTCAGCCGACAGAAACTTTCAACCGGTTTTCCCCATTAAGCAGCGAGTCGGAGTCAGAGGCCGAGTCTTCTCTGGTCTCTACTCCTCCCGTTACGGGGTCTGAGACGCCGAAGCTTCCCACCATTAGCTCTGACAAATTGAAAACTCCAGTCATTGGCGACTCCATTACCCGCAGTATTAGACTTAAAACGAATCATCCAGCGATCATACACTGTTTACCAGGGGGCAGGGCTACCGACGTTAAGGCTAATCTGAAGATGGTGCTGGCTAAAGCTAAAACTGGCTAAAAGTGTAGAGAGTATAGAGATATTGTTATCCACGTCGGCACCAACGATGTTAGGATGAAACAGTCAGAGATCACCAAGCGCAACATAGCTTCTGCGTGTAAATCAGCTAGAAAGATGTGTCGGCATCGAGTAATTGTCTCTGGCCCCCTCCCAGTTAGGGGGAGTGATGAGCTCTACAGCAGAGTCTCACAACTCAATCGCTGGTTGAAAACTGTTTTCTGCCCCTCCCAAAAGATAGAATTTGTAGATAATTGGCCCTCTTTCAGGGACTCACCCACAAACAGGACCAAGCCTGACCTGCTGAGGAGTGACGGACTCCATCCTAGCTGGAGAGGTGCTCTCATCTTATCTACCAACATAGACAGGGCTCTAACTCCTCTAGCTCCACAATGAAATAGGGTGCAGGCCAGGCAGCAGGCTGTTAGCCAGCCTGCCAGCATAGTGGAGTCTGCCACTAGCACAGTCAGTGTAGTCAGCTCAGCTATCACCATTGAGACCGTGTCTGTGCCTCGACCTAGGTTGGGCAAAACTAAACATGGTGGTGTTCGCCTTAGCAATCTCACTAGGATAAAGACCACCTCCATTCCTGTCATTATTGAAAGAGATCATGATACCTCACATCTCAAAATAGGGCTACTTAATGTTAGATCCCTTACTTCAAAGGCAATTATAGTCAATGAACTAATCACTGATCATAATCTTGATGTGATTGGCCTGACTGAAACATGGCTTAAGCCTGATGAATTTACTGTTTTATATGAGGCCTCACCTCCTGGCTACACTAGTGACCATATCCCCCGTGCATCCAGGAAAGGCGGAGGTGTTGCTAACATTTACGATAGCAAATTTCAATTTACAAAAAAAAAAAGACGTTTTCGTCCTTTGATCTTCTAGTCATGAAATCTATGCAGCCTACGCAATCACTTTTTATAGCTACTGTTTACAGGCCTACTGGGCCATATACAGCGTTTCTCACTGAGTTCCCTGAATTCCTATCGGACCTTGTAGTCATAGCAGATAATATTCTAATCTTTGGTGACTTTAATATTCACATGGAAAAGTCCACAGACCCACTCCAAAAGGCTTTCGGAGCCATCATCGACTCAGTGGGTTTTGTCCAACATGTTTCTGGACCCACTCACTGTCACAGTCATACGCTGGACCTAGTTTTGTCCCATGGAATAAATGTTGTGGATCTTAATATTTTTCCTCATAATCCTGGACTATCGGACCACCATTTTATTATGTTTGCAATTGCAACAAATAATCTGCTCAGACCCCAACCAAGGAACATCAAAAGTCGTGCTATAAATTCACAGACAACACAAAGATTCCTTGATGTCCTTCCAGATTCCTTCTGTCTACCCAAGGACGCCAGAGGACAAAAATCAGTTAACCACCTAACTGAGGAACTCAATGTAACCTTTCGCAATACCCTAGATGCAGTTGCACCCCTAAAAACTAAAAACATTTCTCATAAGAAACTAGCTCCCTGGTACATAGAAAATACCCGAGCTCTGAAGCAAGCTTCCAGAAAATTGGAACGGAAATGGCGCCACACCAAACTGGAAGTCTTCCGACTAGCTTGGAAAGACAGTACCGTGCAGTACCGAAGAGCCCTTCCTGCTGCTCGATCATCCTATTTTTCTAACTTAATTGAGGAAAATAAGAACAATCCTAAATTCCTTTTTGATACTGTCGCAAAGCTAACTAAAAAGCAGCATTCCCCAAGAGAGGATGACTTTCACTTTAGCAGTGATAAATTCATGAACTTCTTTGAGGAAAATAGTATGATTATTAGAAAGCAAATTACGGACTCCTCTTTAAATCTGCGTATTCCTCCAAACCTCAGTTGTCCTGAGTCTGCACAACTCTGCCAGGACCTAGGATCAAGAGAGACGCTCAAGTGTTTTAGTACTATATCTCTTGACACAATGATCATGGCCTCTAAACCTTCAAGCTGCATACTGGACCCTATTCCAACTAAACTACTGAAAGAGCTGCTTCCTGTGCTTGGCCCTCCTATGTTGAACATAATAAACGGCTCTCTATCCACCGGATGTGTACCAAACTCACTAAAAGTGGCAGTAATAAAGCCTCTCTTGAAAAAGCCAAACCTTGACCCAGAAAATATAAAAAACTATTGGCCTATATTGAATCTTCCATTCCTCTCAAAAATTTTAGAGAAGGCTGTTGCGCAGCAACTCACTGCCTTCCTGAAGACAAACAATGTATGCAAAATGCTTCAGTCTGGTTTTAGACCCCATCATAGCACTGAGACGGCACTTGTGAAGGTGGTAAATGACATTTTAATGGCATCAGACCGAGGCTCTGCATCTGTCCTCGTGCTCCTAGACCTTAGTGCTGCTTTTGATACCATCGATCACCACATTCTTTTGGAGAGATTGGAAACCCAAATTGGTCTACACGGACAAGTTCTGGCCTGGTTTAGATCTTATCTGTCGGAAAGATATCGGTTTGTCTCTGAATGGTTTGTCCTCTGACAAATCAACTGTAAATTTCGGTGTTCCTCAAGGTTCCGTTTTAGGACCACTATTGTTTTCACTATATATTTTACCTCTTGGGGTTGTTATTCGAAAACATAATGTTAACTTTCACTGCTATGCGGATGACACACAGCTGTACATTTCAATAAAACATGGTGAAGCCCCAAAATTGCCCTCGCTAGAAGCATGTGTTTCAGGCATAAGGAAGTGGATGGCTGCAAACTTTCTACTATTAAACTCGGACAAAACAGAGATTCTTGTTCTAGGTCCCAAGAAACAAAGAGATCTTCTGTTGAATCTGACAATTAATCTTAATGGTTGTACAGTCATCTCAAATAAAACTGTGAATGACCTCGGCGTTACTCTGGACCCTGATCTCTCTTTTGAAGAACATATCAAGACCATTTCAAGGACAGCTTTTTTCCATCTACGTAACATTGCAAAAATCAGAAACTTTCTGTCCAAAAATGATGCAGAAGAATTAATCCATGCTTTTGTCACTTCTAGGTTAGACTACTGCAATGCTCTACTTTCCGGCTACCCGGATAAAGCACTAAATAAACTTCAGTTAGTGCTAAATACGGCTGCTAGAATCCTGACTAGAACCAAAAAATTTGATCATATTACTCCAGTGCTAGCCTCTCTACACTGGCTTCCTGTCAAAGCAAGGGCTGATTTCAAGGTTTTACTGCTAACCTACAAAGCATTACATGGGCTTGCTCCTACCTATCTCTCTGATTTGGTCCTGCCGTACATACCTACACGTACGCTACGGTCACAAGACGCAGGCCTCCTAATTGTCCCTAGAATTTCTAAGCAAACAGCTGGAGGCAGGGCTTTCTCCTATAGAGCTCCATTTTTATGGAACGGTCTGCCTACCCATGTCAGAGACGCAAACTCGGTCTCAACCTTTAAGTCCTTACTGAAGACTCATCTCTTCAGTAGGTCATATGATTGAGTGTAGTCTGGCCCAGGAGTGGGAAGGTGAACGGAAAGGCTCTGGAGCAACGAACCGCCCGTGCTGTCTCTGCCTGGCCGGTTCCCCTCTTTCCACTGGGATTCTCTGCCTCTAACCCTATTACAGGTGCTGAGTCACTGGCTTCTTGGGGCTCTGTCATGCCGTCCTTAGAAGGGGTGCGTCACCTGAGTGGGTTGATTCACTGTTGTGGTCATCCTGTCTGGGTTGGCGCCCCCCCCTTGGGTTGTGCCGTGGCAGAGATCTTTGGGCTATACTCAGCCTTGTCTCAAGATGGTAAGTTGGTGGTTGAAGATATCCCTCTAGTGGTGTGGGGGCTGTGCTTTGGCAAAGTGGGTAGGGTTATATCCTTCCTGTTTGGCCCTGTCCGGGGGTGTCCTCGGATGGGGCCACAGTGTCTCCTGACCCCTCCTGTCTCAGCCTCCAGTATTTATGCTGCAGTAGTTTGTGTCGGGGGGCTAGGGTCAGTTTGTTATATCTGGAGTACTTCTCCTGTCCTATTCGGTGTCCTGTGTGAATCTAAGTGTGCGTTCTCTAATTCTCTCCTTCTTTCTCTCTCTTGGAGGACCTGAGCCCTAGGACCATGCCCCAGGACTACCTGACATGATGACTCCTTGCTGTCCCCAGTCCACCTGGCCATGCTGCTGCTCCAGTTTCAACTGTTCTGCCTTATTATTATTCGACCATGCTGGTCATTTATGAACATTTGAACATCTTGGCCATGTTCTGTTATAATCTCCACCCGGCACAGCCAGAAGAGGACTGGCCACCCCACATAGCCTGGTTCCTCTCTAGGTTTCTTCCTAGGTTTTGGCCTTTCTAGGGAGTTTTTCCTAGCCACCGTGCTTCTACACCTGCATTGCTTGCTGTTTGGGGTTTTAGGCTGGGTTTCTGTACAGCACTTTGAGATATCAGCTGATGTACAAAGGGCTATATAAATCAATTTGATTTGATTTGAATACAACTTTTTGGTTCTCTCCCATTCCCTGTAGGTTTGTTGAACAGGAGTGGAAATGAAACTCCAGCACACTGGTAACACTAGATGTGATTATAACTTCTCCTGGTGTGTTGAACCTGCCTGTGGGTGCGGTGGGGATATTCCTGGGAGGTCTACTGAAGAGGTTGAGTTAGAGTTAGACCAAAACACACATGGGATTGTGCCTTGGCTCCCTCTTGTGGGAATAGACAGTATAGTTGTTACTGAGCCAGGATTCCTGGCTGTTTTGTCACTGTGCCTATGTCAATGATAGTTCAGCAACAATCATTTAAACATTATTGCCAGCTATTTTCTCTGTCCTCCAGGATCCCTGGAATTTAACGAGACTGCCCCTGCTTGGCTTGGGAGTGGGACCCTGTGTGCTCAGACAACGGCATCACCTACACCTCCCCCTGCCTCGCAGTCTGCTGCAGCTTTACAGGATACGGAACGAACACCGTATTATTAATAATGTCCTGAGTGTACAAACATTCACAGGGATGCTGGCCCATGTTGACTCCAATGCTTCCCACAGTTGTGTCAAGTTGGCTGTGTCTTTTGAGTGGTGGACATTCTTAATACAGACTGGAAACTGTTGAGCATAAAAAATCAGCAGCGTTGCAGTTCTTGACACAAATTGGTGCCCCTGGCACCTACTACCATAACCTGTTGAAAGGCACGTAAATATTTTCTCTTTCCTATTGGCAACTGGGCGCAAATGGAGGCCAGGAAAAGCAGTCCAGGAGGCAACAGCAGCCCTCAGACATGCTGACATTGTGGGTCATGTTCAGCAAGGGAGAGGAGGCCTTGGGCTAACTAGCCGTGCCGCTTGGAGTAAGGCCACTGCACCAGAGCGGCGGAAGATGGTAGTGCAGGAAGTACGCCATCAGGAGGAGGCTGCAAGGTGGGCCAAGGCAGTCTCTCTTTCTAAACAAGGACAGTGGACTCGATGGGACAGTGTGGAGAAGAGGAAGATCAGCTGGAAGGATCTGTGGGCCATGGAAGCGAGGCGGTTGAGCTTTTCCATCAGAGCAACATATGACGTCCTTCCAACACCAGTTAATCTTCACCAATGGTATGGTGAAGATCCGGACTGTGCCCTCTGTTCCATGCCAGCCAACCTCAGGCACATTCTCACAGGGTGTAAAACAAGCCTCACCCAAGGACGCTACAGTTGGCGTCACAACCAAGTCCTTAAAAACCTTGCGTCCGCCCTGGAGGACAAGCGAGCTGCCACCAACTCCCTACCACCCCCAGCAGCATCACACCCCTTACGGACAAACTTTGTCCGTGAAGGGGCTAAACCACCGAAGCGCGGCTCGACACCATTAGAGCAAGACCAGCTGCGCTTGGCCCGCGACTGGAAAATGCTAGCTGACATTGTCCGGCAACTTGTGTTTCCTCCGGAGATCGCAACCACCACCCTAAGACCTGACATGGTGCTCTGGTCCCGTTCGCTCAAGAAGGTCTTCATCATTGAGCTCACAGTACCCTGGGAGGACTCAGTAGATGAGGCTTATGAGCGAAAGCATCTGCGCTATGCCGATCTAGCTGCCGAAGCACAGCATCATGGCTGGAACACAGAAGTCCGACCAGTGGAGGTGGGCTGCAGAGGTTTTGTGGCAACATCTACAACCAGACTGCTTAGAGACCTTGGAATTAAGGGCCAGAGCCAGCATTCGGCAATCAAAGCTGTATCGGAGGCGGCAGAAGGCAGCAGTCAGTGGCTCTGGATGAAGAGGAAAGACCCCAGCTGGGCCCCGAAGTGAGAGGGCCAGGAGGTATGCGGTCAACAATGCTTGACTCAGGGAGGAGGATGCCCCTGCCATGCATAGTCCCATGGGATGTTGGCTATCATCAACAAGGCAACTCCTATGACTAATTGGGAATGGGACGCAAGCGTAGGATTGATTACCCTGTCGCTGGCCGCCTTTGGGGAGGGTGTATAGTGTGAAAGGCCGAAACACCCTAGGAACCAAAGGTACACTACTGACGATGCGCTCCCCAAATTTCACCAGGCTCACTGTTCATTAACTCTTGGAAGTGCTTGCACAAAGGATAGTAACATCTCATCCTGTGTTCTTGGAATCTTCACCCTCTGAATGGCACACATACACAATCCATGTCTCAATTGTCTTAAGCCTTACAGTAGTTATTTTTAAAACTATCTCTATCTACACTGATTTAACTAGTGACGTCTATAAGGGATTATAGCTTTCATCTGGATTCACCTGGTCGTCATGGAAAGAGCAGGTGTTCTTAATGTTTTATACACTCAGTGTTACTCATTCGCACTGACATAAGTTACTTTCAACCATTAACGTGGGCCTTGTTGGGGCCTTATCTGATTGGCAAAGTATTATTTTTGATGTATGGAAAAAATGTTATACAATTCCTATGTAGAGAAGGTTCTCTCTGGTAGTTCAATATGACAATATGACACTCTTGTAAAATAGATGTTTAATCTCAATGTGACTCCCTGTTTAAATAAAGGTTCAATATAAAAACATCAACACAAACAGAGGATATGGGGTACGCATGGTATCACATCATTACATACTAGGCCCTTCTGCACCTGTATTCCAGCACCTTTCCAGCATCTGGTATTGACTCAACATGTTTGAGGTGGGGGATCAAGAAATGCGCTTTTTCCTTTTCTATTGTAACGGTTTTCTTTAGGTGAAGTAGAGGCGGACCAAAACGCAGCGTGATTATATTGATTCATGTTTAATAAACAAAGATAAACATGAACACTACAAAACAATACGTGGAAAGGGCTGTTTTTGGTTTTCAGACCAAAAACAGGTTATCTTTTTTTTCTTTTTTTTAATAAAAAATAATTTATTACCTTCAATACCATTCATTCTTTACAACTCATAATTTTCATACATACTCCAACAATGGTATTTTAATTTAACTAAACAAAACAAAAAACCCAAACAAAACCTCAGGGGAGCATCTTCCCTCCCCGTCACCCTACAAACTACCTTTCCCTATCTCCCCGTCCCTAATCAATTCCCTTACAAATCTAAATGACACCCAGCCCTAAACCCCCTTCCACCTCTCCCGAGCAGCATTCTGCCCACACTTCCTCTCCTCCCTCTTCATCCTCCCCCTCAAATCTCCTTCCACCCTCCTCACTATCCCTTCCACCCCCCAGTCTCCCTGTCTTCACCATGTTCTGCCTGGCTTCCCACAGCCCCCGTTTAAAGAGACTCATGAGAAGCCAGAGCAGAAACCTGTCCCTATCCGTCCCTCTCGCTCTCCCTACACCTCTCTCTAACCTGGCCCACGTCAATACAAAATCCCCCCTTACCAAACCTAACAACACCCGTGCCCTAGCCCATACTACTCCGGCAAAGGCACAGTCCCAAAAGACATGGCGCACAGTCTCCTCCCTGCCACAAGAGGATCTTGGACAGGTGGGGGATTGCACCAAACTATACCGGTACATGATGGAATGTACCGACAAGCACTTATGGAGGCTCAACCAATTCAGGTCCTTGAGCCTGTTGTCCAGACCCCGCACCTGCACTCCCTCCCAGACCACTTCCGAGATGCCCACTACAGGCACCGGACTCCCTGCCTTTCTGACCTCCTCGTACAGGTGCCTGTGATCTAAACCTACTCGGGCAACTTCAACCTCAGGGTGCGCATGCAGGCACTTGGCCGCATGACCAAAGTGCCACGGCAGCTGTTCCGCCCGAGGACCCGTGTTAGACCACACCATTACGCTTCTCGCCTGATACGAGAAGAACACCCGCAGGAGGTAACCGGACGGGTGTATCACTGGATGAGCAAGCTCCGTTAACAAGAAAGAAACAAAAATTGCGTCCAGTTTGAGGGGGAAATGTGGTACCCCCCTACCTCCCTCCCCAATGGGACAGAGCATGCGTGCCCTGGCGACCCACTCGCACCTGCCACTCCACATGAACTGAAACACAAGCCTCACTAGAGGCCTCCTCAGACAAGCCGGCAATGGGTAGATGTATGCCAAATACAAAAGAGACGGCAACACATCCACCTTTAGGACCAGGACTTTGCCCATAAAAGACAAATACCTAGCCTTCCACATTGCTAGCTTCCTCTGTACCACTGCGATACGCATGTTCCATTTTTGCGTCGCTGAGCCGGAGGTCTCAAAATGGACCCCGAGAATCCTCAGGGCCCCCTCACAGAGAGAGAACCCCCCCAGGCACATCCGTTCTACCGCGCCATCTACCGAAAAACTTGACGGAAGACTTTGCATGGTTCAGAACTGCTCCCGACGCTCGGGTGAAATCCCCAAAGATGGCAAGGGACCTTGTCAGGCACGAGTCCTTGCACAGCAGCAAGGAAGTGTCGTTGGCGTACTGCGTCATCTTAACACGCAGCCCACCACTTCCAGGGATCAACAAGCCTTCCACCCCTGTGTCTGCCCTAATGGCAGCCCCCAGAGGCTCCATGTACAGAACGAAGAGGAGAGCCGAGAGTGGGCACCCCTGCCTGACCCCAGACGAGAGGTCAAAAACGTCACCCAAGTGACTATTTACACTAACTCGGCACCCCGCTCCGACATATAATGTACGAATCCATCCTATGAACTTCTCCCCAAATCCTAATCGACCTAACACTCTGAATAAAAAGGATCTATTCACGCGATCAAAGGCTTTCGCCTGATCTAGCGCTGCTACCATTAAAGGCAGTCCTCTATCTTCAACCCAAGCGATGGAGTCCCTGATTAACTGTAGGTTCCATCTAATAGAGCGGCCCTCTACCCCGCACGTCTGATCCTCATGGACGACGTAGGGAAGGGCTGTGCGCAACCGGTCTGCTAAAACCTTTGCAGGTAGCTTGTAATCTACACACAGCATGGTCAACGGCCGCCAGTTGCCAAGGTCTGTTACTTCCCCCTTCTTATATAAAAGTACAGCACACCAACAGCCATTGATCCCCCCGGGACCCCCGTCTCAAGGATGGCCTTCAAGACTTCGAGGACCACTGGTCCATGTATACCCCAAAACTTGAGATAAAACTCAGCCGGCAGCCCATCCATCCCAGGCACCTTCCCTTTTCCCATCCTCCTAAGAGCGCTCTCAACCTCTTCTAGTGAAATCTGGGCCTCCATCACTTCTCTAATGTCCTCCGGCAACCGCCTGGACAAGTGTTCTAAAAACACATTTCCCTGCTCTACATCTATTTCCCTTTCCTTAAATAAACCTTGGAAATGATCAGTTGTCACCCTGACCATATCCTCTGGTTCTCTAACTATACTACCATTTTCTTCCCTAACGCCATACATTACCTTCCTACTCTGTCTGGCCCTAACCGACTTAAAGAACATAGCGGAACAAGTCTCATTGTGTTCTAGAAAGCCACTATGCGCACGCTCCAGGAAAGCTCGAGCCTTCCGCTCCTGCAACTCCCTGAGCTGCGCCTTTAGGGTAGCGGATCTCTCCCAGTCAAACGACCCGCCGAGGTTGCCTGCCTCGTACTCGAGTTCAATTAACCTTTGGATACGATCCACCTCCCTCCTCTCCTCCCTTTTTTTCCTCTTGCAATACCCTATTATAAAAGCCCTAATCCTCACCGTAACTAATTCCCACCACTCTAACACCCCCTCGCACATGGACCGGAGGCCTTCAAGCCTCCAAAAGAAACCATAAAACCCGTCAACAAAAGCCTGCTCCTCCAGCACATCCCGATCTAACTTCCAGTACCCCCTACCAAAGAGGCAGACTGGCGACCCCGCCTGCAGGAGCACCCCGTCGTGATCCGAAAAGAAAACAGGCAACAGCCGCCCAGACAACTTACCCAAAGACCTGGGTACAAAAATATAGTCGAGCCTCCGCTCAACCCCCCTGGAGTTGCGCCATGTAGGACCGGCCATTTTCGGAGTAGTGTGCAGACCACCATCAACCAGACCATGGCAAGCCATTAGCCCGGTAATGGCGCCTGCACTGCTATCCCCCTATTCCTAAATCTGTATTAAAATCCCCCTATCACTAATTTCCTATTTGTGACACACAGGGGCGTCAGACAGTCCACCATCTCCCTCCTGTCTGCCACCACCTGTGGCCCATACACCACCACTAATCTAAATTTACAATCCCTTATCGTGACATCCACCCCTATAACCCTCCCCTGCATTACCACAAAAGAATCCTCCACTTTTACCTCCCTGTGCCCACACAAAATCCCTACCCCGATGAGTGCACCCCCAATACCCCAAACCGACTCCCCCTTGTCCCACTCCCTCTTAAACTAACTAACATCCCCTCCATCCCTCAGGTGAACATCCTGTAAAAAATCAAACTGCACACCCTCCAAATAACTAAAAACCGCCCTCCTCTTAACAAAATCCCTTAAACCCCTTACATTTAAACTAACAAAAGTAAAATTAGACCCCATGAAAAAATAAAATTAAAACATGTAATACACTCAAATTCTAAACCCAGACAGAAAAAAAACAAAAACAGGAGACTCACCCGATGCTCCCCTGCTCCATATCTACCGGTGAAAACACCATCCATACTCCCGACATCCCCCCCCCTTCCTCCATCTCACCAACCCAGGATGCAGGAATAGTGTTTGGCTCCGGGGTGCCCTGCACCCTGGGTCTACCCCCACACTCCTCCCCCTTCCCAGTGCTGCAGCTGGTTTGGAAAAAAAATCGGGGAGGCTGAGTCCCCAAACAAAAAACTCCCCACCTCCTCCTGTACCCAGTCCTGAGTCTTGTTAGGTGTGTCCCCACCCAACAAAAGTTGAGGGCCTGGGGAAACCAGCAGCAACCCAGAGGTTTCTCCCACCCCCATCACTCTCTTGGCCATCCCCTCCTTCTCACTGTCGGCCAAGCGCACCCTCCTCTTCATTCTCTTCTTTGGTGATGGCGGCAATGGAGAGATACCACCCTTCCCCCCCGCCAGCTCCTCCACCATACCCCTCATCTCTTCCACCAGGGCACTTTCCCCCCAGTCCACTTGCTCTTCCACCGTCTCCTTCTCCAACACTCCTCCCTCGCTTTCTTCTCTCTCATGCTCCTCCACTCGGTTGCCGCCTTCCGCCGCTTTTCCTGGTTCTCCTACTCCCGTGCCTTCCGTTTCCTTCTCTCTTCCATCCGCCGCTTCTTGCTCCTCCTCCTTCCTTGCGGCCTTCCCCTCTGGACCTGTACTCTGGTCATGAGGCGTGCTTCCTTCCCCTCCTCTTCTTCCCCCATCCCCCGCTCCTGCTCCCCCCCCAGCCGCAGACGCATATGACCTCTGACGAGCCGGGCACCCCCGCCACAGGTGTGCAGACGAGCCACACCCATGGCACGCCTTAGGCTTGTCACAATCCCTCACCTCGTGTTCCTCAGATCCACAAAATCGGCATTTTCTTGTGCTGCACAAGGCGAATATGTGGCCGTAGGCCATACAGCGCCTGCAAAATAGGGGCTGACGTGCATAAAACAACGTCCCCCTGTCAGCCCCTAGGGAGAACATAGCAGGAGGATGGAGGTAGCCACCATGTCCCTTTGGGTCCTCCCTGAGGAGGGCCTGGAAGCCTCTCCTCCCATTCCAAAACCCAAGGGAGTCTTTGAGGTGCCTTGCTGAGGAGACGTTATCCATGTATCTCCCCAGAAAGGCCCTCACCTCTTCGTCCTTAACGTATGGGTTGTAAATGTTAACAGTTACAACCCTAAAGTTGTTCTGTTATTTCATAGTGGCTCATCGGCCTCTCACCTCCCACTGCTCTTGCCCTTCTCAGGATATCATCGTGTTTCTCCTCTGTATATAGCGCCACGTCGTATGCTCCCTCCAACGAGTTGCCTTGGAAACAAAACACGTCCTTCACCGTCAGCTTTAGAATCCCCATCAATATTATCCTTCCAAAAGTTTCCTGTCCTAAAGGCTCCAACTCCTTTTCCTTCCAAGCAAACCGAATCGTGTTGGCCAGCCCAATCCCAATCCCATCTGGATTCACCTGGTCGTCATGGAAAGAGCAGGTGTTCTTTAATGTTTTATACACTCAGTGTTACTCATTCGCACTGACATAAGTTACTTTCAACCATTAACGTGGGCCTTGTTGGGGCCTTATCTGATGGAAAAAATGTTATACAATTCCTATGTAGAGAAGGTTCTCTCTGGTAGTTCAATATGATAATATGACACTCTTGTAAAATAGATGTTTAATCTCAATGTGACTCCCTGTTTAAATAAAGGTTCAATACAAAAACATCAACACAAACACAGGATATGGGGTACGCATGGTATCACATCATTACATACTAGGCCCTTCTGCACCTGCATTCCAGCATCTGGTATTGACTCAACATGTTTGAGGTGGGGATCAAGAAATGTTGTGGAAGAGGTGGCCGTTGAATGTATGATTCTGATATGTACAGGTAAGTTCATTGTGTGTGTGTTTGGGGGAGTGCGCCAATGAGTGTGTGCATCCATGTTTGTGTGCATAGTCTGAGGTGGGTTTGAATATGAATGAGCAGCAGTGTTGTGATGTGTACTATCCCGTCCTTGCAGAGTGATCTTCCTTGCCCTCATCACATGTCTCGGTGGCTCCTCCTACTTTTTCATCATCGCAGTCATTACACTTTAGGAGGGGGACAGCCCCCACACTCATTGCTAAAGATCGAACTTCACTCTCCCCAAAACAAACTGAAAGAGATTTAAGGTGCACACCCCTAAAGAGGTAGCCAGAACAGGATAACTCCCTTCAAGCTCACAAAGACACAGGAGGAGGAACTATCCAACACCCAGGGAGAGAGAACGAGTGACCTCAGTCGAACACAGACAGAAAGAAGAGGCGTTAGATAGAGGAGGTTACCCCAGATGCCATTCCTCCTGCTCATGTGAGCAAGGAAAGAGATGACAAGCCTTCTGACCAGGCCAACGGGCAGGCCGAGGGAGAGGTCATAGTGATTCACACCCACAGAGAAAGACAACCCATACAACCTTTTGGCTGAGATGAACCACACAGAGTTAGAGGCAGAGGGCTTTCAGGGCTAGCCAGTCAGCCAGCCCGCTCTGATCCTCAAGTCAGTTGTATTTAAATTCATGTTCATTAAAGATTTCTATTCAAGATTTGAAAAGTCCCATTTACTTAATGATACCTTTTCACTGTCTGCAAACCTTAAGAACCAGGGTGAGTCTGGGTCACCCTTTAACTGGGCAAACACAACTTGCATATCGTCATAGACTAGGCCAAAATGTTCATCTTTTAACCTTGCTTGAATAAAACATGCATTTTTTATAGTGCGCAAGAGTTGCGCTTTTTTGTTTTCTATGATGATTAAAGGTTTTGGTTGCACCTCAACTCAACGTTGGTTGAGCTCCCTCCATTTTTTGTTGTTGTCAAAGACTACTTTTTTTGTTTTGTTTACATGTAGTAAGTAAATTATTAAAAGCATTAAAATTGGGATGTTTCCCACTTATTTACACAACCTACTCCACACTTGCAAAGTGAAAGTTTATAGAAATGTTCTGAAATTAAGTAGTAAACAGGAAAAGCAGAATTGAATCCAATTATTATAATGCAAATAATTTAATGGTCTATGGTTCAATCCCATTTCTGAAGGTCTGATGAATAACTAATATTGTTCCTCCTCTTCCTTGTGGCAGGCGCAGCAGCACACTGCCCTCCAAAGCCTGAAAAAAAATCGGTGGACTTTCCCTTTGCATGCAGCTCTGCATGGAACATCCAGTGTCACATCCTTGGTGACGTGTGGGGTGAAATCTGGGATGACCACAGCAACATCCTCTGGAAAGGGAGAAAAGAGGGACAGAATGTAAACAAATGCAAACCGTAGGTTCTAAACACTGGCCAGTTGAAAGGTTCTACTAAGATGTCATGACAAACGGCACCTGTCAGTGTTACTCACCTGCTTGGATGTCAGTTGGCAGAGTGGCAAAGACGGCCATCTTGAGAGTCCTTTCTTCAGGTGTGACATCCACAACCTCCAAGAGGGAAGAGATGGGCTCTGCCTCTCTATTAGGGGTGATGTCCACAACATTCAGGTGGAAAGAAGCCGGATTTGCCTCTCTGTTAAGGGTGATGTCCACAACATTTAGGTGGAAAGAAGCCGGATCTGCCTCTTTGTTACGGGTGATGTTCACAACCTCAAGGTGGGAAGAAGCTGGATCTTGCTGTGTCTTAGGGGTGATGTCCTGAACCTCCAGGTGTGAATTAGCCCGGTCTGCCTCTGTCTTAGGGGTGATTTCCACAACCTCCAAGTGGGAACAAGCTCTGTCTGCCTCTGTTTTAGGGCCGATGTCCGCAACTTCCAGGTGGGAACAGGCCGGGTCTGCCTCTGCCTTACGTGTTATGTCCACAACCTCCAGGTGGGAAGATGCCGTGTCTGCCTGTGTGTTATGGGTGATGTCCTCAACCTCAAGGTGGGAAGAAGCAGAGTCTGCCTCTATGTTAGTGGTGATGTCCACAACCTCAAGGTGGGAAGAAGCCTGGTCTGCCTCTGTGTTAGCGGTGATGTCCACAACCTCCAGGTGGGAAGAAGCCTGGTCTGCCTCTGTGTTAGCGGTGATGTCCACAACCTCCAGGTGGGAAGAAGCCTGGTCTGCCTCTGTGTTAGAAGTGACAACAGCAATCCTGATGAGCTCTACTACTACAAGTCACCGAGATGTCATCACAACAGGCATCTGTCAGAGTGCTCTCTATCATTGCTACTCACCTGCTAGGATGTCTGGAGGTGCGGTGGAGATGGCCGCAGCGACGACAGGGAGGACTGGAAAGGTGGCTGCAGGGGGCTGGAAGCAGCTCTGTACCTCATCAGCCACAAAGGCACAGACAGATCTCACATAAAATGGGCTCTGGAGGTCATCCGTGGAGAAGGACTGACTGATTCTCCGGAGGATTGACCAGACAGATTCAAAAGCCGCAGCCCGGGAGAAAGGGATTTGAGGGGAAGGGGCCTTTAACATGCTGGAGAGCTTCTCCACTACGGCCGCCACCATGCCCACGGCCATCCCGCTTATTAGGATTGGGTGTCCTGAATGGCCTTCCTCTGGCTGAAGCCACAGGGCCAGGAGGAGCCTGGGCACCACCTCCACAACCACCTGGGATGGGCTGAGCAGATTGCTACGGGGCTCATTGGACAGCTCGCCCATAATGCTCCTTACAGCTCTTTCCACGATGCTGTGGACCTTAGGGTCTCTGAAATCAACAAAAAGGAGAAGACAAAGCTAAACGATGTGCAATGTGCTCACAGAGAACACAGTTACAGATGTGTAGATAAATGGATCAAGTCATATGCAGGGTAGTACATGGAACTCACATGTCAGCTGGCGAGGTGGGGTGCAAGGAGCGGCGGAGCTTGCAGACAGCCTCATGCTCTATGTCTATCATTTTTAGGCAAGTGTTGACTTCCCAGGTCTGCCGTAGGAAATAGGAAGTCCGATTAGTGAAATTTCACAACATATCTATTCTGCTGTACTAACTAGTTGTTGAAAGGCTAGTAAAGAGCTCACTGACTTGTAGTATGTGTCTAACTCTCATTGTCTTACCAGCCGAGCGAGGTCATTCCCCTCCTCCAGGGTTTCCTTCCACACCCTTAAAATAAAACACAGAGCAATTCAACTTTCCTGGCTTCGGATTTTTCTGTTTTTTATTTTACCCACACCTCTTGGAGTGCTGCTGGTGGCAGGGAATGGCAGTGAAGGTGAGTGATGACCTGGTACTCACCTCTCCCTAAGGGATTTTTTGCCCTGAGACACCAGCCAGTCGCTCATGTGCTCCGTGGTGACATGGTGCGGGACCTGGCCTTGACTCTGGAGCAGCAGATAGTGGACCATGAGCTTCTTCTGCAAGATGAGGTAAGGTGTGAGACAGTGCCACGAAATACCATATCATGTGCATTCTGAAGGGCCTCTCACAACATTTCACAACTGTTCATGCATCACAATTTGCGAGTGTTATTAAGAACTCTTATGACCATCTTCTCTAAACTGTCTTGAAATACAACTCTCTTTCTGTTGTTTATGTTTTTTGGGGGGATGAATCTTACCTGTTTATTGTAATATGTTTCCTCCCAGCAGGCCTGCAGAGTCTGGAAATAAAGGCTGCTTCTGCAGAATTCCTTTGAAGAGAATGACAATAATGATGCTTTGTTATGCACATTGTGCACAGGCTTTTACAGTCTGCTAAAATGAAAATCTCCAAAGATTACCTTTGTGGGACCATAAGTGAACTCCGGAATGCACCAAACCCTATCCATGGTAAGATGGGGTAGAAACGCAGCGCTATAGATATACGAGATGCTCTAGAGATAACAGGAATAAGTTAAAGTCACGAATGATCAATTACTGTGGAGTCGTCCAATATGCTGCACTTAGAATTGAGTTGTAGGCAATGTTTGGCACGAAATAGAATGTTTACATTCTATTGCTATGGAGAAATGGAATGTGTAGAACCTTTATAAATGGGTAAGCTTCTATGTCTTTATGTCGTGAAGATTAAGCTCTTTATTTTGTCATAATGTGTATATATGAGGATTGGAACCTGTTTCGATTCATGACGGGAGTATCCAGCTGCATGTTGCTTAGACCTACTAATCCAACCTTGGTTTACAAGTGAAATTAATTGTTTACCAATGCCTATACAAATCTATTAACCGTAACTATTTAAAGCAATGATTGTCAATTGAAAATGTGGTTGTTGTCTTATCCTGTTGTGTCAGTCCTCTTAAGCACGTTATTCCAATATTTCCGAGCTCTGAATTGAGATAAGGTACACTTGCAACGCTAATTGGTTAAAAATAAGAGTAGGAATGACACTAAACGTATGACTTGGATTATATGCATAATAGTTTAGTAAAAAGTATCGCTCAGCGTGGGAACTTTTGCTGGGTGGGAAGTATACTATAAATGTCTCCATGTCGCGTATAGACCATCACTTCGTTGTCTTGTTGGTAATATAAAAATGCATGACAGTCCGCATTGTAATAGTCTAACAGTTGTTTTTCATTTTGTTTCTCACATTAAACAGACATTTGAGAACGGAATTGCTTACAGTTGTACCTATCATGCACAGACACACTAAAGCTGTACAGTGTAGTTCGATTAATCAGTTTAAATTATTTGCAAATGTATTCCCTATTATTTACAAATCGAAAGATGTAACATTTAAATGAATGTGGCAGAACAGTTTAGCATAGAATTTCTGTGGGAGTCTTTTCCTTCAGTCTTTTTGCCTCCTAGGCCTCGTTTCTCATTACATGGGATTTCCCCAGTGCCAACTTCACATGAGATGGCCGCTGTCTACTGTCATGTGGTGCTGAATGACAGATCTCGCTTTGCCGATTTCACTGTTGTCCATGGTGCTGAAATATCCAAGTATTTCCCGCACCAAGTATCTTGCTAGTTGGATTGAATTCTCCGCGTTAGCTAGCCAGAGAAATGTTGAGCAACACTATCCAACTTAGCTGATCAAATAATTGAGTTTATGGTGTGAGAATTAGCTGGGTAATGAAGTCAGACAACTAGCTAACAGGAACGTTACAACATCGGATAAGCTAACGTTAGTAAACGAACCAACTCGCTATAGTATTAACTGGTATACGACTTCTTGCCGTTCCTCAAGTTATATTGTTAACGTAGTTTCTTACTGGACCCTGGCAATCTGTGTGAAATGTTAACGAACTAACTATCTATGAACTAATGTTTTCCCTCTACAGTAACGTTGTGATTAATTTTCAGAATGAAAGAATTGGGTGAAAATGAGGCATCAAGACTTGAGTGTCATATGCAGTAAAGTCTTGGCAACAAATAAAATTGGATTGCTTTCTACACATTTTTTTGCAGTGAGATAGATTCACATTAACCACGTTTTATTTTACACACAGAGACTGATAATGTAGATCATAGTCTTTGTTGTTTAATTAGTTAAAACCTGCCTTCCCCCTATTGTGGATATTTTAGAATGTTTCACCTTTTGGGCCCTCACCAGTTTGCATCCCTGAATTACTCAAAAAAAGATCTGAATTGGGCTGTCTAAACACAGCCATAGAAACCTGGACATGCTCCAACTGAAATGTTCCCTCCTGTCAGCATTGATGTTGAAATACATTAAATACAACTTTTTGGTTCTCTCCCATTCCCTGTAGGTTTGTTGAACATGAGTGGAAATGAAACTCCAGCACACTGGTAACACTAGATGTGATTATAACTTCTCCTGGTGTGTTGAACCTGCCTGTGGGTGTGGTGGGGATATTCCTGGGAGGTCTCCTGAAGAGGTTGAGTTAGTTAGACCAAAACACACATGGGATTGTGCCTTGGCTCCCTCTTGTGGGAATATACAGTATGGTTGTTACTGAGCCAGGATTCCTGGCTGTTTTGTCACTTTGCATATCTCAATGATAGTTCAGCAACAATCATTTAAACATTATTGCCAGCCATTTTCTCTGTCCGACAGGATCCCTGGAATTTAACGAGACTGCCCCTGCTTGGCTTGGGAGTGGGACCCTGTGTGCTCAGACAACGGCATCACCTACACCTCCCCCTGCCTCGCAGTCTGCTGCAGCTTTACAGGATACGGAACGAACACCGTATTATTAATAATGTCCTGAGTGTACAAACATTCACAGGGATGCTGGCCCATGTTGACTCCAATGCTTCCCACAGTTGTGTCAAGTTGGTTATGGCTTTTGAGTGGTGCACATTCTTAATACAGACTGGAAACTGTTGAGCATTAAAAAAATACAGTTCTTGACACAAATTGGTGCCCCTGGCACCTACTACCATGCCCCGTTGAAAGGCAAGTAAATATTTTGTCTTTCTAATTCACCCTCTGAATGGCACACATACACAATCCATGTCTCAATTGTCTCAAGCCTTACAGTATTTATTTTTTAAACTATCTCTATCTACACTGATTTAACTAGTGACGTCTATAAGGGATTATAGCTTTCATCTGGATTCACCTGGTCGTCATGGAAAGAGCAGGTGTTCTTAATGTTTTATACACTCAGTGTTACTCATTCACACTGACATAAGTTACTTTCAACCATTAACGTGGGCCTTGTTGGGGCCTTATCTGATTGGCAAAGTATTATTTTTGATGTATGGAAAAAATGTTATACAATTCCAATGTAGAGAAGGTTCTCTCTGGTAGTTCAATATGACAATATGACACTCTTGTAATATAGATGTTTAATCTCAATGTGACTCCCTGTTTAAATAAAGGTTCAATACAAAAACATCAACACAAACACAGGATATGGGGTACGCATGGTATCACATCATTACATACTAGGCCCTTCTGCACCTGTATTCCAGCATCTGGTATTGACTCAACATGTTTGAGGTGGGGGATCAAGAAATGTTGTGGAAGAGGTGGCCGTTGAATGTATGATTCTGATATGTACAGGTAAGTTCATTGTGTGTGTGTGGGGGGGGGGAGCGCCAATGAGTGCATGCATAGTCTATAGTGGGTTTGAATATGAATGAGCAGCAGTGTTGTGTCCTATCCTGTCCTTGCAGAGTGATCTTCCTTGCCCTCATCACATGTCTCGGTGGCTCCTCCTACTTTTTCATCATCGCAGTCATTACAGTTTAGGAGGGAGGGGGACACCCCCACAGGACAGCCCCCACACTCATTGTTAGAGATCGAACTTCAGACTCTCCCCAAAACAACTGAACCCCCCAACAAACTGAAAGAGATTTAAGGTGCACACCCCTAAAGAGGTAGCCAGAACAGGATAACACACTTCAAGCTCACAAAGACACAGTGGAGGAGGAACTATCCGACACAGTGGAGGAGGAATTATCCAACACCCAGGGAGAGAGAACGAGTGACCTCAGTCGAACACAGACAGTAGGGAGAGGTGGGAGAGGAGGAGGTTACCCCAGATGCCATTCCTCCTGCTCATGTGAGCAAGGAAAGAGATGACAAGCCTTCTGATCAGGCCAACAGGCAGGCCAAGGGAGAGGTCATAGTGATTCACACCCACAGAGAGAAAGACAACCCACACAACCTATTGGCTGAGATGAACCACACAGAGTTAGAGGCAGAGGGCTTTCAGGGCTAGCCAGTCAGCCAGCCCGCTCTGATCCTCAAGTCAGTTGTATTTAAATTCATGTTCATTAAAGATTTTTATTCAAGATTTGAAAAGTCCCATTTACTTAATGATATCTTTTCACTGTCTGCAAACCTTAAGAACCAGGGTGAGTCTGGGTCACCCTTTAACTGGGCAAACACAACTTGCATATCGTCATAGACTAGGCCAAAATGTTCATCTTTTAACCTTGCTTGAATAAAACATGCATTTTTTATAGTGCGCAAGAGTTGCGCTTTTTCGTTTTCTATGATGATTAAAGGTTTTGGTTGCACCTCAACTCAACGTTGGTTGAGCTCCCTCCGTTTTTTGTTGTTGTCAAATACTACTTGTTTTGTTTTGTTTACATGTAGTGAGTAAATTATTAAATGCATTAAAATTGGGATGTTTCCCACTTATTTACACAACCTACTCCACACTTGCAAAGTGAAAGTTTATAGAAATGTTCTGAAATTAAGTAGTAAACAGGAAAAGCAGAATTGAATCCAATTGTTATAATGCAAATAATTTAATGGTCTATGGTTCAATCCCATTTCTGAAGGTCCGATGAATAACTAATATTGTTCCTCCTCTTCCTTGTGGCAGGCGCAGCAGCAGACTGCCCTCCAAAGCCTGAAAAAAAATCGCCGGACTTTCCCTTTGCATGCAGCTCTGCATGGAACATCCAGTGTCACATCCTTGGTGACGTGTGGGGTGACATCTGGGATGACCACAGCAACATCCTCTGGAAAGGGAGAAAAGAGAGACAGAATGTAAACAAATGCAAACCGTAGGTTCTAAACACTGGCCAGTTGAAAGGTTCTACTAAGATGTCATGACAAACGGCACCTGTCAGTGTTACTCACCTGCTTGGATGTCAGTTGGCAGAGTGGCGAAGACGGCCATCTTGAGAGTCCTTTCTTCAGGTGTGACATCCACAACCTCCAAGAGGGAAGAGATGGGCTCTGCCTCTCTGTTAGGGGTGATGTCCACAACATTCAGGTGGAAAGAAGCCAGATCTGCCTCTTTGTTACGGGTGATGTTCACAACCTCAAGGTGGGAAGAAGCTGGATCTTGCTGTGTCTTAGGGGTGATGTCCTGAACCTCAAGGTGTGAATTAGCCGGGTCTGCTTCTGTCTTAGGGGTGATTTCCACAACCTCCAAGTGGGAACAAGCTCTGTCTGCCTCTGTTTTAGGGCCGATGTCCGCAACTTCCAGGTGGGAACAGGCCGGGTCTGCCTCTGTCTTACGTGTTATGTCCACAACCTCCAGGTGGGAACAGGCCGGGTCTGCCTCTGTCTTACGTGTTATGTCCACAACCTCCAGGTGGGAACAGGCCGGGTCTGCCTCTGTCTTACGTGTTATGTCCACAACCTCCAGGTGGGAACAGGCCGGGTCTGCCTCAGTCTTACGTGTTATGTCCACAACTTCCAGATGGGTACAGGCCGGGTCTGCCTCTGTCTTACGTGTAATGTTCACAACTTCCAGGTGGGAAGATGCTGTGTCTGCCTGTATGTTATGGGTGATGTCCACAACCTCAAGGTGGGAAGAAGCAGGGTCTGCCTCTATGTTAGCGGTGATGTCCACAACCTCCAGGTGGGAAGACGCCTGGTCTGCCTCTATGTTAGCGGTGATGTCCACAACCTCCAGGTGGGAAGACGCCTGGTCTGCCTCTATGTTGGCGGTGATGTCCACAACCTCCAGGTGGGAAGACGCCTGGTCTGCCTCTATGTTGGCGGTGATGTCCACAACCTCCAGGTGGGAAGACGCCTGGTCTGCCTCTATGTTAGCGGTGATGTCAACAATCTCCAGGTGGGAAGATGCAGAGTCTGCATCTGTGTTAGCGGTGAAATCCACAACCTCCAGGTGGGAAGAAGCCTGGTCTGCCTCTGTGTTTGCTTTGATATTCACAACCTCTATGTGGGGAGAAGCCGGGTCTGCCTCTGTGTTAGGAGTGAGAACAACAATCCTGATGAGCTCTACTACTACATGTCACCGAGATGTCATCACAACAGGCATCTGTCAGAGTGCTCTCTATCATTGCTACTCACCTGCTAGGATGTCTGGAGGTGCGGTGGAGATGGCCGCAGCGACGACAGGGAGGACTGGAAAGGTGGCTGCAGGGGGCTGGAAGCAGCTCTGTACCTCGTCAGCCACAAGGGCACAGACAGATCTCATATAAAATGGGCTCTGGAGGTCATCCGTGGAGAAGGACTGACTGATTCTCCCGAGGATTGACAGCACAGATTCAAAAGCCGCAGCCCGGGAGAAAGGGATTTGAGGGGAAGGGGCCTTTAACATGCTGGAGAGCTTCTCCACTACGGCCGCCACCATGCCCACGGCCATCCCGCTTATTAGGATTGGGTGTCCTGAATGGCCTTCCTCTGGCTGAAGCCACAGGGCCAGGAGGAGCCTGGGCACCACCTCCACAACCACCTGGGATGGGCTGAGCAGATTGCTACGGGGCTCATTGGACAGCTCGCCCATAATGCTCCTTACAGCTCTTTCCACGATGCTGTGGACCTTAGGGTCTCTGAAATCAACAAAAAGGAGAAGACAAAGCTAAACGATGTGCAATGTGCTCACAGAGAACACTGTTACAGATGTGTAGATAAATGGATCAAGTCATATGCAGGGCAGTACATGGAACTCACATGACAGCTGGCGAGGTGGGGTGCAAGGAGCGGCGGAGCATGCAGACAGCCTCGTGCTCTATATCTATCATTTTTAGGCAAGTATTGACTTCCCAGGTCTGCCGTAGGAAACAGGAAGTCCGATGAGTGAAATTTCACAACATATCTATTCTGCTGTACTAACTAGTTGTTGAAAGGCTAGTAAAGAGCTCACTGACTTGTAGTATGTGTCTAAATCTCATCGTCTTACCAGCCGAGTGAGGTCATTCCCCTCCTCCAGGGTTTCCTTCCACACCCTTCAAATAAAACACAGAGCAATTCAACTTTCCTGGCTTCTGATTTTTCTGTTGTTTATTTTACCCACACCTCTTGGAGTGCTGCTGGTGACAGGGAATGGCAGTGAAGGTGAGTGATGACGTGGTACTCACCTCTCCCTAAGGGATTTTTTGCCCTGAGACACCAGCCAGCCGGTCATGTGCTCCGTGGTGACATGGTGCGGGACCTGGCCTTGACTCTGGAGCAGCAGATAGTGGACCATGATCTTCTTCTGCAAGATGAGGTAAGGTGTGAGACAGTGCCACGAAATACCATATCATGTGCATTCTGAAGGACCTCTCACAACATTTCACAACTGTTCATGCATCACAATTTGCGAGTGTTATTAAGAACTCTTATGACCATCTTCTCTAAACTGTCTTGAAATACAACTCTCTTTCTGTTGTTTATATGTTTTTTGGGGATGAATCTTACCTGTTTATTGTAATATGTTTCCTCCCAGCAGGCCTGCAGAGTCTGAAAATAAAGGCTGCTTCTACAGAATTCCTTTGAAGAGAATGACAATAATGATGCTTTGTTATGCACATTGTGCACAGGCATTTACAGTCTGCTAAAATGAATATCTCCAAAGATTACCTTTGTGGGACCATAAGTGAACTCCGGAATGCACCAAACCCTATCCATGGTAAGATGGGGTAGAAACGCAGCGCTATAGATATACGAGATGCTCTAGAGATAACAGGAATAAGTTAAAGTCGCGAATGATCAATTACTGTGGAGTCGTCCAATATGCTGCACTTAGAATTGAGTTGTAGGCAATGTTTGGCACAAAATAGAATGTTTACATTCTATTGCTATGGAGAAATGGAATGTGTAGAACCTTTATAAATGGGTAAGCTTCTATGTCTTTATGTCTTGAAAGATTAAGCTCTTTATTTTGTCATAATGTGTATATATGAGGATTGGAACCTGTTTCGATTCATTACGCGGGTATCCAGCTACATGTTGCTTAGACCTACTTATCCAACCTTGGTTTACAAGAGAAATTAATTGTTTATATATGCCTATACAAATCTATTAACCATATCTATTTAAAGCAATGATTGTCAATTAAAAATGTGGTTGTTGTGTTATCTTGTTGTGCGTCTAGAGTGTCAGAGTCCTCTTAAGCACGTTATTCCAATATTTCTGAGCTCTGAATTGACATAAGGTACAATTTTGCAAAGCTAATCGGTTAAAAATAAGAGTATGAATGCCAATAAACGTATGTCTTGGATTGTATCCATAATAGTGCAGTAAACAATATCGCTCAGCGGGGGAACTTTTGGTGTGGGGGAAGTCTCCGTTATGTCTCCATGGCGCGTAAAGACCATCACTTCGTTGTCTTGTTGCTAATATAAAAATGCATGACAGTGCGCATTGTAAAAGTGTAACAGTTGTTTTTCATATTGTTTCTCACAAACAGATATTTGAGAGGGGAATTTCGTGCAGTTGTACCTATGATGCACAGACACACTAAAGCTGTACAGTGTAGTTTGAAAAGTCAGTTTATATTATTTGCAGATCGAAATATGGAACATTTGAAATGAATGTGGCAGAACAGTTTAGCATAAGGTTCCTGTAGGAGTCTTCTCCTTCAGTCATTTTGCCTCCTAAGCCTCATTTCCCATTACGTGGGATTTTCCCAGTGCCAACTTCACATGAGATGGCCGCTGCCATGTGGTGCTGAATGACAGATCTCGCTATTCCGATTTCGCTGCTGTCCATGGTGCTGAAATATCCAATCTCGGCTATTTGCAAATGTATGACCAGCCAAACATGACCCCACACATACACATACATTAATGGAAATCTGTCACACACTTTGGAACATTGCACAAGTGTGTTTGTTTTAATAAAGATGCGAAGATTGAAATCAATGTGTGGATGTTGATTGGACAATGTATAGGTGCTTTACAGAAGCCATTTTGTGGCATTCCCTTTAGCGTGAATTTGACTGGAGCATGATCAGATTGCTTTGTTTAAGCCAGAATGGAGATTTGGTCTGAGAAACGATGCCCAATATAGCATGATAGCTGTGAAGAAGAAAAAAATAAGGTAATGTTTATATGACCCCCTTTCAAAGAGTCACTCATTTATAATTTTCTTGTAGATATACAGTGCCTTCAGAAAGTGTTCATACCGCTTAACTTATTCCACATTTTGTTTTCTTACAGCCTGAATTCAAAATGGATGAATTTATAATTGTTTATCCTTTCCAGCTACACACAATACACCATAATGACAAATTGAAAACATGTTTGACATTTTTGCAAATGTACTGAAAATGAAATACAGAAATATCTAATTTACATAAGTTTTCATAATACATGTTAGAATCACCTTTGGCAGCAATTAAAGCTTTGAGTCTTTCTGGGTAAGTCTCCAAGAGCTTTGCACACTTGGATTGTACCATATTTGCAATATACAATATATACATAACCAGTCAAATGTTTGGACACATCTACTCTTTCAAGGGTTTTTCTTTATTTTTACTATTTTTAACATTGTACAGGAATAGTGAAGACATCAAAACTATGAAATAACGCAGACCACATGTAACGCAACGTGTGGACGAGTGATTTGCTGATGTCAACGTTGTGAATAGAATGCCCCATGGTGACAGTTGGGTTATGGTATGGGCTGGCAATTGGACAATTGTCATGCCACTCATCCGCCGCCATCACCTCATGTTTCAGCATGATAATCCACGGCCTGCGAGGATCTGTACAGAAATCCTGAAAGCTGAAATGGCCTGCATACTTACCAGACATGTCAGAAAAATCAATTAAGCATAATGATTACGGCTCTAGATTGCAGGAAAAATCTGTTTGTAGCTAAGCAGGCCAGCGGTGTCGTAAACTGTCCCTTCACGCCTGTCCACTGATTAGTTGCTAGGAGTCATGGTCGCCAGGGGGTCAGCAAATCACAGGCAGTCAGCTTGTCTCCCAGATCCCCAACTCCTGCCTCTCCTCCCAGTCTCCCTCAAGCAGAGACAGAGATCAACCTCTCTATCTCTGCCCATCAACTGGACTCATGGTATAGTGTGTGTGCACAAAGTGAGTGTGTAAAATGTGTATCATTCTTGCTTGTTGTTCTTTATAGTTACTTCTATTGCCTATTGTAAGTTACTTCTCTGTGTTTACTTTGTTGTGTAATACTCTGCAGGTAGCTATGCCACTTATACAATCCTTCCTTTGTTAACAGTGTTGTTGCTCTACTTGTGCTATCAGTTATTGTGTATATTCATCACCCCTGTTTTCTGTCCGTTACTGAACCACTACCTTTCCATGTCCATTTCATTAGTGTGTGTCAATAATGTATCATTGAATGTAACTCAGAGGTTGCCTTCTTACCAGCCGGGGGAGGTGCTAGTGCAACCTGGTCTCAGAGCATTTCGTATTATTCTGTATGTATATCAGAGACACCGCATTTAGTATGATATGTTATGTATGGTATGTATTCATTTGTGAATGTCTATCACCCATTTTTTATAATATGTTACGAATTACAATTCATATTACACTGTATGTTATGAATTTGCAAAACGTACAACATGTCACAAATTTGCGAAACGCATGATAAGAATTCTAGCTAGGTGGCTAACGTTAGCTAGTTGGCTAACATTAGTTAGGTTAGGGTGTAGGGTTACGTTTAGGAGTTAGGTTACAGGGTAAAGGTTAGGGTTAGGGGAAGGATTAGCTAAAAGGGTTAAGGTTGGTGTTAGGGGAAGGGATTAGCTAACATGCTAAGTATTTGAAAAATTAGCTAAAAATTAGTAAGTAGTTAAAAAGTTTCTAGTTAGCTAAAATTCTCAAGTTGGCCGTGATGAGATTGGAACTTGCAACCTTTGGGTTGCTAGACATTCGTGTTATATGCCAACCCATCCACCCTGACGAACCACCCTTCTTTCATTTTTGTCTTAAGTAACTATCTGTCTTATATATCCATACCAAACGTAACATATAATACGAAATCGTAGTGTCTCAGTCCTCAGATTTACATTTTCTATGTTACATCTAGTCAATGAGACCAGGCTGGAGTCTGGGGTCCAATTGGAGTCTCTCTTTCACTCTTAGATGTGGTGCTGGCTCTGGATGCATGTGTCTACGTGCTACTGGGCCTTGTCGTCCTGATGATCAAGAGGAAGCTTCAGGGAGACCAGGAGTCAGCTGAGGGGGTGAAGCTTAAAAAACACCCAGCCATGGGGCTCTGTAAGCAGGGTAAAACAGACTTGGTGAGTTTGGTTGCAGCTGCACTCTGTTTAGAACTTAAGAACTACTCAAGATTCCCAGGAGATGTTCCATCTAAGAGGACACTGCTGGAGAGTTCCATGGTCATCTCCATAGTGATTGGCTTGCGGTGGATCCTGTGTTGCGTTCAGAGTTCGTCGACCCAGCTCTATCCATTTTCTATAGGGGCATCTCAAATTACTTTTGTCGAGTGCAGCACTACTTTTAACAATAACCATCTGCTAAGTGAAAGGTTATTTGTCTCAACAACTGTTGTTTTAAGGAGTTGATGTTGTTGTTTTCCTGTATTGGCATTATTATTGTGATGACTATTCTAACTATTATTGTAATGAACATTAGTCACCACTTGGTGACAGCACAGAGCTGATGTGGTCATGTCTGTCAAGCTATTTTATCAAAAAGAGCCTCGCACACCTTTATTTGGCCAAAGACTAATTGTTACACGAGACATTCAGAATGTGCCTGGTGTCCTTTTTCATGTTTGCAAGCCTGTCTCTTTCCTCAGTTCTTGTTTCAAGAACCAAGTATGAACACCATATTGTTAGCTCATCACAACATTTGATAGACTCATGAAATGATACAATACAAGCATTTTTCCTCTTCACTCTGTCATCGTTGTCTCTCCACCTCCCACTCGTTCACACCCCAGACTCCTTCATCTCCATTTTCTCTCCTTATCCAATCTCCTTAACCCACCCTTTCACTGTCTCTCAATTCCCCAGATCGTCAGTAGCACTCAACAGTCTCATTTTAATCTATGAGGCATAAGAAACACTATAACCATGATGTATTATCTTATAATAAAACATACAGTACCAGCCAAAAGTTTAAAGGGTTTTTCTTCATTTTTACTATTTTCTACATTGTAGAATAATAGTGAAGACATTAAAATGATGAAATAACACATATGGAATCATGTGGTAACCAAAAAAGTTTTAAACAAATACAAATATATTTTAGATTTTAGATTCTTCAAAGTAGCCACCCTTTGCCTTGATGACAGCTTTGAATGCTCTTGGCATAAAGAAAAACCCTGGAATGAGTAGGTGTGTCCAAACACTGGCACTGTATCTAATGTAACATTTTCTGAGAGAGGAATCAAATTATAGATATAGCAACTTTAGAATTATATGAAGTATATCATGGTAGAACTCTGACATTTGGGTCAATCGCTTCCATAAATGGGGTGAGTGTGTGTTGAGGATCACTGGGGAGGCTGGGGGAGAATCCTGCATCCAGCAGGCCTAGCTAAACCACAGGTGGGTGTCAGTCACGTCTCCCTAACTCAGGCCTATGGGTAAAACTCTTCACTTAACGACTGTAGGAGCCTTTCTTTGTAAGTCTCTGTCTGCAGGCACCCTACGGGGCCTGTCGGTGGTGGTGTAGGCAGAGTCTCTAAGGAGAGGACTCTCGGTAATCAGAGTGTATCTGAGCGCAAACGACCTCAGAGCCAGTCATGCTAGCAACTTCCATGGAGTTTGACTTGAACTATACTGAACAAAAATATAAATGCATCATTCAACAATTTCAATGGTTTTACTGAGTTACAGTTCAAATAAGGAAATCAGTCAATTAAATTAATTCAATAGGCCCTAATCTATGGATTTCACATGACTGGGCAGGGGTGCAGCCACAGGTGGGCCTGGGAGGGCATAGGCGCACACACTGGGGAGCCAGGTCCAGCCAATCGGAATTAGTTTTTCCCCACAAAAGGGTTTTATTACAGACAGAAATATTCCTCAGTTTCATCAGCTGTCCGGGTGGCTGGTCTCAGACGACCCTGCTGGTGAAGAAGCCGGATTTGGAGATCATCGGCTGGAGTGGTTACACTTGGTCTCCGGTTGTGAGGCCGGTTGGATGTACTGTCAAACGTTGTAGGAGGTTTATGTTCGAGAAATTAACATTAAATTCTCTGGCAACAGCTCTGGTAGACATTCCTGTAGTCAGCATGCCAATTGCACATTCCCTCAAAACTTGAGGCATCTGTGGCATTGTGTTGTGTGACAAAACTGCATATTTTAGAGTGGCTTTTTTTGTCTCCAGCACAAGGTGCACCTGTGTAATGATCATGCTGTTTAATCATCTTCTTGATATGCCACACCTGTCAGGTGGATGGAATATCTTGGCAAAGGAGAAATGCTGACAAGGATGTAAACAAATTTCTGCATAAAACATGAGAGAAATAAGCTTTTTGTGCTTATGGAAAACTTGTGGGATCTTTCAATTCAGCTCATGAAACATGGGTCCAACACTTCACATGTTGCGTTTACATTTTTGTTCAGCATAGCTACTGTGGAATTCCCTTTTCCTACTACCTTCCTTTCACCTCTTTTCACCAGACGAGTGGGTTGTGGAGCGTGTGGACTAGGTACTGGAGACTAGGTAGTGGGTTGGAGGAGAAGTGGGTGACATGATGTGTTATTGGTAGTGCATACTAATTCCTAAAGAAATCTCCAAACACTCACCAGTAACTACATTTGAAAATGAACTGGGAGTGAAACCTCGTTCCTGAACCCGCCCCTGAGCAAGGCAGTTAACCCGCTGTTCCCCGGGTGCCCAAAGACGTGGATGTCGATTAAGGCAGCCCCCCGCACCTCTCTGATTCAGAGGGGATGGGTTAAATGTGGAAGACACATTTCAGTTGAATGCATTCAATTATACAACTGACTAGGTATCCCCCTTTACCTTTCCCATTATCCACAATATTGTAGATGTTATCTCCTTATCTGCAATATTGAAGTTGTTATCCCAACATTTTGCCAAGAGGTTACCTCCATTATATAAGCCACCTAAAAACACACTGTCTAACTTTGTGCCCAAAGAACTTAATTCAATACTTTGATGTAAAATGAATGTGTGGTTTCCGCCCCGGCTGTGTTGCCTCCCCGAGTGTGAGTTTAACAGGCCAGACCAATCACAGTCGCCAATGACGCTGATGATGAGAATGACGAATACGATGACGTGTGTGTGTGTGTGTGTGTGTGTGTGTGTGTGTGTGCGCGCGTGTGTGTGGAGTAGGTGACTCTTGCTCTGGAATCGAGTTTCTTGAAGTGAACCTCATCCCTGCTAATGGAAAAACAAGACTATATTTGGAGGGGGTGATGTCACAAGTGGTTGACGGTGAAGCCTATATCTGTGGGAGAGCGTGTGTGTGACAGTGTGAGAAACCACTGACAGTAGCCCGTGTGTCTGTCTTAGGATCCACTGGCAATTGGATTTAACTACTGAGGGTGAGTTGACCAGACCATTAGGATTCGTATTTGAACTGAGAGAGTTGGAGGCCAGGACACTTATACACCATACTATCCAAAGTTTTTTTTTCTCTGTTTTCCCTGTGGGGTTGAGAGTAGGCTGTTGTGATTTGCACGGTTCTCTAGACTACAGAACTTTGGCTGTTTCCACTGTCATTCTATTATAACGTATTCTAGTAGCATACACTGAACATATTGGATGGGTGTAGGTTACACTATTCACAGGCATAGTGCATCCCTATTCCCAGTCATGTGTAATTCAATGACGTGTGTGATTATCTTTTGTTTTCATGCAGGGATCTCGCGTGCACGATGTGTCACCTGAAGCTGCCCCTGTTCCTTCTCGTGCCTCTCGTGCTGCTGCGCTGTGTCGCCACCGCCCCTAGCAACAGGTGAGAGTGCAAAGCTGCCTTAGTTATTTCCGTTATTTCTGAGTGTCACTTCTGTGATGTACAATTACAAGTGTCGTTCCGTGTTGCCGAAAGTTCAATTGTCATTAGGAAGCGGGTTTAATTTTGCAGGTGAACGAATCACTCACTGGTGTTAAGCTGGCACATCCAGTAACTTGGCACATCCATCTTGAACCGTAAGAAATCAATTAACGACGTGGGTAGTCTAACTCTAAAATCGGCTAATGACATTGATGAGATCATTGAGATGAATATCCATTGCATTCGTGACATCCAAAAGGTCGGGTTTTGTCTTACCAAGGCAGAGACAGGAATATGTGGTTCGCGTAAATGTGATCAAGTGCGTACTGGAGGGGGACTAGTGGCCACTCCATTGCGCCCTCGAGAATTGAGCTGATGTTTTGAAGTGGGCATCAGTCACCGGTCGGAGTGACGGTTTGGCTCTTTCCTCATCCTGATTCAGGTACTTCACCTCATCTAGTGAGCAGGAAAGCGCGCTCCCGGACAGAGAAGGCTGGCTCGTGCCCGGAATCGTCTCCAACCCCTTCCTCGGCCTCATTTCCGCACGACTACAGAGAGGGCTCACATCTGTCAACAGGTAAGGTTGCACCTATTTTATTGATTTGCTGATTGAGTGCAAATGTTGATAATTTTGCAGACACAACACTGTAAGAAAATTATTATTTAGTAAATGGATCCACAGCCTGTTTTTAATATACTCAACTCGTCAGTCAAAAGTGTTATCAGAAATGTTATGTGAACTCAACATTTTTAGTTAGCCCAGAATTTTCTCCAATTTAAGAAAAATCTAGGTTAGGTACACCCACACATTCAAATAGTGCTTTTAACATACAATGTTTTCAACCTACACATTGACATAAACATGATTACATTGTGCATGATCATTTTATACAGTAATTTGTATTCAACATGTCCTCACCTGGGATTTGAACTTACGATCTCTTGGTTCCCAGCATCCCTATCTATGTGCTACCCCACCATGTATAAACGAACATGCACAATGCCATCATGTATGTGAACATGTGTGAAATATGTAGGTTAAAAACTCAGTTTGGGCCAACTAAAAAATGTAAGTTCAGGTAACACTTTGACTGGAAGTTGAGTAAACAAAACAAAAGGCTGTGGAAACCAGTTACTAAATAATAAAACACTTTACAGTGAAGATTCATGTGGATCAGAATTGAACTAAGCTGAAATTCGTGGGGGGGAATCACTGAATATTTCAATTTATAGTGATAGTTAAATTAATTTAATTAAATTAATATAATAAAATAATAGCGATCTTAATAATAATAATAGTTTATTGCTATTCCTAGTATTGTTAATAGTAGCTGCATTAGTGATATGATCATATTAGTATCATCTAGTAGGCTATTGTTATGGTGGTTATTTTTATCCACTTACCGACAGTATGTCTGGTAGGCCAATAACTCTGCTACATTTTCCTGATCTTCATCACTCTATAAATGTTTAGATAAGTAATGCATCATTTGCTTGACATATTGGATGAATCGATTGCTGTCCTCCCATATCCCATCAGCCACCACATAGAGAAAAGGAAGTGCAACACAGCTACCTGTGTGACCCAGCGACTGGCCGACTTCCTGACCCGCTCCAGCAACACCATCGGCACGGTGTACGCCCCCACCAACGTAGGCTCCAACACCTACGGGAAACGGGATCTACTGCAGCCGCCCGGCTATCTGCCTCTCTAGTCATGCACGGGTGGAAGCCCACAGATGTAGGATATGCTCAACTGAAATGACCACACCACCATGTATAGGCCAATGTATACTTTTAAAAACAACAACGATGGTTATGAATCATTAACTCAAGTTTTTTGGTTCTTTTATAAAGTTCAGAAGAAAAAAAAACGGTGCCTTTTGGTGTAGAATAATAACAAAGAAGTATTTGTTACACAAATCGGACTAGAGGCGGATGAGATACTTGTCTCTGTTCTGTGACCCCAACAGGTTCGACCCCACAATTGCATGTGAATAAAATGTCATGAAAAAAAAAGTAAACAGGTGCATAAGGCATATAAAATACACGTTTTGTCCTTCTGTTTGTCTGTTGTGTAGGTTATTTGTTTGGGGGTTTTTTGTAATAAAGTTGATAGATTTTTTTGAAAGTCGTTGGTTACAGTGCTGGGTGAAACTGCTGGGTCACACAGGTTGCACTTCCTTGAACCAGAGTTACACTGTTAACAATGAGGCGGTGTGCCGTGTAGTAGGAAGACCACTTTGTGCTGCTCACCCTGCACTATCAAGTCTACTTCTGAGAAGCTTCCCAGTAAAGCATTAAAAACAATCAAGCAACCAAGAAAAGTGCTAAAAGAAAATAGCCCATATTAACAATGCAGCCTGAGAAACAAGGTCCATGAAGTCAATAACTTGCTTGTAACAGATGACATTCATATTCTGACTATCTCTGAGACCCACTTAGATAATACCTTTGATGATACAGTGGCAGCAATACATGGTTATAACATCTACAGAAAAGACAGAAATGCCAACGGAGTCGGTGTTGCGGTCTATATTCAGAACCACATTCCTGTAAAGCTTAGAGAAGATCTAATACTATTGAAGTAATATGGCTACAGGTACATCTGCCTCACCTAAAGCCCATTCTTGTGGGAATCTACAATAGACCACCAAGTGCTAACAGTCAGTATCTGGATAATATGTGTGAAATGCTTGATCATGTATGTGATATCAACAGAGAAGTATACTTTCTGGGTGATTTAAATATTGACTGACTCTCATCAACCTTCCCACTCAAGAAAACACTTCAAACTGTAACCAGTGCCTGCAACCTGGTTCAGGTTGTCAGTCAACCTACCAGGATATTTACAAACAGCACAGGAATGAAACCATCAACATGTATTGATCACATCTTTACTAATTCTGCAGAAATGTGCTTTAAAGCAGTATCCAGATCCATCAGATGTAGTGATCACAATATAATAGCCATATCTAGGAAAACCAAAGTTCCAGAGGCTGGGCCTAATATAGTATATAAAAAGTCATACAATAAGTTTTGTAGTGATTCATATGTTGATGATGTAAATATTATTTGCTGGTCTGTGGTGTGTAATGAGGAGGAACCGGACACTAATCTTGACACGTTTATGAAATTGCTTATTCCAGTTACTAATAAGCACGCACCCATTAAGGAAATTACTGTAAAAACTGTTAAATCCCCTTGGATTGATGAGGAATTGAAAAATTGTATGGTTGAGAGGGATGAGGCACAAGGTATGGCAATTAAGTCTGGCAGCCCAACTGATTGGCAAACGTACTGCAAATTAAGAAATCATGTGACTAAGCTAAATAAAAATACAAATAAAGTATACTATGAAACAAAGATAAATGATATATAGAATGATAGTAAAAACGCGTTGAAGCACTTTAAATGACATTCTGGGAAAGAAAGTCATCTCGGCTCCATCATTCATTGAATCAGATGGGTCATTCATCAAAGAAAACACTGATATTGCCAACTACTTTAATTAATGTTTCATTGGCTGGATAAACAAACTTAGGGATGACATGCCAGCAACAAACACTGACACTACACATCTAAGTATATCTGACCAAATTATGAAAGACAAGAATTGTACTTTTGAATTCCGTAAAGTCAGTGCGGAAGAGGTGAAAAAAATATTGTTGTCTATCAACAATGACAAGCCACCGGGGTCTGACAATCTGGATGGAAGCACACTCAACAAGCACGGCACTTACACAAATGACTGATGATTGGCTGAGAGAAATTGATGATAAAATGATTGCAGGGGCTGTTTTGTTAGACTTCAGTGCAACTTTTGACATTATCAATCATAGTCTGCCGCTGGAAAAACGTATGTGTTATGGCTTTACACCCCTTGCTATAATGTGGATAAAGAGTTACTTGTCTAACAGAACACAGAGGGTGTTCTTTAATGGAAGCCTCTCAAACAAAATCCAGCTAGAAGCAGGAATTCCCCAGGGTAGCTGTTTATAGGCCCCTTGCTTTTTTCAATCTTTACTAAGACATGCCACTTTGAGTATGGCCAGTGTGTCTATGTATGCGGATGACTCAACACTATATGCATCAGCTACTAGAGCGACTGAAACGACTGCAACACTTAACAAAGAACTGCAATTAGTATCGGAATGGGTAGCAAGGAATAAGTTAGTCCTAAATATTTCCAAACCTAAAAGCATTGTCTTTGGGAGACGAATCATTCACGACTTAAACCTCAACTACATCTCGTAATTAATAATGTGGAAATTGAGCAAGTTAGGTTGACTAAACTGCTTGGAGTAACCCTGGATTGTAAACTGTGATGGTCAAAACATATTGATACAACAGTAGCTAAAATGGGGAGAAGTCCACAATAAAGCGCAGCTCTACCTTCTTAACAACACTATCAACAAGGCAGGTCCTACAGGCCCTGGTTTTGTTGCAGTAAGAGGGACTTGGGAAAATTGCAGTTGGTTAAGGACAGGGCAGCACGGCTGGCCCTTAAAAGTACACGGAGAGCTAACATTAATGACATGTATGTCAATTTCTCATGGCTCAAAGTGGAAGAGAGACTGGCTTCCTCATTACTTGTTTTTGTAAGAGGTGTTGACAAGCTGAATATACCGAACTGTCTGTTTAAAATACTAGCACACAGCTCGGACACCCATGTATACCCCACAAGACATGGCACCAGAGGTCTCTTCACAGTCCCCAAGTCCAGAACAGACTATGGGAGGCGCACAGTACTACATAGAGCCATGACTACATGGAATTCTATTCCACATCAGGTAACTGATGCAAGCAGTAGAATCAGATTTAAAAAACAGATAAAAATACACCTTATGGAACAGTGGGGACTGTGAAGTAACACAAACATAGGCACAGTCACATGCACACACACACACATGATAACATCGGCACTATACACACACGTACACATGGATTTTGCGTTGCAGATACGTGGTAGTGGAGTATGGACCTGACGGCACACACTTAGTGTGTTGTGAATTCTGTAATGAATGTAATGTCATGTTTTTAAAATTGTATAACTGCCTTAATTGTGCTGGACCCCAGGAAGAGTAGCTTCTGCCTTGGAAACAGCTACTGGAGATCCATAATAAATACAAATACTCCACATCATTAATAGTTTCAGACATGCAGAGACAATGTTGAGCTCTTTTATATCTTAAATAAAATTAACGTATCATGAACAAACGAGTACGCTTATGAATACTTCTAAATGTTTACAAATTATAATTAATTAAATTGTATGCTCATAAATGTAAGACAACATGTAGACTCAATGAGGCATACATATTATACACGCAGACATACACTATGAGTTACTCAACAGATACATGTCATTTCAGATATTGGATCGGAAGAGTGTGACGCACTACATTAACCTATGTTTGATTAATACCATTCCCAATGCCAGCAGAAAATGATACCTGTATTCCACTGCTTTTTAACCCAGACATGAGAGGATATTAAAAAAAATAGCACAGAGGTTAATTAAGCTGATGATGCCATACACAGACCAACCATTAAGCCCCCAAACATGGCTGCCACTGTGTGATGGGGGTCAAGCTCTTCAAATGAAGGTGTGTCAAGCTCTTCAAATGAATAACACGCACATAGCCTACCTCTAGGATAGTGTACATCAAGAGTAGTCAATTAGACAGGGGTCATTCACATCGACGGAGATGTTGTTGATGCATTGCAATACTGATTGCTGAAGAGAGTTGTCTATCAGTGACAATATCACCGGCGATACAATCAACCTCTCTCTCTCTCTCTCTCTCTCTCTCTCTCTCTCTAGCTAGACAGTCATGCAGGCCGCCATCTATCACTCACACCACATCACCATATTCCTTCCATTTAGAGATCATTGCTTGCTGCTAATAGCTAGTTGGACATGTCTTTGAACAGCACTCCAGAAGAAAAAGAAAAGGTCCTTCCGAACAGCTCGTAGAAATGTTCGAAATAGGTATGAGGTCCAGAAATGAATCAAATACATCAATATCACTGCAGGGAGGGATAGAGTATGTATGAGAGAAATAATACATTCATTGTGGCTATAGCACCTTCAGATGCCAAGTACAACCTTTGCTTTTCAGGCCACCTTTGGTCATTTGCCTCAATGGCTATTTAATATACAGGCATTTCAAGTTGAGAATTGCCATTGACTGAGGAGAGAACTATTACCCTGGAAGACTTCTGGATATGTTCTATTATTATATTGGAACAGAAAACTCTGTTTCAGAAGTGTACTACAGGCCTTATCAGGATTGCATCACACAGACGTGTTTTTTAAGGGTTCGTAATATAATGAAAACATCCAGGCCTTCAACCCTGTAAACAATGCAGATTTAAGATTTTTATTCAGATCCCCATGAGCTGTTGAAGAAGCAGCAGATTTTCTTCCTGGGGTCCACACAAAACATAGAACATGACAAAATACAGAGCACTAGTGGACAGGAACAGCAACAGACATTTAAACTAAGAACACCACGACTAAAGAACAATGTGACTATTTACTCAACAAAAAAATAAATAAAAATAAATAAATAGTACTACTAATAGTACTACTAAGAATAATGTGTGTTTGTGTGTGTGTGCGTGTGTGTGTGTGTGTGCGTGTGTGTGTGTGTGCGTGTGTAGAGTGTCTGTGTGTGTGTGTCTGTGGGTGTGTGTAGAGTGTGTGTGTGGGGGGGGTGTAGATTGTGTGTGTGTGTGTGTGTGTGTGTGTTGTGTGTGTGTGTGTGTGTGTGTGTGTGTGTGTGTGTGTGTGTGTGTGTGTGTGTGTGTGTGTGTGTGTGTGTGTGTGTGTGTGTGTGTGTGTGTGTGTGTGGGGTGTGTGTGGGTGTGGGTGTGTGGGGTGTGTGTGTGTGTGTGTGTGTCTTCACATTCCTCATTGTTTCTTGAGGTGTTGTTTTATCTGTTTTTTAAAACTGTTTTTTTATTGCTTGCATGAGTCACCTGAGGTGAAAAAGAGAATTCCATGTAGTCATTGCTCTATACAGCTGTGTGCATCTCCCAGCCTCTGTTCTGGACTTGGGGACTGTGAAGAGGCCAATGTCTCGTGAGGTATGTATTGGTTTTTGAGCTGTGTGTTAACTGGCTGAACAGACAATTCAGTTCTTTCAGCACGTCAATAGTTCTTACAAAGACCGACATTGAGTGATGCAGTCAATCTCCCTTCCAATCTGAATCAGGAAGGACTGACATAATTGACATTTGCCCTCCATGTACATGTGAAGGCCAGACATGCTGCTCTGTTCTGGGCTAGCTGCAGCTTTTCTAGGTCCTTTTTTGCCACACTTTCTCAAACAACTGGGCAATAGTCAAGATGCAACAAAATCAGAGCTTACGGGACTTGTTTGGTTGCATGTCATGTTAAAAAATTAGAGCATCTCTTCATCACAGACAAACCTCTCCCCATCTTTACAACAATATAACCAATATGCCTTGACCCTGACAGTTTGCAATCTAAGGTAAGACCAAGAAGTTTAGTCTCTTCTACTTGCTCTACAGCCACATTATTCATAACCAGATTCAGCTGAGGTCAAGTACCTAGAGAGTGATTTGTGACAAATACATGGCTTTTGGTTTTAAATACTGTATGTTTCAGGACAAGTTGATTCCTAGCCACCCATTCTAAAACTGACTGCAACTATTTGTTTATGTTTTTCACTAGCTGTGGATACTGACATGTATCATGTTGAATCATCTGCCTACATAGACACACAGGTTTTGTTTAATGCTAATGGTAGATCATTTGTAAAAAAAAAAATAGAGAACAGTAAAGGGCCAAGACAGCTCCCTTGTGGAATACCACAATTTACATGGTTTACGATAGAGAAGCTATCATTAAAGAATACCCTCTGTGTTTTATTAGGTAGATAGCTATCTAGCCATGATATGGCAGATGATGTAAAAAAAAATGATGGTCAATAATATCTTATTATCGACATCTTTCAGCCAATCATCAGTCATTTGAGCGAGTGCATTACATGTTGAGTGCCCTTCCATATAAGCATGCTGAAAGTCAGTTGTTCAATTGTTCACAGAGATAGCATTGTATCTAGTCAAACACAACACAAGTTTGCTAAGAACTGGCAAGTTGATTGGTCGGCTGTTAAAGCCAGCAAAGGGATCTTTGCACATTTTTGGGTAGCTGAATAACTTTAGCTTCCCTAAAGGTCTGTGGACAAACTTTTCTCCAGGCTCAGATGAAATATGTGGCAAATAGGAGTGGCAATAAAGTCCACTAACACACTCAGTAGCTTTCCATCTAGGCTGTCATTACCAGGTGATTTGTCATGATTGATGGACAGCAATTATTTATCCACCTCTCCACACTAACTTTACAAAATTTAAACAAAAATGCATTTAATTATTAGGTATGTTATGCATTAACATGATGACCACAGTTTGTTGTTCACATTTCATGCCTAAGTTTTCCCACTTTTCCAATGAAATAGTCATAACAAATGTGGCAATATCAAAAGGTTTTGTGATGAATAAGCGTTTTGATTCAATACAGATGAAGTTGAATTAGTCTTTCTGCCCATAATTTCATTTAAAGTACTCCAAAGCTTTTGTCCATCATACTTTATATAATTTATATTAGTTTCATAATATAATTTTAGTTTAGTCACATCATTTCTCAATTTTACAATGTCTTCCAATCAGATGTGCAGCCAGATGTATTTCAAATCAAATCAAATCAAATTTTATTTGTCACATACACATGGTTAGCAGATGTTAATGCGAGTGTAGCGAAATGCTTGTGCTTCTAGTTCCGACAATGCAGTAATCAAGTAATCTAAAACCAAAATTTCTTATACACAGTTTTAAATGTACCTTGAATCAGTGATGGTACAGAGCAGCATAGGCAAGATACAGTAGCTGATTGACAGTATATTAAGATGAGTATGTAAACAAAGTGGCATAGTTAAAGTGGGTGATACATGTATTACATAACTGGATGCAACAATTTCGATGATAGAGTACAGTATATACGTATGCATATGAGATGAATAATGTGTATGTAAACATTATATTAGGTAGCATTGTTTAAAGTGGCTAGTGATATATTTACATCACATCAGGCATTATTAAAGTGGCTTCAGTGTCACATAGCAATCAATGTTAGTGGTGGCTGTTTAAAGTCTTTTGAGATAGAAGCTGATCTCTCGGTCCCAGCTTTGATGCAATACCTTTCTGGATGGCTGAACAGGCAGCCGGGTGGTTTGTCCTTGATGATCTTTATGGCCTTCCTGTAACTCGGGGGTGTAGGTGTCCTGGAGGGCAGGTAGTTTGCCCCCGGTGATGCGTTGTGCAGACCTCACTACCCTCTGGAGAGCTACAGATCTATAGTCTGCCTACCAGGCGGTGATACAGGCCAGGATGCTCTCGATTGTGCATCTGTAGAAAGTGCTTTTGGTGACAAGCCGAATTTCTTCAGCCTCCTGAGGTTAGGCGCTGCTGCGCCATCTTCACGATCTGTCTGTGTGAGTGGACCTTCAGTTTGTCTGTGATGTGTATGCGAGGAACTTCTGCTTTCACTACTGTTCCTGGTCATAGGGGGTGCACCCGTTTCTGAAGTCCACAATCATCTCCAAGTGAGGTTATTTTCCTGACAAATGATCATCTTAACCGCCGTTGTTGGTAATCGCCCACCATCCGCAAACTTGATGATTGAGTTGGAGGCTGTGCACGCAGCCGTGGGTGAACAGGGAGTCAGGAGAGGGCTTGATGTGGGGCCCCAGTGTTGAGGATCAGCGGGGAGGAGATGTTGTTGCCTACCCTCACCACCTGGGGGCGGCCCGTCAGGAAGTCCTACCCAGTTCAGGGCAGACCCAGGGTTCAAGCTTGATGACGAGCTTGGAGGGTACTTGGTTCTCAAAGCTGATTGCCATTTTCACTGGTATTCCTCTTGTCCAGAACAGTGTGGTTGAGATTGCATTCTGGACCTATTTGATAGAGTTCAGTTTGTGGAGGTGAATGGTCGGTCTCTCAAAGCACTTCATGATGACGGATGTGAGTGCCGGGGCGGTAGTCGTTTAGCTCAGTTACCTTAGCTTTCTTGGGAACAGGAACAATGGTGGCCCTCTTGAAGCATGTGGGAACAGCAGACTGGTATAGGGATTGATTGAATATGTCCGTAAACACCGCCAGCTGGTCTGCGCATGCTCTGAGGGCGCGGCTGGGGATGCCGTCTGGGCCTGCAGCCAATGAGGGTTAACACGTTTAAATGTCTTACTCACCTCGGCTGCAGTGAAGGAGAGACCGCATGTTTTCATTGCAGGCCGTGTCAGTGGCACTGTATTGTCCTCAAAGCGGGCAAAAAAGTTATTTAGTCTGCCTGGGAGCAAGACATCCTGGTCCGTGACTGGGCTGAATTTCTTCCTGTAGTCCGTGATTGACTGTAGACCCTGCCACATGCCTCTATTTGCCACTCTCTTTGCTTGATTTCTCTAAAAACCATTTCATTTTTAAATTCCTTATCAATCCAGAGGGCCTTGACAGATTTAAGTCAGTTTCCTAATAGGTGCATGCTTATTGATAACTGGAAGTAACAATTTCATAAATGCATCAAGTGCAGCGTCTGGATGCTCCTCATTGCACACATCAGGCTACCAAATCTTCAACATAGGAATCATTATAAAACCTTTTTTATGATCTCTTGTACAATATTTCAGGCTCAGCCTTTGGAACCTTGGCTTTTCTGGATATAGCCACTATATTATGGTCACTACAAACTGCTACAGATCTATATCTATCCTACCCTGCCTTTCAAAGGTCTTCGAAAGTCAAGTCAACAAACAGATTACCGACCATTTAGAATCTCACCATACCTTCTCTGCTATGCAATCTGGTTTCAGAGCTGGTCATGGGTGCACCTCAGCCACGCTCAAGGTCCTAAATGATATCTTAACCGCCATCGATAAGAAACATTACTGTGCAGCCGTATTCATTGATCTGGCCAAGGCATTCGACTCTGTCAATCACCACATCCTCATCAGCAGACTTGACAGCCTTGGTTTCTCAAATGATTGCCTCGCCTGGTTCACCAACTACTTCTCTGATAGAGTTCAGTGTGTCAAATCGGAGGGTCTGCTGTCCGGACCTCTGGCAGTCTCTATGGGGGTCCCACAGGGTTCAATTATTGGACCGACTTTCTTCTCTGTATACATCAATGATGTTGCTCTTGCTGCTGGTGAATCTCTGATCCACCTCTACGCAGATGACACCATTCTGTATACTTCTGGCCCTTCTTTAGACACTGTGTTAACAACCCTCCAGGCAAGCTTCAATGCCATACAACTCTCCTTCCGTGGCCTCGAATTGCTCTTAAATACAAGTAAAACTGAATGCATGCTCTTCAACCGATCGCTGCCTGCACCTGCCTGCCTGTCCAACATCACTACTCTGGACGGCTCTGACTTAGAATACGTGGACAACTACAAATACCTAGGTGTCTGGTTAGACTGTAAACTCTCCTTCCAGACCCACATCAAACATCTCCAATCCAAAGTTAAATCTAGAATTGGCTTCCTATTTTGCAACAAAGCATCCTTCACTCATGCTGCCAAACAAACCCTTGTAAAACTGACCATCCTACCAATCCTCGACTTCGGCGATGTCATTTACAAAATAGCCTCCAATACCCTACTCAACAAATTGGATGCAGTCTATCACAGTGCCATCCGTTTTGTCACCAAAGCCCCATATACTACCCACCACTGCAACCTGTACGCTCTCGTTGGCTGGCCCTCGCTTCATACTCTAAACCCACTGGCTCCATGTCATCTACAAGACCGTGCTAGGTAAAGTCCCCCCTTATCTCAGCTCGCTGGTCACCATAGCATCACCCACCTGTAGCACGCGCTCCAGCAGGTATATCTCTCTGGTCACCCCCAAAACCCCAAAACCAATTCTTTCTTTGACCGCCTCTCCTTCCAGTTCTCTGCTGCCAATGACTGGAACGAACTACAAAAATCTCTGAAACTGGAAACACTTATTTCCCTCACTAGCTTTAAGCACCAGCTGTCAGAGCAGCTCACAGATTACTGCACCTGTACATAGCCCACCTATAATTTAGCCCAAACAACTACCTCTTTCCCTACTGTATTTATTTTATTTTATTTATTTATTTATTTAGCTCCATTGCACCCCATTATTTTTATTTATACTTTGCACATTCTTCCACTGCAAATCTACCTTTCCAGTGTTTTACTTGCTATATTGTATTTACTTTGCCACCATGGCCTTTTTTTGCCTTTACCTCCCTTATCTCACCTCATTTGCTCACATCATATATTTGTTTTACTCCATGTGTAACTCTGTGTCGTTGTATGTGTCGAACTGCTTTGCTTTATCTTGGCCAGGTCGCAATTGTAAATGAGAACTTGTTCTCAACTTGCCTACCTGGTTAAATAAAGGTGGGAAAAAAACTACATGCAATGGTAGTGGATACAGCTTTAGAACAAAGTTTTGCAGTATTAGTGAAGATATGAACAATACACTTGGATGATGTAGTTCCTGTACATTTTATAAAAACTCTGGTAGGTTGATAATATCTTTATCTCTATGGAGTGTTTGCGCTAATTCCATCAATACTGTTGATAGTGTAGCCTATTACTCAAATAGCTGGATATAGCAATTATCAATCCACCAGAGTGTTTACAAAGACTAGACGGAACTATATCTTCCAAGCGTATTGATCATATCTTTACTAATGCTACAAACCTTTGTTATGAACAAATAGTTTGGATGGAGCAGAGAAAAGCGGCCCATTCATTCTCATGTGAGTCACATCAGTAGCATTTCACCTGTGATATACTCCCACAGTGTAATTATACCATACAGCTAACGGAAATGTGTTTTCCCCTCTGTCAGATCACTTCTCTTTTAATAATCCCAGCATATGAAACAACACCACAGCTACCAACAGAGATTATTAGTCTTTAATAGAACATGTAGCAGCAGTCATGGATATCTGGTTGGCTATTATATCTCACACACTGACTTGAGTGTCTACATAATTCCATATCAGAAGGGTCAGAGGTTACAGTCCCGTGTCACAGGGTAATTAACATCCTGGGCGCATTCATTTGATTCTACTCTGTCTGGATGTAGACATGGACGTCTGTTTAACTCTGATTAGTAGCACTAATTGACACATAGGCACACTCATAAGAGTATGACACTTGATTGGTGATGAAATCTTTCTTTCTTTCTGAACTCTGTGATTGATTCCAGGGCCAAGAAAAACATTTCAAGGGACTTAGACAGAAGGAGAGTAAAAGTTCCATTCTAAGGATTTTTCCCCTATACCCTACTGTTCGTTGATGATTTCACACACATTTTTTACTTTCCCTTATGGAAAAAACACAATTTCATATATCAAATTTCACATGTGAAAACGTGTATTTGGAACACTTCACAAGTAAAAACTAAAATGAGTCATTATGATACACATAGTGCTTTTAACATAGTGTTTTCATTTTACATATTACTTAATTGTGTATGTTTTTTATACAGTAATTATTATTCAACATGTCCTCACATGGGATTTGAACTCATAACCTCTTGGTTCACAGCATTCCAATATTTCTGCTATGCCACCAGATCTGTGTCAATGACTGATTTCACCTGTATTCCTGCACTTTGGACTTCAAAGTAAATATCAGCGTTTGGTAAAAATACTCTCAAGAAACCCATTATATTTCAGGAATAACATCGAAAGAGAATAATACTCTATGCCGCACCAACATTAGACAACTATACAGAAAAAATTTAATTAATGGTGAGAATAGTCAGATTAACTGATAACTAAAATAGCAGTGCAGATAAGAGGGCAAACGTTTTACATGTCCCCATGCCCCCCACATTTTTTGTTAGTTTCTTTGCATTGTTTGTAAAAATAAATAAAAAACGTATTTTGTACATCATTTTGTCGCTACCGTCACTTATGACCAAAAACAACTTCTGGACATCAGGACTATGATTACTCACCACGGACTGGCAGAATCCTTTTTTTCCTTTAACAAGTCTGACGAGCCAGATGTGAATGATATTCTGCTCTCCCGGGAACAGGCCCAGATCCCCGTGATTTGCGTGAAGAGAAGGCGGAGATAAAGGGGCCAAAGGGCGGGCTGCTTTCTGAGAATTCGTAGGCGATCCAATAAACACACACTTCCTTCCGTTCTGCTAGCAGACGTGCAGTCTTTGGAAAATAAAATAGATGACCTACATGGAAGATTAAACTACCAACAGGACATTCAAAACTGTAATATCTTATGATTCATGGAGTCGTGGCTGAACGACGACACTATCAACATACAGCTGGCTGGTTATATGCTGTACCCGCAGGATAGAACAGCGGCATCTGGTAACACAAGGGGCAACGGACTATGAATTTTTGTAAATAACAGCTGGTGCACAATAGGAAGTCTCAAGCTATTGCTCGCCTGAGGTAGAGTATTTTATGATAATCTGTAGACCACACTATCTACCTATAGAGTTTTTATCTGTATTTATCGTAGCTGTTTACATACCACCACAAACAGAGGCTGGCACTAAGATCGCATTGAATGAGCTTTATTCTGCCATAAGCAAACAAGAAAACGTTCACCCAGAGGCAGCGCTCCCAGTAGCCAGGGACTTTAATGCAGGGAAACTTAAATCCGTTTTACTACATTTCTATCAGCATGTTAAATGTGCAACCAGAGGGGGAAAAAACTCTGGACCACCTTTACTCCACACACAGAGACGCTTGCAAAGCTCTCCCTCGCCTTCCATTTGGCAAATCTGACAATAATTCTATCCTCCTGATTCCTGCTTACAAGCAAAATGTAAAGCAGGAAGCACCAGTGACTCGATCAATAAAAAAGTGGTCAGATGAAGCAGATGCTAAGCGACAGGACTGTTTTGCAAGAACAGACTGGAATATTCCTCCGATGGCATTGAGGAGTACACCACATCAGGGATTGGCTTCATCAAGAAGTGCATCGATGACATCATCCCCACAGTGACCTTACGTACAAACCCCAACCAGAAGCCATGGATTACAGGCAACATCCGCACTGAGCTAACGGCTAGAGCTGCCACTTTCAAAAAGCGGGACTCTAACTCGGAAGCTTATTAGAAATCCTGCTATGCCCTCCGACGAACCATCAAACAGACAAAGCGTCAATACAGGACTAAGTTCGAATCGTACTACACCGGACGAGAGCTGCCCAGTGACTCGAGCCTACCAGACAAGTTAAACTACTTCTATGCTCGCTTCGAGGCAAATAAAACTGAAACATGCATGAGAGCACCAGCTGTCCCGGAAGACTGTGTGATCACGCTCTCCGCAGCCGATGTGAGTAAGACCTTTAAACAGGTCAACATTCACAAGGCCGCAGGACCAGACGGATTATCAGGACGTGTACTGCGAGCATGCGCTGTCCAACTGGTAAGTGTCTTCACTGACATTTTCAACCTCTCCCTATCCGAGTCTATAATACCAACATATTTTAGGCAGACCACCATAGTCCCTGGGCCCAAGAACACTAAGGTAACCTGCCTAAATTACTACCAAACAGTAGCACTCATGTCTGTAGATATGAAGTGCTTTGAAAGGATGGTCATGGCTCACATCAACACCATTATCGCAGAAACCCTAGACCCACTCTAATTTGCATACCGCCCCAACAGATCCACAGATGACGCAATATCTATTGCACTCAACACTGCCATTTCAAACCTGTACAAAAGGAACACCTATGTGAGAATGCTATTCATTGACTACAGCTCAGCATTTAACACCATAGTGCCTTCAAAGCTCATCAACAAGCTAAGGACCCTGGGACAAAACACCTCCCTCTGCAACTGGATCCTGTACTTCCTGACGGCCCGCCCCCAGGTGGTCAGGGTAGGTAACAACACGTCCACCACGCTGATCCACAACACGGGGGCCCCTCAGGGGTGCGTGCTCAGCCCCCTCCTGTACTCCTGTTCACTCATGACTGCAAGGCCAGGCACGACTCCAACACCATCATTAAGTTTGCTGATGACACAACAGTGGTAGTCCTGATCACAGACAACGACGAGACAGCCTACAGGGAGGAGGTCAGAGACCTGGCCATGTGGTGCCAGGACAACAACCTCTCCCTCAACGTGATCAAGACAAAGGAGATGATTGTGGACTACAGGAAAAAGAGGACTGAGCACACCCCCATTCTCTTTGCTAAGTGCAGAGATGTATTACAGGTAAGGAATGTGTAGGGGAATGCTACAGACTTTGTGGCACAGCAGAAAGATAAGTGAAGCTAAAATCGGGAGGTTGTTGTAATAACGGAGCTGTGAGTCGGGAAGCAGATGCAGGTGAAACATTTAATAAAACAACAAAAATAGTAACAAGACATTTACATAAGCCTACACGCCGGTACAAAAAACAATACCAACTGGTGAGAAAACATAAGGGAGAGACATCCAGTTGAAGTCGGAAGTTTACATACACCTGAGCCAAAAACATTTAAACTCAGTTTTTCACAATTCCTGACATTTAATCCTAGTAAAAATGCCCTATCTTAGGTTACTTAGGATCACCACTTTATTTTAAGAATGTGAAATGCTAGAATAATAGTAGAGAGAATTATTTATTTCAGCTTTTATTTCTTTCATCACATTCCAAGTGGGTCAGAAGTTTACATACACTCAATTAGTATTTGGTAGCATTGCCTTTAAATTGTTTCACTTGGGTCAAACACTTTTTGGGTAGCCATCCACAAGCTTCCCACAATAAGATGAGTGAATATTGGCCCATTCCTCCTGACAGAGCTGGTGTAACTGAGTCAGGTTTGTCGGCCTCCTTGCTCGCACACGCTTTTTCAGTTCTGCCCACTAATTTTCTATAGGATTGAGGTCAGGGCTTTGTGATGGCCACTCCATTACCTTGACTTTGTTGTCCTTAAGCCATTTTGCCACAACCTTGGAAGTATGCTTGGGGTCATTGTCCATTTGGAAGACCCATTTGCGACCAAGCTTTAACTTCCTGGCTGATGTCTTGAGATGCTTCAATATATCCACATAATATTCATTCCTCATGATGCCATCTATTTTGTGAAGAGCACCAGTCCCTTCTGCAGCAAAGCACCCCCACAACATGATGCTGCCTCCCCCGTGCTTCACAGTTGGGATGGTGTTCGTCGGCTTGCAAGCCTCCCCTTTTTCCTCCAAACATAACGATGGTCATTATGGCCAAACACGTCTATTTTTGTTTCATCTGACCAGAGGACATTTCTCCAAAAAGTACGATCTTTGTCCACATGTGCAGTTGCAAACCGTAGTCTGGCTTTTTATGCCGATTTTGGAGCAGTGGCTTCTTCCTTGCTGAGCGGCCTTTCAAGTTATGTTGATATAGGACTCGTACACCTCCAATTGACTCCAATTGACTCAAATGATGTCAATTAGTCTATCAGGAGCTTCTAAAGCCATGACATAATTTTCTGGAATTTTCCAAGCTGTTTAAAGGACAGTCAAATTAGTGTATGTAAACTTTTGACCAACTTGCCAAAACTATAGTTTGTTAACAAGAAATTTGTGGAGTGGTTAAAACATTTGTTTTAATGACTCCACCCTAAGTGTATGTAAACTTCCTACTTCAACTGTATAAAGAGGAGGAAATCATGAAGGTAATGAAGTCCAGGTGTGAATCAGGTGCGTGTAATGATGAGTGCCAGGTGTCAGTAATGATGAATCCCAGGACCGGTGGTTAGTATTCAGGCGACATCGTATGCCGGAGGGGAAGAGCAGGAGAAGACGTGACAGTTGTGAATTCAAATCTTTCGTCATTTATTTTACTCAATTTTCTCTAAATGTATCTGCTATAATTTCTTACACCCGACAAGAACTTTTGAACATCAGATCGGCAGTTACTTACCTCAATTCCGGCTTCAACTTCGATTTCAACTCATCTGCCCTGGGCTCTTTCTGTAATTGCGACACAATTTTAGGGCAACCCAAGAGGAAGCGTCGATGTTACAGAGGCAAGAGAGGGAAGATCCTGGTGAGATTAAGGCAAAGGGTGAACCGGCCACCTCTTTCCTCCATTCTACTGGCCAGTCACTTGATAATAAGATGGAAGACCTCCGATTGCTGATTTACTACCCACAGAACTCTCAAAACTGCAAAACCCTCTGCTTTTCTGAAACATGGTTCTTGGACAAGATACCCACAATGGCTGTCCAACTTGATGGAGTCACCATTCACCGTGCCGACAGGACATTGGAGTCGGGGAAATCGAGGGGGGAGGGGTTTGCCTCTTCATCAACAGCAACTGGTGTGCTGATTCGAGCGCGGTGGAAGTGTCGACCAGTTGTTCACCCATCTTGGAATACCTGATCGTCAAATGGCACACATCAACTCTATCATCCCAGACACCCTAGACCCACTCCAATTTGCATACCGCCCCAACAGATCCATAGACGATAAGAGGAGAATGCTGTTAATTAACTACTAGCTTAGCATTCAACACCATTGTTAACTCCATGCTCATCACCATTCTCAGGACCCTGAACACCTCCCTCTGCAACTGGATTCTGGATTTCCTAATTGGCTGACCCCAGTTGGTGAGGATGTGCAAGATTACCTCCGCCATGCTGACACTCAACACAGGGGCCCCACAGGGTTGTGTGCCCTTAATCCCCTCCTGTACTTCCTGTTCCCCCACGACTGTGTGGCCACACATGACTTCAACAATATCATCACCGGCGACGATGAGACAGCCTACAGGGAGGAGGTCAGTGACCTGGCATTTCGGGGCTGGAACAACAACCTCTCCCTCAACGTCCGTAAGACCAAGGAACTGATTTTGGACTACAGGAAATGGGAGGGTGAGCACGCCCTCGTCCACATTGACAGGGCTACATTGGAGCGGGTCGAGAGCTTCAAGTTCCTCGGTGTCCAAATCGCTAAGAACTTAAAATGGTCCACACTCACTCACACAGTTGTGAAGAAAGCCTGATAGCGCCTCTTCCCCCTCAGGAGATTGAAAAGGTTTGGCATGGGCCCTCAAATCCTCAAAAAGTTTTACAGCTGTACAATTGAGAGCATCTTGACTGGCTATATCACTGCTTGGTATGGCAATAGCACCAACCTCAATCGCATGGCGCTACAGAGGGTAGTGTGGACAGCCCAGTACATCACTGGGACTCCACCCACCCAAGCCATAATAGACGGTTCTCTCTGCTTCCACACGGCAAGCGGTACCAGTGCATTGAGTCTGACACCAACAGGATATTGAATAACTTTTATCCCCATGCCATAAGACTGCTAAATAGCCAACTGAATAGCTTACAAAATGGCTACACATACTTTTGACCTATTTTAATCTTATTTTTGCAATCCAACTATGCTCATTCACAAGGCCCTACGCACTACGCACACTGAAACTCCTACACACAAACATTATTTGCACACACAAAATATGCACATACATTTATAATACTGACTCTACATACACCCACTCACATACAATTGTCATATACGCTTCTGCTACTCTGTTTATCTTATATCCTGATGCCTAATCACCTTAACCCTATACATACTCTGTCGATCCAGTATCCCTGCACTTTGTAAATGTGCTGACCCTGTATATAGTATGCTTACTTACTTTATCATGTTCTTATTTTTATTTATTGTGTGTATTTGTTCTACCTTGTTATTTTTTGTATTACGTTGTTATTGATTACTGCATTGTTGGGGTTTGAGCTCGCAACAAAGGCATTTCACTGTACTTGTGCATGTGGCATTAAAACTTGAAACGTGATCACATTTTCACATGTGAAATGTCACGTGAAGAGTTCCAAAACACATGTTTTCATATTTGAAATGCCACATGTTTTTATTTATTTATTATTATTATTTCAACTTTATTTAACCAGGTAGGCTGGTTGAGAACAAGTTCTCCTTTACAACTGTGACCTGGCCAAGATAATGCAAAGCAGTGCGACACAAACAACAACAGAGTTACACATGGAATAAACAAACATACAGTCAATAACACAATAGGAAAAAAGTCTATATACATTGTGTGCAAATGAGGTAAGATAAGGGAGTTAAGGCAATAAAAAGGCCATAGTGGTGAAATAATTACAATTTACCAATTAAACACGGGAGTGATAGATGTGCAGTTGATGAATGTGCAAGTAGAGACACTGGGGTGCAAAGGAGCAACAAACAAAAAAAGAACCGTTTGGGGATGAAGTAGTTGGATGGGCTATTTACAGATGGGCTATGTACAGGTGCAGTGATCTGTGAGCTGCTCTGACAGCTGGTGCTTAAAGTTAGTGAGGGAGATATGAGTCTCCAGCTTCAGTGATTTTTGCAATTCGTTCCAGTCATTGGCAGCAGAGAACTGGAAGGAAAGGCAGCCAAAGAGGAATTGACTTTGGGGGTGACCAGTGAAATATACCTGCTGGAGAGCGTGCTACGAGTGGGTGTTGCTATGGTGACCAGTGAAGTGTTCCAAAAACACCTTTTCATATGATTTCACCTGATTTATAAGGGGGTTGCCTGCAACCGGATTTTTTTGCTACGCCACTAAGTCTGTGGCCATGAAAACATGTGCTTTTTTTAACCCTTCACATATGATATTTTTCACGTGACATTTTTCACATCTTGTTTTTTCAGTAAGGGGGATGCCACCAGCCCAAATTTCTTGCCACACCACCAGGTCTGAGGCCATGACAGAGATCAGCCACAGATTTATTGGCAAGAATACATTTCTGCACTGCTAAAGGTTGCCTAGAATCAAGTCAATAATTGTGTGATTACCTGACAACACCAACAAAAAAGTAGCAGTGCTCAGGGACACTTGATATTAAGTGTGTATAAACGCTCTGGGGATTTACACCTGCAACCTTTTGGTCTGGAGTGCATTAATGTCTCAGCAGGGCCACCAGATATTTGTTTTTTTACCTAGAACATATATCCACATACTAAAAAAATAAGAGTACGGTTACGGTACAATGCTTTTCCCTGGTTTACAAAAAGGTCCATTATTATTATTTTAGACCATTTCCTCTTAAACATGACCCACTCTACTTCTAAACACACTGCCCACTTAATGTGGAAGTCAGCCGTACCAACGTGTCTCAGGAAACCCTGTTTGACTAACGTCAGCTTGCAGGCGCCTGGGACTTGCTAGAGCACAATGAGCCAAACCCTCCCCTAACCCGAATTGCACTACGCCCTATGGGACTTCCGGTCAGCTGTGACTAAGGCTGTAGTAGCGCCCCAGGACTGCAATGCAGTGCCTTAGACCACACGCCACTTGGTCAGTACCATTTTAGGTACATGTGCGGATAATCTAGTATATAAGGTACATTTTTCTACCCAATATATTCGATATAAAGTACAATCATTTCTGCACTTTGAAATGTAGGTGGGGGCAATGTACTGGTCATTAGCATTTTTGTGTGCATGGTCTAAAATATGTCATATTTCTGTGCCAACCCGTCAGTGGAAATGTTGTACCAGTTTAAGGGGTGTATCATCATGTTGATGAAGGTTGAGCACGTCATTTGACACGTCAGTGCTTCAATTGTTGTAAGTACTTCTGACAATCAAAAGTTGCACTGTTAAAAGAGGCTACTATGCATCTTCCTGTAGCTTATTGGCAGCTGGTACACACAAAGTTAATGTTTAGTTTTCAATTAATGATTTTCTACTAGTTACAAGTGGGATATTGTCAAATTCACAGTAATTTACTGTAGCTAATCTGTCACTCAATGCCCTGAGGGTGTACCAGAGAAGTGGTTCTTACAATGACATGGTGACTATCAATAACTGAAATACTGTATGGGTCTTTGGTATTACATGTACTTACGTCAGCCTTTAAGAGTACGGTTACGGTACAATGCTTTTCCCTGGTTTATAAAAAGGTCTTGCTGGAGAACTGACCATGTACAAACTTAATGTTTACGAACAGAATACAACAGAGCAGATTCACTGGGACGACATTCCCTCTCATTGGAGACCTAAAAGAGACAGCTGAATGCCCCTTTAATAAGCCACACCTACAATCTTCTGATTGGCTGCCCCTGCTACACTATAATCCCCGAGGCATTTTTTACTTGGACTCAAAGTCTTGACTGGCCTAGTTAAATAAATACAGATGATTGTTTCACAAGTATCATTATGACGTCCAAAGCTTCGTTTGATCGTGTAGTTTTTCAAAACTGCGAGATCCCATTGATTTTGCTGTGGTTAAGTGCTTCAATTCCAAGTTGGTTGCAAACACCAACCTCTACTTGACAGTGTACTTACAATGTATAGTTACAAATTTTTAATTCAGAGTTACCTGAATGGTAGCTCAGCAGGTAGTCTGGGTCCTGGGGACCACACTCACAGATGATAGGGAAAGGTGTTGGATCCTGGTGAAGGCATATTATTTCGAAAAATAGTTGTGACACCACACTTTCTGCACATTGTTGTTCAAAAAATATATATTTTGTAAAGTATAAGCTTCTATCCTAAATAATGTCATAGATTCACAGTTTTTCACAGCAAAAAAGGGACGAAGGGGAAACTGTAACAGATAGTAGGCTACTAAGACCCACGATTAACAACTGCCTCTCTGAGATTTGATTTATTGTGAAATAAACTTCTTTATGAACATCAACTGTCTTTCACTGCTGACCAGCAGCTGTCACTAATGTGCATTGTGTTAAAAGCACAATTTGGCCAAATTGGTATAGTATACTGTCAATGAGCAAGTAATGTTGCATGTTGTCAACAGAAGAGTCAGTGAAAGCACAGGAGGTTACTGGCATGTATTGCTAGTGGCAGTAAGTTGCCTGTAAGGTACTGGAAGTGTTTTGCCAGTAACTTATTGAGAATTTTACCATAACTTACTGACAAATGGTTTCCAGTTAAGAAATTACTAATTCACACTATCGTCTGGCAACATGTTGCCATTAAATTACTGGAACATCTTTAAAGTACCGCTCGCCAGTGACACATCCTCTTAAAACAAGAGGATGTTAAGACTAGACAGCAAAAAAGGAGGGGCTCCCGAGTGTCATGGTGGTCGAAAGCACTGCATCTCAGTGCTAGAGGCATCATTACAGACCCTGGTTCGATTCCAGGCTGTATCACAATCGGCCGTGATTGGGAGCCCCATAGGACAGCCCACAATTGGCCCAGCATCGTTACGGTTTGGCCATCATCGTAAATAAGAATTTGTTCTTAACTGACTTGCCTGGTAAAAAATATTTTTAAAATGTATTGGCATAACCATCAAACATGTAAACTGCTACAACACTGACAGTTGGCACAAATATGCATATATTTAACCATGCCCCAAATATGCTAATGAGCCCCACCAGTACATTGCCCCCACCTACCAAAGCACAGTGATGATTGTACCTTATGTTCAAAATATTGGGTAGAAAGTTATCCCATTATACCTACAAGGTACCAAACTATACAGTTTTCTGGGGGCAGGAGTGGAACAGGGGGCGCAGATAGCTGCCTAATGCTGGCTATTCAGTAGTGATATGGAAATGAAGCACTGAGCATTTCCAACCAATTGTGTCAAAAATAGGTTGATTACTCAAGATTTTATAAACACGTTGTACACTAGGTGTCACGTCTACTCAAGGTGGGTGGAATCAGGCGCAGAGAGCAGATAGCGATATGAAAGTTTATTCTCCGGTGAACAAGAAACACGGTCAACCCAAATACACACAGGGTGAACAATCCAACACAGGATAAAAGACGAACCGGAGAAAAATAAGAACACAAGACACACCGACAGACATAGATGACAAAATAAAAAATCCCGCACAAAACAAGGGCGGGACAACCTACTATATATACACAGACACTAATTTACTAAACAACACACAGGTGAAACCAATCAGACAAAACCAACAGATACACGAAAAGGGATCGGTAGTGGCTAGTAGGACGGTGACGACGACCGCCGAGCACCGCCCCAACGTGCAGGAGAGCCAACCTCGGCGGAAGTCGTGACAGTACCCCCCCCCTGACGCGCGGCTCCTGCAGCGCGCCGCCACCGTCCTCGAGGACGACCCGGAGGACGGGGTGCTGGGCGATCCGGGTGGAGGCGGTGGAAATCTATCAGGAGAGAAGGGTCCAAAATGTCCCTCACCGGAACCCAGCATCTCTCCTCCGGGCCGTACCCCTCCCAGTCCACGAGGTACTGTAGGCCCGAATCCAGGTCTCGAATCCAGAATGACTCGTACTGTGTACGCCGGGGACCCCTCGATGTCCAGAGGGGGCGGAGGGACCTCAGGCACCTCACCTTCTTGCAGGGGACCAGCCACCATCGGCCTGAGGAGAGACACATGAAACGAGGGGTTAATACGGTAATACCTAGGAAGTTGTAACCTGTAACACACCTCGTTTATTCTCCTCAGGACTTTGAACGGCCCCACACACTGCGGCCCCAGCTTCCGACAGGGCAGGCGGAGAGACAGGTTTCGGGTCGAGAGCCAGACCCTATCCCCCGGTGCAAACACGGGGGTCTCACTGCGGTGCCGGTCAGCGCTCCTCTTCTGCCGTTCTCCCGCTAACCGTAATGAGTCCTGAACGGCTTTCCAGGTGTCCTTGGAGCGCTGTACCCATTCCTCCACCGCAGGAGCCTCGGTCTGACTCTGATGCCATGGAGCCAGGACCGGCTGGTAACCTAACACACACTCAAAAGGAGACAAGTTAGTAGAGGAGTGGCGTAAGGAGTTCTGGGCTAGTTCGGCCCATGGAACATACCTTGCCCACTCACCAGGCCGGTCCCGACAATAGGACCGCAGAAACCTGCCCACATCCTGGTTTACGCGCTCCACCTGCCCATTACTCTCGGGGTGAAAACCTGAGGTTAAGCTAACCGAGACCCCCAGTCTCTCCATAAACGCCCTCCACACTCTGGACGTGAATTGGGGACCCCGATCAGAGACGATGTCCTCAGGCACCCCATAGTGCCGGAAGACATGGGTAAACAAAGCCTCAGCAGTCTGCAGGGCCGTAGGGAGACCGGGCAACGGAATGAGGCGACAGGACTTAGAAAACCGATCCACAACGACCAGGATCGTAGTACTTCCTTGGGACGGGGGAAGGTCGGTAAGAAAATCCACCGATAAGTGTGTCCACGGCCGTTGTGGAACGGGGATGGGTTGTAATTTCCCTCTAGGCAGGTGTCGAGGAGCCTTGCTCTGAGCACACACTGAGCAGGAGACATAAAATCTCACGTCTTTAGCCAGTGTGGGCCACCAGTATCTCCCTCTCAGACTCTGCACTGTCCTCTTGATACCAGGATGACCCGAGGAGGGAAGAGTATGAGCCCACCGAATCAGCTTGTCCCGGACCACCCTCGGCACGTACTTGGTCCCTACTGGACAGTTAGGAGGAGCCGGCTCTGACCGTGAGGCCCTCTCTATCTCAGCGTCCACCTCCCATACTACCGGTGCCACTAGACATGACGGTGGAATGATGGGAGTTGGCTCAACTGACCGTTCCTCGGTATCAAAGAGGCGAGACAGTGCGTCAGCTTTGGTGTTTTGGGAGCCTGGCCGATATGTGAGTGTAAACTGGAACCTAGTAAAAAACATGGCCCATCTAGCCTGTCGTGGATTTAGTCTCTTAGCTGCCCGGATGTACTCGAGATTACGATGGTCAGTCCAGATGAGAAAAGGGTATTTAGCCCCCTCAAGCCAATGTCTCCACACCTTCAGAGCCTTGACTACAGCTAACAACTCCCGGTCCCCCACATCATAGTTTCGCTCCGCTGGGCTGAGTTTGCTCGAAAAGAAAGCACACGGGCGGAGCTTGGATGGCACGCCCGAGCGTTGGGACAGCACGGCTCCAACCCCAGCCTCGGACGCATCCACCTCCACTATGAACGCTAAAGAGGGGTCCGGATGCGCCAATACGGGCGCATTGGTGAACAGCTCCCCCAGACGACTGAAAGCTCTGTCCGCCTCTGCTGACCAGAGCAAGCGCACCAGTCCTCCCTTCAGCAGTGAGGTGATGGGAGCAGCCACCTGACCAAAACCCCGGATAAACCTCCGGTAGTAATTGGCAAACCCTAAAACCGCTGCACTTCTTTCACCGTGGTCGGAGTCGGCCAATTACGCACGGCTGTAACGCGATCATCCTCCATCACCACCCCGGAGGTGGAAATAAGATACCCCAGGAAGGAAACGGACTGTTTGAAAAACTCACATTTCTCCGCCTTGCAATACAGGTCATGCTCCAGTAGTCGCCCAAGTACCTTACGCACCAGAGACACATGCTCCACGCGTGTGGCAGAATAAATCAAGATGTCATCAATGTACACTACCACTCCCTGTCCGAGCAGGTCTCGGAGAATCTCATCTACGAAGGATTGGAAAACGGCTGGAGCATTCTTCAACCCGTATGGCATGATGCAGTACTCATAATGACCAGAAGTAGTACTAAATGCGGTTTTCCACTCATCTCCTCCCCGGATATATTTAGACCTCTATAATCAATACACGGACGCAGACCTCCATCCTTCTTCTTCACAAAAAAGAAACTCGAGGAGACGGGTGATACGGAGGGCTGAATGTACCCCTGTCCCAGCGATTCAGAAACATATGTTTCCATCGCAACTGTCTCCTCCTGGGACAATGGATACACGTGACTCCTAGGAAGTGCAGCGTTTTCCAGAAGGTTTATCGCGCAGTCCTCTCGACGATGAGGTGGTAATTGGGTCGCCTTCCCTTTACTAAAGGCGATAGCCAAATCGGCATATTCAGAGGGAACGCGCACGGTGGAAATTTGGTCTGGACTCTCCACCGTAGTAGCACCAACGGCAACTCCTATACACCTACCTGAACACTCCTCTGACCACCCCTTAAGAGCCCCCTGTCGCCAGGAAATCACCGGGTTGTGTTGAGCTAACCAGGGGACCCCCAACACCACTGGAAACGCAGGTGAATCTATAAGGAACAGGCTATTCTGCTCCTTATGATCACCCTGCGTTACCATGTCAAGTGGCACCGTAGCCTCCCTAATTTCCCCTGACCCTAATGGTCGGCTATCTAAGGAGTGCACGGGGAAAGGGCGATCTAACGACACCAGGGGAATCCCTAGCCTTAACGCAAGACCACGATCCATAAAATTCCCAACTGCGCCTGAATCGACCAGCGCCTTATGCTGTAGAGAAGGGGAAAACCCAGGGAAAGAAATCAATACAAACACATGACCGACAGGAAGCTCTGAATGAGTTTGGTGCTTACTCACCTGGGGTGATCGAGCAGTGTTCTGCCTGTCCTCCCGACTCCTAGACGAGTTCCTCCAGCACCGGTCGGACGTGTGCCCTCGTCGACCACAACTGGTGCAGGAGGACACTCCTCCTCCGGCCCCCCTCGAAGCCGTACCTCCTAATTCCATAAGGATAGGAACAGGGGGGCTGGGGATAGGAAACGACAGGACCTGATCCGAATGCCCGCGAGCAGCCAGCAGGTTGTCGAGACGGATAGCCAGATCGATAAGTCCATCCAGTGTGAATGTGGTGTCCCGACATGCCAGCTCCCTGCGGACGTCCTCCCTGAGACTACATCTAAAATGATCAATCAAGGCCCTGTCGTTCCATCCTGCTCCTGCTGCCAAAGTCCTAAACTCTAAAGCAAAATCCTGTACGCTCCTCGTCTCCTGACGCAGGTGGAACAGCCGTTCACCCGCCGCCCGACCCTCGGGTGGATGGTCAAAAACAGCTCGGAATCGGCGGGTGAACTCTGGGTAATTATCCTTAGCCGAGTTCGGACCATTCCACACTGCGTTGGCCCACTCGAGGGCTTTCCCAGTCAAACAGGAGACGAGGGCGCACACACTCTCCTCTCCAGAGGGAGCAGGACGCACGGTAGCCAGGTATAGTTCCAGTTGAAGGAGGAAACCCTGGCACCCAGCCGCCGATCCGTCATACTCCCGTGGGAGTGTCAGCCGAAGTGCCCCGGAGCCAGATGTGGTCGCAGAAACAGGAGGTGCTGGAGAAGGGGTTGCTAGAGATGAGGTGGGGAGGCCACTCCTCTCCCATCGATCCATTCTCTCCATCATTTCGTCCATAGCAGAACCAATCCGGTGAATCACGCTGATATGATGGAGGACCCTCTCCTCCATCGATGGGAGAGGAGACGCTGCTGCTCCTGCTGATTCCATGGTGGTGCGGGATTCTGTCACGTCTACTCAAGGTGGGTGGAATCAGGCGCAGAGAGCAGATAGCGATATGAAAGTTTATTCTCCGGTGAACAAGAAACACGGTCAACCCAAATACACACAGGGTGAACAATCCAACACAGGATAAAAGACGAACCGGAGAAAAATAAGAACACAAGACACACCGACAGACATAGATGACAAAATAAACAATCCCGCACAAAACAAGGGCGGGACAACCTACTATATATACACAGACACTAATTAACTAAACAACACACAAGTGAAACCAATCAGACAAAACCAACAGATACACGAAAAGGGATCGGTAGTGGCTAGTAGGACAGTGACGACGACCGCCGAGCACCGCCCGAACGTGCAGGAGAGCCAACCTCGGCAGAAGTCGTGACACTAGGGGCACTTGATAGTCAAATTATTATAGATGACGTCCCACACACCATAGGGCGTTCGCAGGGTAGCCTTTTGTCTTCTACCAAACCAATACCGAACCAATCAGGTGGTTTTTCAACGAAACAAAGCTTCGGACATCATTGATCACGTGTTTCTGATAAAGTGATACAGGCATCGGGCACACTGCTTCGAAGTACACTGCTTAGCAATTTTGATGCAAGCCTCGGAGCTCCAGTATCCAATGTAGCATCACTACTATCCAGCAGCCTGATGGTCTGGGGGTAAAAGCTATTGGGGGACAGGAGGGGGACAGAGGGAGCAGATAGCTGCCTTGTGGTGGATATTCAGCAACTTGATTAGGTTGATTAGGTGGTGGAGTTGCCCTACCAGACTGTGATGCTGCCCGACAGTATGCTCTTGATGTTGCACCTGTAGAACACTGTGAAGGCCTCGGGGTCAGGGCAAATTTCATGAACCTCCGGCCCTACCTGGTTCCTCCTAAATCCACAATCAGCTCCTTTGTTTTGCTGACGTTGAGGAAGAGCATATTTACCGTTGTTGGTAATCAGGCCTACTGCTGCCGTGTCATCAGCAAACTTGATGATGGAGTTGGAACTGTATGAGGCCATGCAGTCGTGGGTGTACAACGAGTACAGTTGGGGACTGAGGACGCACCCTTGTGGGGCCCCCGTGTTGAGGATCAGTGTGGAGGAAATGTGCATACCTTTATCACCTGGGGACTGCCCGTCAGGAAGTCCAGGACTCAGTTGCATGGGGAGGAGTTCAGTTCCAGGGCCGTGAGCTTTGTCTGCAAATGCTCTGATGGCATTGGGTTTGCGAGGATTGACACGCTTGAATGACTTACATACAGTAAGTCCTCCGTAGAGACCGTAAGCATGTAGCCCTCGTTGCCCTCAAGGGCTATCCTCAGCAGCTCCGAATCGTTATACTCGAAGCGTGAGAAAAGGTGTTTAGCTCATCCGGTAGGGCGCGGTTGGTGTCTGCACTGTGACTGGCTTTCTTTTTGTAATTCGGGATCGTTAGAAGCCCTTGCTACATACTTTGTTCCTCTACTTGTGTTCCACCATCTTGATCGATCTGCATAGGTCATAGTTGCACTGTTTAGCCATGCAATTATCCCTGGTCACCTTGCAGTGTTTATAAGGAGCATCTCTCTCCTTCAATTTCCCGACAAGGCTGCCATCAATTGACTCGGGTAAGTTTTGAAAGACACCATCAGTATCACATCATCGATGCATTTCTTGATGAATCCGGTGAATGAGTTGGCGTATTTATTGATGTTACTCCCAGAGCCGCCCCAGAAGATATTCCAGTCCATGTGATCAAAACAGTCTTGGAGCATGGATTCTGATTGGTCAGACCAGCGTTGTACAGATCTGACCTCTGGAACTTCCCTCTTGAGTCTTTGTTTGTAGGTGGGGAGGAGCAAAATGGAGTCGTAGTCAGATTTGCCGAAAGGAGGAAGAGAGAGGGCCTTATATTCTTGGCGAAATGGCGTGGAGCAGTGGTCAAGAGTGGAATTTCCACTAGTTGGACAGTCATTGTGTTGATCGTAATTCGGGAGCAAGGACATCAAATGACCTTTGTTAAAGTGAACACAATGAACTCTGCCTCCGGGTACCCGGTCTCCAGTTTGTTTAGGGTCCAATGAAGATCTTTGAGAGCATTTTTGGTGTCGGCTTCGGGCGGGATGTACACAACCATGGCGATAATGCCTGAGAACTCTCTCGGACAGTAAAAAAGTTTTAAAAAAGCAGCATTTGATCATCAAGTATTGCGAGTCGAGAGAACACAAGCTCGAAGTTCCTGTACGTTTCTCCCATCGCAACTGCCTTTGTTCTTGCTAGAGAGAGTCCGCTTCATATCCGCTCAATAAACTGTAAAACCCGCTGGTTGTATATATTCCATTTGCGTGTCGGAGGAAAGCCGAGTATGTTGCAGAATCTGATCTTCCTCTGTAAGGAGTACCTCGCTCTGAGTTCGTCAAGTTCATTCACAAATAATTGAACAAGTAGTATGCTCGGTCATGGAGGATGGGCTGCCCGGCATCTCAAACTCACTAAGACCCCTCCACGTCTGCCTCTCAGGCAGTGTCTTCCTTTCCTTCTCACTGGTAGGACTCCCAGGCTACCCGGCCCCTCACCGAAGAGGCTAGACCATTGTTCCACCACAGTGAGTACCCAGCAATTCATATTCCAATAGTTCTACCTGGGTAAGAAAATTTGAGAAAAACACTAGAACAATCACTAGGAGCTCGAGGCGAGTTTTGTATGAGCTCGAGGCGAGGATACCATGTTCATCGGCGTCATCTTGCCATAGGCCCTGTATGACTCCAATAGATTTGATGTCCCTATATATAAAAAAAGATGTCCCTATATAAAAATAGCAAAAAAGTTCAAATGATTGAGTGAGAGGTTGGCGCAAAATCTGTATCTCTGCTGCGCTGTTTCAGCACAATGGGCATAGCGCGCTGCAGTGTGTGTACTGGGCTACGGAAAGCCACAGGGGTGGATATGTATGACTCCTTTCTGTTTTCATAAAAAGCAATAAAAAACGCTTCTCATCTGTGGTAGGTTAAGTGGATAACGCGATACGTATCCACCTGTCATATTTGATTTTGATTTATAAGGGTGGGGTCAAGTTTACCTCACGGCCCACCACTGCAGAGTTTAGTTAGCTTCTTAGCTAAGTGTATAAAGCATTGGTGTTATTAGCCTTAGCGGCCTATTTAGCTCAAACCAGTTCCTCTCTGACATTGAATGTACAGTACACATTCAGATGACATAGAAGTAAGAATCGAGGCTACAGGGCTGCTGAAGGCGGTGACAGACCCCAGACTTTAAGTTTACAGTCACCATGGTGCACATAACCCTGTCTTCTCGATCCCCCAAACAAATTACTCCAGTCAAAAGCAACTAACAAATATCATACCCTCCAAAAATGCTAACCTCCCCTGTTATTGGTGAAAGGTTAGCATGTCTTGGGAGTACGATATTTGTGCATCTGTAACATTCTCACTCATCATCATTCACGATTCATTCGGGACTATCTGTAATCATGGTAGCATCCACATTAATGTAGAAGTGTTTAGCAGCATATTCTGTCCTTATTTACATTAAAAGTTACTCCAAAATGACACAATACATTATTTACCATTAATTTATATTGGGAACAAAATCATCTGAACCACAACCAAAACAAACAGCAAATGCATCCAACACATTTGTCCCAAGCTTGATGTAATCATTGCGTGCCAGGAATATGTGCCTAAGCTAAGCTTTTGACTACTTTAATACACATACAGAGCATTCAGAAAGTATACAGACCCTTTGACTTTTTAAACATTTTGTTACGTTACAGCCTTAATCTAAAATTGATTATATATATTTTTTTCTCGTAAATTGACACACAACACCCCAAAATAACAAGGTAAAAAAAAGTTTTTAGAAATGCTGGTAATTGATTAAAAAGAAAAAACATAAATACCTTATTTGCATAAATATTCAGACCCTTTGCTATGAGACTCTAAATTGAGCTCAGGTGCATCCTGTTCCCATTGATCATCCTTGCAATGTTTCTACAACTTGATTGGAGTCCACCAGTGGTAAATTCAATTGATTGGACATGATTTGGAAAGGCACACACCTGTCTATATAAGGTCCCACAGTTGACAGTGCATGTCAGAGCAAAATCAAGCCATGGGGTTGAAGGAATATTTCTGCAGCTTTGAAGATTCCCAAGAACACAGTGGCCTCCATCATTCTTAAATGAAAGAAGTTTGGAACCACCAAGACACTTCCTAGAGCTGGCCGCCAGGCCAAACTGAGCAATCTGGGGAGAAGGGCCTTGGTCAGGGAAGTGACTTGTCAGGATCAAGGGAAAGATGAACAGAGCAAAGTACAGAGAAATCCTTGATGAAAACATGCTGCAGAGCACTCAGGACCTCAGACGGGGGCGCAGGTTCACCTTCCAACAGGACAACGACCCTGAGTACACAGCCAAGACGACGCAGGAGTGGCTTTGGGACAAGTCTCTGAATGTCCTTTAGTGGCCCAGCCAGAGCCCGGATTTGAACCCAATCTAATATCTCTGGAAAGACTTGAAAATAGCTGTGCAGTAACTGAGCTGAGTACCAGCTCTTCAAATGTTCTAAAGCTTGAGATCCTGCACCACCTTATAAAATATTACCTTGAACATTTTATGGAACTCCTGCACCTGATTGTAAACAGTACCGGCACCCAAAATGAGTACAGGCACCTATTTCAGTCCAAGTCAGTCACTGACCATAACTAGACAAAAACCTCCAGGTTCTAAAAGCGTTCTAAACATTTTCTTGGGGACGTTCCTGGAACAAACCGGGAACAAGACAAAACCTGCAGGTGACCATGACTGTTTAAATTAAATGTTTGTCAATTATGCCTTTGAAGTAAAATATTCTCAATGACATTTGACACCTGGGTTTTCACATGTGCAAACTGTTTTCACAATGCTTAGGTTCATGGTATCACATGTTACAATGTTGCATCCCCATTTTGTCACATTTATTTCACATGAGATTATGTTTCCAAATGTGCTCACCCACACCCCGATCCCCAAATATAGGATAGCCCCCTACAAAGGTCAGTGTGGCCCAAGAGGCCAGGTTGAGAGGGCATTCAATCTAAGGGTGGAAATTGAAACTGTCAGGGCGGTGGTAATGTTGGTTTGTATGCATGATAGATTGCCCAGCCACTCTCCCTATATTGATGGGGGAAAGCTAGGGCATGCCTTATCACTGTTTCTACAGTGTTTTCTTTTTCCAAAGTAATTTTTCTCATTGCGAAGGTTTTATTTCTGTCTGGATGCCTCCACTCTCTATTTATATAATTGGTGACGCATGCTGGTGGCATCACTTTTTAGCTAGAGGAGAGAGAGCCATTGATTGAACTGTCCCAATAAAAAGGCCACACCAATTGTGTTTTGAAAATAATAAACATATGGTTTGTATATTATGTAAAACTTGCATGCTTTTGCTAGTAGAGCTTTTTTTCAATTTGCAGAGGAGAAAATCCATATTGTCTGTCTTTTACCATCCAGTATTTACAGGTTTCTCTCTGCATAATGAAATGTACTTTTGACCCAGCCGCTTGCCATAGTTTGGACACAAACAAGGAAGTGCATTATATTGAAAATTTAGAGCAACAAAATAGTGGATGTAATGCATTTAAACAATGTATTGCTACTTTATTTGACATAAAACAATTTGGATGCATACAGTGCCGTTCATTAGAAACTGATACAATAAATTGGCTATTATAGGTTAAGGACCTTGCGCGAGATCTCCAATTTCCGTCAATGCAGGTATGCTAGCTAGCTAACTTGCTAGTTTAGCTGAACAGCGATGGCAGCAAATCCCGAAAAGACATTCAAGTTTGTGGTCGTCGGTGGTGGCATTGCAGGTGTAACGTGTGCTGAGCAGGTGAGACCACTGTGCACTTTGCCAAACTGCCTGTACTGCCTGTAACATTATCGACTTGGCATGTTACGCTGTTTTGTGATTGTCTTTGACAGCTGGCCTCCCAGTTCCCATCAGCTGATGTTGCTCTCCTGACAGCAGCCCCTCTGATTAAGGCAGTCTGCAACTTCAAACAGGTGATCATACACAGAAAGACGAGCTATCATGATTGTTAAATTGTGTCAGAAATAAAAGTTACAGTCTATATTTTATTATAGACTACTAATCTGTTCAAAATAGCATTAGTTTATGAGTTAATACTATAGCTATGTCTACAATAGATCTGTCCACAGTTCATCCAGTAATTCATAATGCCCTAACGGTAACCCATACATTCCCCTCCCTGGACAGGTATCTAAGACGCTGGAGGAGTTTGATGTGGAGGAGAGGCCCTCCAGTGTTCTAGAGGAAAAGTACCCCAACCTGAGAGTCATCCAGTCTGCAGTGAAGGCCCTTCATGCACAACAACATGTACGTTTAATAGTAAACACACACAGGCTGAAATGCATTAGATTAGGCTAATATATGGTATTTTAATGTATACAGTTATATTATAGCTATCTATATTAACATAACCTTTCAAATGTATTAATGTACACTACATGACCAAAAGTATGCAGACACCTGGTCATCGAACATCTCCTTCCAAAATCATGGGCATGAATTGGTTGGTCCCCCCTTTGCTGCTATAACAGCCTCCACTCTTCCGAGAAGGCTTTCCACTAGATGTTGGAACATTGCTGCAGGGACTTGCTTCCATTCAGTCACGAGTATTAGTGAGGACGGGCGATTAGGCTTGGCTCACAGTCAGCGTTCCAATTTATCCAAATCAAATTTCATTTGTCACATACACGTGTTTAGCAGATGTTATTGCGGGTGTAGCGAAATGCTTGTGTTTCTAGCTCCAACAGTGCAGTCATATTTAACAAGTAATATCTAACAATTTCACAACACTACACAAAATACACACATCTAAAGTAAAGGAATGGAGTTAAGAATATATAAATATTTGGACGAGCAATGTCAGAGCGGCATAGACTAAGAGATACAGTACAATCTAATAGAATACATTATATACATTTGAGATGAGTAATGCAAAAAATGTAAACATTTATTAAAGTGACTAGTGTTCCATTGTTAAAGTGGCAAGTGATTTCAAGTCTATGTACAGTGGGGCAAAAAAGTATTTAGTCAGCCACCAATTGTGCAAGTTCTCCCACTTAAAAAGATGAGAGACCTGTAATTTTCATCATAAGTACACTTCAACTATGACAGACAAAATGAGAAAAACAAATCCAGAAAATCACATTGTAGGATTTTTAATGAATTTATTTGCAAATTATGGTGGAAAATAAGAATTTGGTCACCTACAAACAAGCAAGAATTCTGGCTCTCACAGACCTGTAACTTCTTCTTTAAGAGGCTCCTCTGTCCTCCACTCGTTACCTGTATTAATGGCACCTGTTTGAACTTGTTATCAGTATATAAGACACCTGTCCACAACCTCAAACAGTCACACTCCAAACTCCACTATGGCCAAGACCAAAGAGCTGTCAAAGGACACCAGAAACAAAATTGTAGACCTGCACCAGGCTGGGAAGACTGAATCTGCAATAGGTAAGCAGCTTGGTTTGAAGAAATCAACTGTGGGAACAATTATTATGAAATGGAAGACATACAAGACCACTGATAATCTCCCTCGATCTGGGGCTCCACGCAAGATCTCAGCCCGTGGGGTCGAAATGATGACACGGTGAGCAAAAATCCCAGAACCACACGGGGGGACCTAGTGAATGACCTGCAGAGAGCTGGGACCAAAGTAACAAAGCCTACCATCAGTAACACACTACGCCGCCAGGGGCTCAAATCCTGCAGTGCCAGACTTGTCCCCCTGTTTAAGCCAGTACATGTCCATGCCCGTCTGAAGTTTTCTAGAGAGCATTTGGATGATCCAGAAGAAGATTGGGAGAATGTCATATGGTCAGATGAAACCAAAATAGAACTTTTTGGTAAAAACTCAACTCGTCGTGTTTGGAGGACAAAGAATGCTGAGTTGCATCCAAAGAACACCATACCTACTGTGAAGCATGGGGGTGGAAACATCATGCTTTGGGGCTGTTTTTCTGCAAAGGGACCAGGGCGACTGATCCGTGTAAAGGAAAGAATGAATGGGGCCATGTATCGTGAGATTTTGAGTGAAAACCTCCTTCCATCAGCAAGGGCATTGAAGATGAAACGTGGCTGGGTCTTTCAGCATGACAATGATCCCAAACACACCGCCCGGGCAACGAAGCAGTGGCTTCGTAAGAAGCATTTCAAGATCCTGGAGTGGCCTAGCCAGTCTCCAGATCTCAACCCCATAGAAAATCTTTGGAGGGAGTTGAAAGTCCGTGTTGCCCAGCAACAACCCCAAAACATCACTGCTCTAGAGGAGATCTGCATGGAGGAATGGGCCAAAATACCAGCAACAGTGTGTGAAAACCTTGTGAAGACTTACAGAAAACGTTTGACCTCTGTCATTGCCAACAAAGGGTATATACAGTGCCTTGCGAAAGTATTCGGCCCCCTTGAACTTTGCGACCTTTTGCCACATTTCAGGCTTCAAACATAAAGATATAAAACTGTATTTTTTGTGAAGAATCAACAACAAGTGGGACACAATCATGAAGTGGAACGACATTTATTGGATATTTCAAACTTTTTTAACAAATCAAAAACTGAAAAATTGGGCGTGCAAAATTATTCAGCCCCCTTAAGTTAATACTTTGTAGCGCCACCTTTGCTGCGATTACAGCTGTTTGGGGTATGTCTCTATCAGTTTTGCACATCGAGAGACTGAATTTTTTTCCCATTCCTCCTTGCAAAACAGCTCGAGCTCAGTGAGGTTGGATGGAGAGCATTTGTGAACAGCAGTTTTCAGTTCTTTCCACAGATTCTCGATTGGATTCAGGTCTGGACTTTGACTTGGCCATTCTAACACCTGGATATGTTTATTTTTGAACCATTCCATTGTAGATTTTGCTTTATGTTTTGGATCATTGTCTTGTTGGAAGACAAATCTCCGTCCCAGTCTCAGGTCTTTTGCAGACTCCATCAGGTTCTTCCAGAATGGTCCTGTATTTGGCTCCATCCATCTTCCCATCAATTTTAACCATCTTCCCTGTCCCTGCTGAAGAAAAGCAGGCCCAAACCATGATGCTGCCACCACCATGTTTGACAGTGGGGATGGTGTGTTCAGGGTGATGAGCTGTGTTGCTTTTACGCCAAACATAACGTTTTGCATTGTTGCCAAAAAGTTCAATTTTGGTTTCATCTGACCAGAGCACCTTCTTCCACATGTTTGGTGTGTCTACCAGGTGGCTTGTGGCAAACTTTAAACAACACTTTTGATGGATATCTTTAAGAAATGGCTTTCTTCTTGCCACTCTTCCATAAAGGCCAGATTTGTGCAATATACGACTGATTGTTGTCCTATGGACAGAGTGGCAAGAAGAAAGCCATTTCTTAAAGATATCCATAAAAAGTGATCATCCAGAGTCATCATGGGCCTCTTGGCTGATCTCTGATCAGTCTTCTCCTTGTATGAGCTGAAAGTTTAGAGGGACGGCCAGGTCTTGGTAGATTTGCAGTGGTCTGATACTCCTTCCATTTCAATATTATCGCTTGCACAGTGCTCCTTGGGATGTTTAAAGCTTGGGAAATCTTTTTTATACAAATCCGGCTTTAAACTTCTTCACAACAGTATCTCGGACCTGCCTGGTGTGTTCCTTGTTCTTCATGATGCTCTCTGCGCTTTTAACGGACCTCTGAGACTATCACAGTGCAGGTGCATTTATACGGAGACTTGATTACACACAGGTGGATTGTATTTATCATCATTAGTCATTTAGGTCAACATTGGATCATTCAGAGATCCTCACTGAACTTCTGGAGAGAGTTTGCTGCACTGAAAGTAAAGGGGCTGAATAATTTTGCACGCCCAATTTTTCAGTTTTTGATTTGTTAAAAAAGTTTGAAATATCCAATAAATGTCGTTCCACTTCATGATTGTGTCCCACTTGTTGTTGATTCTTCACAAAAAAATACAGTTTTATATCTTTATGTTTGAAGCCTGAAATGTGGCAAAAGGTCGCAAAGTTCAAGGGGGCCGAATACTTTCGCAAGGCACTGTAACAAAGTATTGAGATAAACTTTTGTTATTGACCAAATACTTATTTTCCACCATAGTATGCAAATTAAATCATTAAAATCCTTTTCTCATTTTGTCTGTCATAGTTGAAGTGTACCTATGATGAAAATTACAGGCCTCTCTCATCTTTTTAAGTGGGAGAACTTGCACAATTGTTGGCTGACTAAATACTTTTTTGCCCCACTGTATATAGGGCAGCAGCCTCTAAAGTGCTAGTGATGGCTATTTAACAGTCTGATGGCCTTGAGATAAAAGCTGTTTTTCATTCTCTCGGTCCCAGCTTTGATGCACATGTACTGACCTCTTCTGGATGATAGCAGGGTGAACAGGCAGTGGCTCGGGTGGTTTTTGTCCTTGATGATCTTTTTGGCCTTCCTGTGACATTGTGTGCTGTAGGTGTCATCTAGAATGTCATCGTATGCTGTAGCGTTAAGATTTACTTTCAATGTTCATAAGGGGCCTGACGTTGCTTCCAAAGTCAGTTTGGAAATGAGTTTCAACCGAGGATGTGATTTTTACGTGCTTCAGCACTCGGCTTTCGCATTCTGTGAGCCTGTGTGGCCTACCACTTTGCGGCTGAGCCGTTGTTGCTTCTAGACGTTTCCACTTCACAATTCCAGCACTTACAGTTGACCGGAGCAGCTCTAGCAGAGCAGAAATTTGACAAACTGACTTGTTGGAAAGGTGGTATCCTATGATGTTGCCACATAGAAAGTCACTGAGCTTTTCAGTGAAGCCATTCTACTGCCAATGTTTGTCTATGGAGATTGCATGGCTGTGTGCTCGATTTTATAGAGCTGTCAGCAACAGGTGTGGCTGAAATAGCCGAATCCACTCATTTGAAGGTGTCCCCATACTTGTGTGTATATATAGTGTACCATTAGGTCCCAAGCATAAATCCTGTCCAACACTACCACCTTCTGGATGTCTTTTCATCAATTACTATGTCATACATTGTCATACAGAGAATGCATACAGTACCGTGTATGCTATTAAAATGCAAGCATAACGTGATCCTCCTTCCTGCTTCTCTCAGACTTTGCAGACTGTGGATGGTCTGGAGATCCACTATGAGAAGCTGTGTATCTGTAGCGGGGGCAGACCCAAACTCCTTACCCAGGATAACCCCTATGTGCTGGGGATACGAGACACAGATAGTGCCCAGGTACTTGACAATGTCTTCCCAGTTAAGATTTGCTTGTTTCCCCACCCATTCGCTTCAGTTAATCTAGTACTCATGATGTCTTTTGTGCTGGCAGGAGTTTCAGAAGCGGTTATCCAAAGCCAAGCGAATTGTAGTCGTTGGAAACGGAGGGATTGCCTTGGAACTAGTGTGAGTATATCAACCTTATTTTTTGTCTGAATTGGTTTTGTTCTAAAATCTCAAGTGTGTGTGTGTGTGTGTGTGTGTGTGTATATGTGTATATGTATATATATATATATATATATTATAGATAAATATATATATATATTATAGATAAATATATATATATATTATAGATAAATATTATAGATAAATGTACTGTGTATTGGGTTCAGGTATGAGGTGGAAGGTTGTGAGGTAATCTGGGTAGTGAAAGACAAGGCCATAGGAAACACCTTCTTTGACGCGGGAGCAGCCCAGTTCCTGATCCCCTCCCTGGACACAGACAAACCAGAGCGAGCTGCTACCTGTAAGAGGGCTCGCTACACCATAGAGGGGCCTGCAGCTACGCAGGGCCTTGCTGTAGGTGGCGACAGACAAGGCCAGAGAAGAGGGTTGGAAGAGCCAGGCAGTGCCCTGGGACCAGACTGGCATGAAGGCATCAGTCTGAGAGGAGCAGAGGAGGTAAGTGTGCCTCTGTGTGTTCACAATTATAGAATACAACTTTAATATTATATTGTTTTAGTAAAGCGCAATTTTATTAGTTTATAGATGGTTTATAAATCTGTTATAAACAAATATAACAGTTTGGTGGAAATGTATCCATTCAGAGATGGGAATTTGTCTGGAACAAGGAAAGAGAGGTCAGCCTGGAGCAGTAATTCATAGTAACCTAAGTTGTTTTAACTCTTGCTGTGGCCAGGTGTCTCACAGGGTGTCAGTGGAGTACCAGTCTGAGGTGAAACAGATCTACACTCACCAGGACTTCCTGCTGTCACCACTTGCCTCACAGACAGCAGACACTGGTGAGAGGAACCTATGACTCTATGACAATGGAACACATACCAGTGTGAAAGAGATGGAAATATTATGTGCTGAAAATGTGTTCATTTCCATGAATCAAATAGTAAATTATACTGAACAAAAATATAAACACAACATGCAACCATTTCAAAGATTTTACTGAGTTACAGGTCATATACAAAAGTCAGATATGCATCGGTTGGTCAAAGATACCTTAAAAAAGGTAGGGGTGTGGATCAGAAAACCACCATTTGACTCATGCATCGTGACATATCCTTCGTATAGAGTTGATCAGGCTATTGATTGTGGCCTTTGGAATGTTTTCCACTCTTCAATGGCTGTGCGAAGTTGTTGGATATTTCCGGAAACTGGAACACACCGTTGTACGCGTCGATCCAGAGAATCCCAAACATGCTCAATGGGTGACATGTCTGGTGAGTGTGCAGGCCATAGAAGAACTGGGACTTTTTCAGCTTCCAGGAATTGTGTACATATCCTTGCAGCATGGGGCTGTGCATTATCAAGCTGAAACATCAGGTGATGGCGGTGGATGAATGGCTTGACAATGGGCTTCAGGATCCCGTCCCAGTATCGCTGTGCATTCAAATTGCCATAGATAAAATGCATTTGTGTTTGTTGTCCATAGCTTGGGGCACTCTGTTCACAACGTGGACATCAGCAAACTGTTTGCCCACATGACGCTATACACGTGGTATGCGGTTGTGAGGCCGGTTGGATGTCAGAGAAATTAACATTCAGTTCTCTGGCAACAGCTATGGTGGACATTTTTGCAGTCAACATGCCAATTGCATGCTCCCTCAACTTGAGACATCTGTGGCATTTGTGTGACAAAACTGCACATTTTAGAGTGGCGGTTTGTCCCCAACACAAGGTGCACCTGTGTAGTGATCATGCTGTTTAATCAGCTTCTTGATATGCCACACCTGTCAGGTGGATGGATTATCTTGTCAAATTAGAAATTCTCACTAACAGGGATGTGAAAACAAATTTCTGCACTACATTTGAGAGAAATAAGCTTGTTGTTCATATGGAAAATTTCTGGGATCTTTTATTTCAGCTCATGAAACATGGGACCAAAAACATTACATGTTGCATTTATATTTTAGTTCAGTATTGTTGATTTATCTTTTCAACCACTGTACTGTTTTCCCTTACTATATAGGCTCTTGGCCAGTGTATGCTCAGCTGACCAATGGGAAGACTTTTGGCTGTGACTTCATCGTCAGTGCCACAGGAGTCGTGCCAAACACCGAACCTTTTCTCCATGGAAACAGCGTAAGGAAAATAAGTTAAACAGATGCTAGATGTTTCATATCATCCATTATTTCCTGACAACTCAGGTCACGCAATATTTACCAATATTTGTCCATACATATTCTGTTCAGTTTGCGTTAGCCGAGGACTCTGGGCTGAAAGTGGATGACCACATGATGACAACAGAACCAGACATTTACGCTGCTGGAGACGTATGTACAGCAGGCTGGGAGCCAAGCCACCTCTGGCAGCAGGTACACAGACCACACTGAATCACTTCTAATCACGTTATGCTGCGCCTGACTATTCCTTTGGGTATGAGGCCTTTTGGATTTTGTGGTGAACGATCCTGTCATCAATTCAGTTGTGATATATGACATGATATCCTGTATACATCTCTCCTCTGTAGATGCGTCTGTGGACGCAGGCCCGTCAGATGGGCTGGTACGCAGGGCGATGTATGGCTGCTGATGTCCTGTCTGAAACCATAGAGCTGGACTTCTGCTTTGAACTCTTCTCTCACATTACAAAGTTCTTCAACTACAAGGTGTGTGAAGGCAAAGTTGCTAATGCTTTTCTACATCAGTTGTTGACGTGTTGAATCTGCTTTTATGGTGTGTTCCCTGCAACAAGATGCATGTCCTGTCACGTTGTAATAATAAATCATCACTTGACTTGAAATGCTAAATAAGGTGTGTCCACTTGACGTGCTTTTTTTCCCCCTCCAGGTGGTTCTGCTGGGGAAGTTTAACGGCCAGGGTCTGGGTCTGAACCAGGAGTTGTTGGTGCGCTGCACTAAGGGCCATGAGTACGTCAAGGTAGTGCTGAGCGGAGGGAGGATGTTGGGAGCAGTCCTTATTGGAGAGACTGACCTGGAAGAGACCTTTGAGAACCTCATCCTCAACCAGATGGACCTAACACCCTACGGAGAAGAGCTACTAAATCCCAACATAGACATAGAGGACTACTTTGACTGAGCCTGTGTGTCTACCTAACACCCTATGGAGGGTTACTACTCAACCCCGACATAGACCACTTTGACTGAGGGGCCAAGAACTACCTCGTAAATCAATACTAAACTGGATGTATGCTTTAGCCCTGTTTATATCTGATGCTAACATGTCCTGATCTTGCCCACATTTTTAGACTGGTGTAGATAAAAAAATAAAAAAACTGATTGTGATAAGATCTTCCTGACCACCTCCGGAGGTAGTCAGGGACACATTGTATCTGGATTGTGTAAACAGATCTGGATTATCAAACCATTTAATTTGTCCCTCTAAAATCATTGACAGGTGGCACTATTGACCCAATGTGTCAGTATTTGTTTTAACATAAAACATGATTATTTTGAAACAATATCTGTCAAATAATTTACATACAGGGAGGGACCAGGTCATCTGGTAACAATGCAGACACAGTGGATAGATAGTCTTGTTCCCACGGCAGCCCTTAATGCTCAAATCAGTTTTATTTTTCAAATCCATTTTGGAACACTGACTGTCCAAACAGTGACCTAATCGGATGTGTGTGTTCAGACAGCAGTCATGGCTGTCATAGTAACAACAGATGTGTGTGCAGTGGTGTAGGCTGATTGGTGCTTCCTATCCCTCGGAAGTTATCTACTGTAGCAAGCTAAAGTGATAGCAATTCCTGCCATGGACATTTCCCAGTTACTTTGAATGTTCAAAATCATAGTGTAAGAACAGAAGCTAGGTAGCCATTTAGCTTTCTAGCACAGTCACTCTTTTGTTTGTAAACAATTAACAAGTTAGTTAGCTACCACAGGTTCTTGTCAAACTATCAGAGTAGCGAGGAAGCAACACGATATGCCAAATTACAATCTAAAAACCACTTGAGGGCAAATAAACCAGATTTGACCGTTCAGACAAGTCTCATATGGCCAGGAATCAGATTTATCTTATTTAAAATCACCTTTGAAGGTGGTTTGAAATATCAGATTCCATGTGCTTTTTGGCTGTTCAGACGGCAAGAAAAATAGATTAAAATCTGATATGCATGTATTTTTTTGTCACTTTAAACTGCCAATGTGACATTAAAATACCTTGTGTAGTTGCTGCAAATGTATAGACTATTGATGCGGTGGTCAGCTGTTTGTTCACCAGCACTTGCTAATAACCCATCTGCAACCACCCGACTACATGTGATAGTGAAAATATGAGGCCGACTAACCCGCAAAAAATGCGCCTTCCCTTTTTTCCTCAGTGGATCGATGTGAACTTTTTCTGCCCAAGTTACCAAAGCATTTGGCACGTGTACAGTTAGGCCCACGCACTAAATCCAGATAAAAATGAAAGCTAAATCTCAATGTAGCTATAGATTTGAATTGCACAATAATGATTAATTTATGGATTTTTTTATGCATTGTTTTCCCTTTATTCAACCTGTACGCAACCCACTCCCCCATCATCCACACTATTTCATGACCCTAAACCCGGATATAACAGCAGATTGCGGGTAATGAGTCAACCCGCGTGTGTATGCGATCCTTGTGTAGGTGCTAATATTGATCGGATCATCTTGATTTGACCACAAAAACCACATGTTAATGCAAGATGTAACCAGGGCTATAAATATACCTTTGTTGAGAAAGGGCATTGGCAAGTTTAGAACCTGACATCCTGGTCCCTATCCCAGTGCCTAGTCTATTGCGCAAAAGCAATTGGGAGGGTACAACTAGTTTTTTTTCTTTTCTTTTTACATATATAAAGCTGTTCAGTCAGAATTGTGATTAGTAAGGTTGGAAAACAAAAGCTGCATTGGCATTCCAACTGGCAACATTGTGTGTCGCAAACCGTGTTTAACGCCCTCGAACCTACTTCCCTAAAGAAGGCTTTTCTTTATTTGACTCTCACCTGTACACTCCACCCTTTGACCTGTCCATCGAGCTTTCATCCAACCAATCAATTCGTCCCTGAGTACCTCTGGAAACAGTCTGGAATATCTGATCACAATCAGTTCTTTTCATCGTCTTAACCTGTCTAAAAATGTGGACAAGATCAGGACACGTGTTAGCACCAGGGATAAACGGGGCTCTTGACTGAATCCTGCAGGGCTAAGAACAGATTTGCGTATCAATATCAAACCTCGAATTAATAACCCTTTTCTTGAGAACAATGTTATGAGTAATCTGCAATACACTGTAAAAAAAAAAAAAAAACCTGGGGTGAATTGAACCAACATACTTAATAAAATCAATGCAAGTCATTTTACCAAACAAGTTAAGAATAAATCCAACTCTGTTGCATAAAATCTAAGTATATTGAGGATAACCAAAGAGAGAATTTATTTAAATTAATGGCTGTTTTTACAGAATTGTGGGTAATTCAACATTTGTAGACTGTTTCTTTTACACAAAGTTGTATACATGTTTGAAGAAAAGTCTATTTCTATATTAGTATTAAGCAGCTTGTTGTGCAATAAGGTGTAATGGATCATGATGAATGGATATCAAAACGGTCAGACAAATTGACATTCAATTGTGAGACCACTCATTTCCACCATCAGCACCCTAAACAAGAGGCAAATGCAGCACATTGTAATGCTTGCAGTTCTACCTCCAGTTACTGCAGATGGATTGAGCACTTTACAATGCCTGCCAAAGCTGGTAAATGGCAAATCAATGTTTAACATTGTTTAATGTATTTGTTAAGACACCATCACTGAAAGTAACTAATCAGAAATGAAGTAAATCTCATTCATATTATTACTATTATTATTTCCCTGGACTTTAATTGTGTACATTTGAATAACTTGTTTTTCTTCAAAAACAAAAGATAATTACATCTACTCAATAATATTGTTTAAATTGTTGCCTTAATTTAAGCAGATTCAACACATTTTTTACAGCGTTTGTAGATTCAATATTATCGTTTTAATGTAATTATTTTCCTGATCAGTGCTCTTACTGTGTTTTTGGGGAGTTTGTGTAACTCAAAAGGAATTATTTGAAAATATACCAGAAGAGGGTGCAAAAACTAACTTTACAACCAAAAGATTAAAATTGAAATGGTCACATGAAACATTTACATTTTAAAATCAGATTTTTATTAATGATAGCTAAAGATATATACTGTGTTCCTCAAATGTGAATGGACCTTCTTATTCCAAAGCTGCAGTGCAGTATTATAAACCGTATTAGAGTGAATTAAATTCACTAGCGTGCACATTGTGGCTGTTAGATTAGGGAATGTTCGAATATAAAAAAAGTGACATTGTGAAAACATTCTTCAGTTCAACAAACCTTTCAGTTCATGCGAGTTAGTTTATCCAAATTAAAATATTGAAATGTCAACAAAAACAGCTCTTCATCTTAGGCTAACAGTGGAATCAATCCAACCGTAAAATATTACAAACTAACTTGGATGGGGATATTCTCTGTCAAAGCCAATCCAGAAAAATAGAACATTAAGTGGCACAGAAAAAAGTAGATTTGTCTGCCCCAGGGCTCTAGGTCTGGCAATGTGAGACGTGAAAGAGAGAGACAGTATTGTCCACATCTGAATGTTAACTGTCCCATGTAAGGTCAAGGTTCATCTTTGGATGAGTTTCCTTCTGGAGCTGACTCTGGTCCACAGGTTGCGTGCCGTCCGGGCGATGGTTGAGCCACGGGGGAGGCGCAGGCTCTTTAGTGGCTCTCTGATACAGGCCAGCACCCCTGGGTCTGAGCACCCCTGATTCTGCAAGTACTCATGGGAAATGTAGTTTATCCGCCTCAGCTGTTTGCTGTAGTAGTTCCTCAGGTCACAGAGCTCCTCCACTGCAGCCTCCGAGATGATGGAGACCTGGGAGGGAGAGTTGACCAATGCTGGCCTCCGGTGGTCAGAGTCTGTAACTGCACCTTCTGAAGGAGCTGGGACCGCAGCAGTACAGGGTTTCCTTCGCTTCTTTTGAGGGGTTGTTGATTTAGGTTTTGAATTTAGTTTTAATGGTGGTAGTGGGGATTCGCTGTCATTAACATTCTCTATAATATTGATCTCTACGTCTACTTCAATGGCAGTGGGCTGGGCAGCAGCAGGGTCATTCTGGTCGTACCCTGTCTGACTTTCTGTCTGTTCATGGTCCTTGTCTTGTTTCCTGGCCAGATTCTGCTGCTCTTTATCCATCTTGATCAGTTTGTTGTGTCTGGGATGGGGAGTGCTGCTGTTGTTGGGGGCAACGGGAGGAGGAGACTGGGAGGTCACCACCACCTCTTTAACTCCAGCAGCTAATTGGTCCTCCTATGGGAGACAACAGGAAGTGTCAATGACCCCTGACTTTACTGAAGAACCAATCCTAAATCGAAGATGGTTGGATTGGGCATGTTGTTATGCAGAACCATGTTAGTGAACCCCAATGTTAGTGTGGCATAGCGCGAGTTAGTGAAAGCATGCTCCATAATGAATCTACAGCCATGTGTGTAGACATTGACAGGACATACACACAGGACTGAGTTAGGACACAAACCATGAAAGCTGTAACAATGGTTATAAGTGTTTACAGAAATACAGTACCAGTCAAAAGTTTGGATACACCAACTCATTCAAGGGTTTTTCTTTATTTTTACCATTGTCTACGTTGTAGAATAATAGTGCATTCAAACTATGAAATACCACATATGGAATCATGTAGTAACCAAAAAAAAGTGTTAAATCAAAATATATTTTATATTTGAGATTCTTCAAAGTAGCAGCCCATTGCCTTGACAGCTTTGCACACTCTTGGCATTCTCTCAACCAGCTTCATGATGAATGCTTTTTCAACAGTCTTAGACTGTGTTTTGTGTCATTGTCCTGTTGAAAAACAAGCGCAAACCAGATGGGTTGGCATATCGCTGCAGAATGCTGTGGTAGCCATGCTGGTTAAGTGTGCCTTGAATTCTAAATAAATCACTGACTGTGTCACCAGCAAAGCACCATCACACCTCCTCCTCCATGCTTCACGTGGGAACCACGCATGCAGAGATCATCCGTTCACCTACTCTGCGTCTCACAAAGACGCGGCGGTTGGAACAAAAAATCTAATGTGGACTCATCAGACCAAAAGGACAGATTTCCACCGGTCCAATGTCCATTGCTCATTTTTCTTGGCCCATGCAAGTCTCTTCTTATTGGTGTCCTTTTAGTAGTGGTTTCTTTGCAGCAAAGGCCTGATTCAACGCAGTCTCCTCTGAAAAGGTGATATTGAGATGTGTCTGTTACTTGAACTCTGAATCATTTATTTGGGGTTCAATCTGAGGTACAGTTAACTCTAATGAACTTATCCTCTGCAGCAGAGGTAACTCTGGGTCTTCCTTTCCTGTGGCTGTCTTCATGAGAGCCAGTTTCATCATAGCGCTTCATGGTTTTTGCAACTGCACTTGAAGAAATTTCAAAGTTCTTGACATTTTCCAGATTGACTGACCGTCATTAAGGAAAGAAATTCCACAGGCACACCTGTTAATTGAAATGCATTCCAGGTGACTACCTCATGAAGCTGGTTGAGAGAATGCCAAGAGTGTACAAAGTTGTCATCAAGGCAAAGGGTGGCTACTTTAAAGAATCTCAAATATATTTGTGACTACATGATTCCATATGTATTATTTCATAGTTTTGACTATTATTCTACAATGTATAAAAAGAAAAACCCTTGAATGAGTTGGTAGGTCCAAACTTTTGAATGGTACTGTATGACATCATGCATATTCTATTATTTTATGAATAATTATGCTTTCTGGATATCATTCAGGGCCCAACGTTACAGATTTGTCTTTAACCTGATTGACATACACATGGTTTCCCAGACAGTGTCATGCCATAGATGCAGTGGGTTGAATAGAGAATCAGGGAACTGTACTTTTTCTTTGGTCTCTTCAGGGGGGCACTAGAGGTCTCTCTTGACTTTCTTGGTGACAGGGGAGTTTGCAGCATTGTCACCAGATCTCTTTCCTTCTTTGGTCTTTACCTGGGACACTTTTACCTGTAGGTTATCAACAACAGCTTTAACCTGTCTGTCTCTCACATATCACACACACATTCACTCACTCATTCACCTAAGCTAGGTGTGGGTAATAACGTAAGAGAAGGGGTTTTAGAATTGACATGGGAGAACCAGAAACATGAATCATTCCCATATCAAGGTGTTAGGACTGATTGTGATCGGCCATTACCGACACCTTGGTCACCTTTAGCAAATATCAACATGGATTAGATAAGTAGGCCTAGGTCTCAGCAACACCCAAACCCGCAGGTGTTGTACTACACTTGGAGCCCTGATATCGGCAACTGTCTGGTACTATGCAACACTACATTGTTTAGAAAACCTACAGCATTAGAACTACAGTGATTTACATATAAAGTGATTAGGAATAAGAATGATGGTAAGAATGATTCTACCCAATCTTTAAAAGAATAATTAACATTGATAAAAGGGAAAACGCTCTGATTTTGTTGATTGTATTATTCAATCAATCAAAAGGCTGAAAAAAAATTGAGATCCTTCATCCGCTGGCCTGAAAGGAAAGGAAACTGACAACATAGTTCACTTACCTGCAGATAAGTAGACAAGTAAACAATAGGAGGTACACAGAGCAGATACAGAGAAGACTAAACGGATTGAAAGGGCAGAGAGAAGACGGGGCAAAGACATGGGGATTGAGACGGCGAGAAAGTTGAGTAAAGTACAGGGAAATAATTACACATTACACTGAAATATTTCAGTCAGAAGTGCAGAAGGAGAAATAGAAAAAAATGTGATAAGCAGAAAAGATGAGACATGATGTACATATTTTCACACAAAAGTGGCTTCCTATCCTTAGTCTGCACGGACTAGAAAAAAAAATGACAACCAAAAAAAGCTATTACCGGGTAGTCATTTATCATATTGATTCCGTGCAGATGGGAGGAGGCCACTTTAGTCTCTTGAGATGCACCCAAAGGCTTCCTGCCTGAATGATTCCTGTACCGTTTGCTGTGTAGTACTGACCGTGTTGGCGTCCAGGCCTGTCCTCCTCATCTTCATGGTAATGGAGTGACTCTGGTTCTTCAGCAGTGGTGCCTTACCACCCAGCTTCAGGTAGAAGTAGGTGGTGTATGGAGTGAAACTGAAGTCTTCACTGTGGAGAAGAGGGGGGGAATCAAACAAAGGTCAACATTCTAAAAGCAACCAGCTGTGCAGTAGTACAAGTCCATTGTGACCTCACAATTCTCTCCAGACAACCCTATTTGTCCTTAGTCAGTACCTGATGTAAGACAAGGATCTGTTCTTTAGAGAGGTACAGCCTGAAGTGAAAACAATTTTTGTTGCAAAAGATTTTCCTATGGTGTGCTGAACATGCCCTAGGTCGTAGGCCTACCTGAGGCAGCCCTGCAGCAGTAAGCATATTGAACTGGTAAAGGGTTTAAAGTTAAGTCAGTCAGTACCTGAGGTAGCCCTGCAGCAGTAGGCTTGTGATGATGGCCTCCACCTCCAGGCGAGACAGGGTGGTGGTCTGGATCATCTTCCTGCGTTTGGCCGGACCCTTCCCCATCCACGCCTCGGTCACCTTCAGGGGGGTCAGTTTCTCATCCAGAGAGCCCGCCAGCTCCACAATCTGGACCACATCTTTAGCATGCTGCGTGATGTCCACCGTGATGTAGTCTGGATAAAAACACAGGCATCTTAGGTATGAAGACTCAACATAAATGATGGCAGACCTTTCCATTCGATGGGAGTGTAACTCGTATGCCCAATTCCAAATCTACTCCTACGCCCCTAGCACGCCATGTACGTTGGATTTGAAAATGGGCATGTTCACTATATTGTATACATACCATTGCCATGGCGACAGACGTCACACATCTCGTTGCATCCTTCATCGTCCCAAACCTCATCAAAGTGAACAGCGATCACTGAGCGCCGACACCTTAAAACAATAGAGATCCTCACACAGATATCTACACAACTGACATAGTCAATGAGAGCGTTGTTATTGGTCCAGCTCAGTACCTGTCCACATTCTGACAGTAGTCGACCATGGTCAGCAGCTTCTGTTGTCCTACGTTCTCCATGACAACCATGGTGCTGATCCTGAAGATGTCGTTGAAGCCAAAGTACACAATGCAGTCAGCCGGCTTATCATCTCTGCCTGGAGGAACGGAGAGATGACCATGGTAAAGATAAGGGGAAATAAGTTAAGAATTTTGAGAGGAAAAGAGTTTAACAACTAACTGGCTACTCCCATGGCTGCGGTCGGAGAAGAAGCGCAGTTGGAAAATCAGAGGGAATTTTTTCTCTCTTCCAAATGTAGAATAGTATTCGTCATTTTCTGAGGTCAAGGGATCAGGTGTTGTTTCTAAATGATCACATTTTTGAGTGGGGAGAAAAGCGTTGTCTACCTGCTCGTCCGCTCTCCTGATAGTAGTTCTCTATGGACTTGCTGATGGTGTGATGGATGACAAATCTGACGTCAGCCTTGTCGATCCCCATCCCGAACGCCACAGTAGCTACCACCACCTGGATCTTGTTGGTGGCCCATTTGCGATGAACCTGTGACTTGTCCTCTGGATTCATGTTAGCGTGGTATGGAGATGCATTGACGCCTTTCTTCTGTAGGTCTGCTGACACCGTCTCCGCATCCTTCTGGGAAAACACGTACACTATCCCTGCCAAAGGCAAAAGCATAATACCTCAAGTCTGGATAACAAGCTGCTGATGGTTTCGAAAATGGGACAAACTGAATTTTGACCTATCCTTTGTTTTTCCTTTCAAAGTACCTGACTGGTCCTTATATCTCTCCTTGATCAGTGCGGAGATGTCACTGACTGAATCATCACTGTTCGAGTCTTTAAGGCGTACCTGAGACACATAAACAGTACAAATCCTCAAATACTTCTGTGCAGAGATACAGCGGGTGTGTATTTGTGTGTATTTTTAAAGGTCAAAAGAAAACATCAACAGGTGTTTGCCAAACAGGTGGCGGCCAGGTGTGTATAGTTGCCATGACGCCCACCTCGTAGTAGAGGTTGGTGCGGTTGAAGGAGGCGGTGAGTGTGATTGGCTCAGGGACACACAGGATCTTCTGACAGTCCTTTAGAACACTGCCGGTTGCCGTGGCCGTCAGCCCTAGCAACGGAACCTTTGGGAATTGCCTCTTCAGGATTCCCAGGAGCTTGTAGTCTGGCGGAAGAGGAAGGGTAGTTGGCTATTAGCCCAACACAAAACTCACAGCATACACCTTAGAATGAAGCAATCTATTGGGCATGCATTCTAAGTGGTATGCATAGAGATACATTGAAGTGTTCGTGTTTAATTACATGGTGATATCCTTGTTTGGGTATTGTAACGTAAAGTGATGTTTAAGTAGCCCTTGACCTTCCCTTTACTTACTCAATAAAGAGTAAGTAGTCCATATACAGTACAGTTGTACGGTCTCTCACCAGGTCTGAAGTCGTGTCCCCACTGGCTGCAGCAGTGCACCTCGTCCACAGCAATACGGCTAAGCCTGCCTGCGTTGTAGGCCTTCTCCAGCCTCGACATCAGCAGCTTGCTCTTCGCTATCTTCTCTGGAGTCACATACAGCAGCTTAAAAGGCGCTTTGGAGTCCGTCAACTCCGCTAGGACCATTTTAGCATGTTCCTGAGGTGCATAGCAGAAGTCAAATCAAACACGAATCCTACAGCTATAATCATAATCAATACCAGCAAAGAATCAATCATATGTAGAAAGTGTTTGTGTTGGTCATTACCTTACTGCTGGATGCGTTGAGAGAGACGGCTTCAACGTCGATGGACTTTAAGTACATGAGCTGATCCTCCATCAGAGACACTAGAGGAGTTACTACCAGAGTGAAACCTGGCAGCACACAAACACACGTTAAAAAAAACAACAACACTGCAGCGAGTAATGGCTGCAACCATCTGCGGTCAGGACGCTAAAGTGCGACTAATTTAGTCGCATATGTGACCAAATATTTTGCTGTGCGACCAGGAGTTTTATTTTTGTAGCACAGTGCGCCCTTTTAAACTTTGTTCAGTCATGTTACCGAATTGGCTAGCTAGCTAACATCCTGGTAACTTTACCAGTATATCCAAACATTTGGGGGCACAGAAAGAAGAAGGGACAGCTTTTTCAGGAGAGCAATGCATGTACTGTATGACAGAGCTCCTGCATGTCATCACAAACCTGACGTTCTTAAAGATAGTATAGAATTTTAAACGTAATGCATCTCAATAGGAAAATAGTGCTTTTACACAATGTAGGAACCTAATATTCTACAAATTACTTATTCAATGACAGGTATTCATTCGTATTAACATTTTAGCCTTTATAATAAACTCATGTCTTCACAGTGTTACATATTAGTTTCTAAGGCATAACATGTGGTTCAAAAGTAAGTCAAGTTCATATAGGTCCAATATAGGCTGTATCACAATTCATTTGAAAACAATCTTATTTTCTGGTGCTCCTAAATTTCATGTGTTGCTCCTAACTTTAAAAAAAATGGGAGCACCAGAGCTACCAATGAAACATGTTAATTTAGAGCCCTGTCTGCAGTACGTGTTTGCACAGCACACACAATTATTCAATGAACTGTAACATTAGTGTTTTCAGTATATGCACCTGGTGTGTGTGTGTGTGTGTGTGTGTGCGTGTGTGTGTGTGTGTGTGTGTGCGTGTGTAATACATGTATGTATGCATGCATTTTATGGGTGTGTGTGCGTTCTCCCCTCACCCTCAGAGCAGACTGCAGGTAGCTGATAGCAGAGGCTTTTCCCTCGTCCAGTGGGCATCACTAGAAAGAGGTCTTTACCAGACATACTAAGGTTGATGGCCTTCAGCTGGAGAGGACGGAACTTAGAGAGCTGGAAGACATCCTTCAGATTCTGCTCCAGCTCTGTTGACCACGAGAAATCTAGGTTTGGAAAGAAAACATTTAAGCATGTCAAAATACAGTACAGCAATATAGTCAGCCTTCAAGATTGTAGCCCACCTAATAAAATAGCACAATCTACATATTTATTTTTGCTTTAAATTGAACTGCGCAATTCAGCTCCTGGAAAGATATATCTGATATGTTTACATCCAAAAAGATAGGCAGAGTTAAAATACATGTGTATTCGATTATTAGTTATTTAAAATGTGTATTTGAGTATTTTCAAATAATGTGGCCCAAATCAACTACTTCTATTGGATGTATTTTCATTTCCTATAATTAGCCTGCTATTTGAAAGTATTTTCAAATACTTTTTTCAAAATACCTGTTTTAAATGTATGGGAGTGTATTTGAGTCAGTGTATGAGCATTGGCAAATACATACCAATATTCAACTACTTGACGTTTCAAATAAAGAAACTCTGAGTACTTCCTTAGAAATGTATGTGAAAGTAATTGAGATATTTGAAATAGTATTTGAACCCAGGTCTGGAACATATTACACACACAGCAGTGTGGTTGTGCTTCTCAATTCATTTAACAAACATTGTAGAATGATAGTGAATATATCAAAATGATGAAATAACACATATGGAGTCATGTACAGCCGTGGCCAAAAGTTTTGACAATGACACAAATATTAATTTTCAAAGTTATATGATGGTGATTTGCATATACTCCAGAATGTTATGAAGAGTGATCAGATTAATTGCAATTAATTGCAAAGTCCCTCTTTGCCATGCAAATGAACTGAATCCCCCAAAAACATTTCCACTGCATTTCAGCCCTGCCACAAAAGGACCAGCTGACATCATGTCAGTGATTCTCTCGTTAACACAGGTGTGAGTGTTCACGAGGACAAGGCTGGAGATCACTCTGTCATGCTGATTGAGTTCGAATAACAGACTGGAAGCTTCAAAAGGAGGGTGGTGCTTGGAATCATTGTTCTTTCTCTGTCAGCCATGATTAAAGGAAACACGTGCAGTCATCATTGCTTTGCACAAAAAGGGCTTCACAGGCAAGGATATTGCTGCCAGTAAGATTGCACCTAAATCAACCATTTATCGGATCATCAAGAACTTCAAGGAGAGCGGTTCAATTCTTGTGAAGAAGGCTTCAGGGCGCCCAAAATAGTCCAGCAAGCGCCAGGACGTCTCCTAAAGTTGATTCAGCTGCATGATCGGGGCACCACCAGTACAGGGCTTGCTCAGGAATGGCAGCAGGCAGGTGTGAGTGCATCTGCACGCACAGTGAGGCAAAGACTTTTGGAGGCTGGCCTGGTGTCAAGAAGGGCAGCAAAGAAGCCACTTCTCTCCAGGGAAAACATCAGGGACAGACTGATATTCTGCAAAAGGTACAGGGATTGGACTGCTGAGGACTGGGGTAAAGTTATTTTCTCTGATGAATCCCCTTTCCGATTGTTTGGGGCATCCGGAAAAAAGCTTGTCCGGAGAAGACAAGGTGAGCGCTACCATCAGTCCTGTGTCATGCCAACAGTAAAGCATCATGAGACCATTCATGTGTGGGGTTGTTTCTCAGCCAAGGGAGTGGGCTCACTCACAATTTTGCCTGAGAACACAGCCATGAATGAAGAATGGTACCAACACATCCTCCGAGAGCAACTTGGTCAAATAGCCCTTACACAGCCTGGAGGTGTGTTTTGGGTCATTTTCCTGTTGAAAAACAAATGACAGTCCCACTAAGCGCAAACCAGATGAGATGACATATCGCTATAGAATTCTGTGGTAGCTATGCTGGTTAAGTGTGCCTTGAATTTTAAATAAATCACAGTGTCACCAGCAAAGCCCCATCACACCTCCTCCTCCAGGCTTCACAGTGGGAACAACACATGCCGAGATCATCCGTTCACCTACTCTGTGTCTCACAAAGATACGGCGGTGGAAACCAAAAACCTAGAATTTGGACTCATCAGACCAAAGGACAGATTTCCACCGGTCTAATGTCCGTTGCTCGTGTTTCTTGGTCCAAGCAAGTCTCTTCTTATTAATTGTGTCCTTTAGTAGTAGTTTCTTTGCAGCAATTTGACAATGAAGGCCTGATTCACGCAGTCTCCTCTGAACAGATATGTGTCTGTTACTTGAACTCTGTGAAGCATTTATTTGGGCTACAATCTGAGGTACAGTTAACTCTAATGAACTTATCCTCTGCAGCAGAGGTAACTCTGGGTCTTCTTTTCCTGTGGCAGTCCTCAGACAGTTTTATTATAGCGCTTGATGTTCTTTGCGACTGCACTTGAAGAAACTTTCAAAGTTCTTGAAATGTTCCTTATTGACTGACCTTCATATCTTAAAGTAATGATGGACTGTTGTTTCTCTTTGCTTATTTGAGCTGTTCTTGCCATAATATGGACTTGGTCTTTTACCAAATAGTGAAAAACTGAGTGTAAGTGTATTTGGCTAAGGTGTATGTAAACTTCCGACTTCAACTGTACAAGTACTCAACATTGTTCATTACGAGCTTAATGTTAACATGCAATAATGGCAAGGCTATAACCTATTAGTGACATGCGACTCCTGTCATGAAACGGCTAATAAAGCATTTTGCCCAAATGCATTTAGCGGAAAACACAGTTCTAAAGCACCTAATGCGAGCAGTGACAGAGAGAAATCTCCTTTAGAAAGCGTCAAATAGCAACTACTATGATGGGTTGCTAATATGTCTAGGATTGTGCCTTTGGCTTCTGGACAACGAAATAAAGTTTATATGAAAACCAATAGAACAGGAGAGAAATCCTGGTTAATGGCATGAGGAAGTCATTATAAAATAATTGCCTCCACGTTTCTATGGATGGATTTTTTTGCAAGGCTACTTTCAAGTAAGGTAAGACACGCCTCATTATTTCAAGTAATTTAAAATGTTCAGGTTTCAAACAATTATACTGCCTCAAGCAAACATTACAAAGTGGTGGGTGACGCGCTGATAGTCAACGGTTGGCAGGCTATATATAGCCTATGCATCCAAATGGCGAATGGGAGGTGAGATAGAGAAATAAAAATAGCTCCTTTTTTAATCGTGGCCACCAAAATGAACACGAATGAACACATGAATTTTTTTGCGCAATGACTGGGCTTACAAAAGCAGGTTTCACTCCAGTAGCCTACAGGCTCTTTGAGGAGCTTTTTCAGTTCTGCCCACTAATTTTCTATAGGATTGAGGTCAGAGCTTTGTGATGGCCACTCCATTACCTTGACTTTGTTGTCCTTAAGCCATTTTGCCACAACCTTGGAAGTATGCTTGAGGTCATTGTCCATTTGGAAGACCCATTTGCGACCAAGCTTTAACTTCCTGGCTGATGTCTTGAGATGCTTCAATATATCCACATAATTTTCATTCCTCATGAAGCCATCTATTTTGTGAAGAGCACCAGTCCCTCCTGCAGCAAAGCACCCCCACAACATGATGCTGCCACCCCCGTGCTTCACTGTTGGGATGGTGTTCGTCGGCTTGCAAGCCTCCCCATTTTTCCTCCAAACATAACGATGGTCATTATGGCCAAACACTTCTATTTTTGTTTCATCAGACCAGAGGACATTTCTCCAAAAAGTATGATCTTTGTCCACATGTGCAGTTGCAAACCGTAGTCTGGCTTTTTTATGGCGGTTTTGGAGCAGCGGCTTCTTCCTTGCTGAGCGGCCTTTCAGGTTATGTTGATATAGAACTCGTTTTACTGTGGATATAGATACTTTTGTGCCTGTTTCCTCCAGCATCTTCACAAGGTTCTTTGCTGTTGTTCTGGGATTGATTTGCACTTTTCGCACCAAAGTATGTTCATCTCTAAGAGACAGAAGGCATCTCCTTCCTGAGCGGTATGACGGTGGCGTGGTCCCATGGTGTTTATACTTGCGTACTATTGTTTGTACAGATGAACGTGGTACCTTCAGGAGTTTGGAAATTGCTCCCAAGGATGAACCAGACTTGTGGAGGTCTACAATTATTTTTCTGCGGTCTTGACTAATTTCTTTTGATTTTCCCATGATGTCAAGCAGAGGCCTTGAAATACATCCACAGGTGCATCTCCAATTGACTCAAATCATGTCAATTAGCCTGTTTAAAGGCACAGTCAACTTAGTGTATGTAAACTTTTGACCCACTGCAATTGTGATACAGTGAATTATAAGTGAAATAATCTGTCTGTAAACAATTGTTGGGAAAATTGTTTGTGTCATGCACAAAGTAGATGTCCTAACCGACTTGCCAAAACTATACTTTGTTAACAAGAAATTTGTGGAGTGGTTGAAAAACTAGTTTTAATGACTCCAACCTAAGTGTAGGTAACCTTCCGACTTCAACTGTATACATGAATAGTATCAGAGAGGAAGAGGCGAGGTTTCACTCTCGCCAAAATATGTCCAATGCTTTTCTATGGGCTTATTTTGGGCCTAAGCTTGTCGCCTGTCTTCTCGCCTTGGGACGACTCCCATTGTTCGGGCGGAAATGTAAATATTTCATCATTATATTCAGATCTCTGATAGTATTTTCTGTTGGTCACCTCATGTTTTTTTTGCTGTTTGTTGACCGGTTAATAGGGGTCAGTTAGTCGGCAGCAAAATTTACCGAAATTTGCATCCCTAACAGACTGACCAGGTGAATACAGGTGAAAGCCATCATCCCTTATTGAGGTCAATTGTTAATCCACTTCAAATTAGAGTAGATGAAGGGGAGACAGGTTAAAGAAGAATTTTTAAGCCTTGAGACAATTGAGGCATGGATTGTGTATGTGTGCCAGTCAGAGGTTTAATGGGCAAGACAAATGATTTAAGTGCCTTTGACCGGAGTAGTGCCAGGCGCACCGGTTTGAGTGTGTCAAGAACTGCAACACTGCTGGGTTTTTCACACTCAACAGTTTCCTGTATGTATCAAGAATGGTCCACCACCCAAAGCACATCATGAAAACTTGACAACTGTGGGAAGCATTAGAGTCAACATGGGCCAGCATCCCTGTTGAACGCTTTCGACCCCTTGCAGAGTCCATGCCCTGACGATTTGAGGCTGTTCTGAGGGCAAAAGGGAGTGCAACTCAATATTAGGAAGGTGTTCTTAAAGTTTTGTACACTCAGTGTAAATTGTACATATGTGCCACATCCTATACATTGTAGCCTCTACCGTACCATCATTCTCATAGCGCAGCAGCTCCTGCTTGGTCATTGCAGGTCCAGATCCAGAGGGCTGGGTGGAGTCACATGGCTCTTCCAGCCTGCGGAGCAGCTGTTTCCTCTTGGAGGTCAGGCTAGCCTGCTTCTCCAGCAGCTCAGCTATCTGCAGCTTCACCACCTCCAGCTCAGCCTCCACAGAGTCCAGCCCTGCCTGCACGTCTGGGGAGGAGAATATTAACAAAAAATTACAAAACATTTGCTGTATTCAACGTGCTCTATGGTATCTACTACTTACGATGGAGCATTCATGTAACACACATGCCTCTCTGGTAGGGAGGAGAACATTAGGTTAATAACTATTTGATCTTTTAATGACTTTTTCCTGTAGTCAAAGATCTACGGTTTCTAGGCCCTACATAGAAATAATCTAGAATATGCATTGAACACACATGCACAAAGACAACAGTGGTACCATGAATCAGAAATTGAAAACAGCAAGCTCACTCCAATGTTCTTCTCTTTTAAATGCTGTGCTAAATCCTTGTGTTTATCTACATGTTGGCCAGTCCCTAATATAAATTATTATATCCTTTTCAAAGCACAATCTGCCCTGGTTAGCTTTCCTCTGGGACCAATCATATGTGATCCTAGACGAGGAGACTGTCAGGTCTGACACTTCCAAGTCACTAACGACCTGTGTTTCACAGGTAGGGTGCTAATGATGTCAGACACACATCAGACTATCTCACAGTCACTGTTTCTCTATGGGTTTGGTACCATACTTTTAAGAAAGGGGGATAGAAATGTGAGATCACATTCACTTACCGTCGGCATTGTCAATGTCCATTTCCAAGGCAAATCTACAACACAATCAATCACCTTGCAGACTTTTATCATTCTGTTGAATGAGGGGGGAAATGGCAGTGTTATACAATGTAGCTAGCAAGATATAGTGCCTTCAGAAATAATTCCTACCCCTTGTTTTTTCCCCCTGATTTTGTTGGGTTACAGGCAGCCTAAATTTAAAATAGATTAAACTGAGATTGTGTGTCACTGGCCCTAACAATAGGAGTCGTTGTCCCAAAGGTGGGAAGGCAGGCGACATGTTTAGATCCAAAATAAGCCCATAGAAACACATTGGCCTTATTTATGAACAGACTTAATCAGAAGTGAAACATCTTGCTTCATCTCTTCGTCTATGATTTACACACCAAGCTCCTCATCCTTCCTCTCACACCAACAAAGTTGAGAGATCACATCTTCCTCTCTGACATGCGGTTTCAACTCACTATTTGCATTTGAGTTTTGGTCCTGCAGAATTGGTCATATGGACACCAAAACACATTGAGACATTATTTTACTGTAATAGAGAAGTTAAAAAGTGTGTCGTTAGAAAATGTTGTCTCAACTACTCAAATTGTGCGCAGAGCAGACTACTAAAACGAGAGTGTCAATGAACATTGATTCTGGAAAATTAATGCTCAAGTTTGTCCGCGGCATTGGGGTACCACTTACCGCTAGTAGCATTTTAGCCAAAGGGCTGTTATTATACTAGCTGTCTAGTCTGTGATTTATAAATGTGCAATAAGAATAAAACACAATTAAATAAGTACTTGGCAACTCGTTCTCATTCTGAGAAATAAGGTAGGCCACTTGATTTCAACATCTGAACAAAGTGGACATGCTTTTCAAACAGTTGGAGACAGACAGAAGGGTGTGTTCATAACAATTCAACTGTTCAACTTTGTTAGCTAGCAACTAGATCAAAGTTGTCTAAAGATTAGCTGGCTAATCACTAGCACATGGGCTTGAGATATTGTTGATGAGACCTGTGCTAATTGTCTAGTGCCTAATGCCTACTCCAAGAAGTTATTCATTATCAGTGAATGTGCATGATACTAGTTAAATTTGTAACAAAAAAGGGCATTTTCATAGACCTACTTGAAAGCCAGATCAGTGATTATAAAAACATTTTAAAACGCAGGTTATTAAAAATATTTGTATAAAATAATGAAATGATTAGTGGGTTTTATGGTTGTGGAAGGCTTATATTTAGTCTAGATATAATTTCACAAGCCCTGCATTCATTAGATTATTGCTGACTGTTTGAAATGCAGTGTATTTTACCTTCAATAGTACAACAATGCTTATTTAGAGAAAACATTTTATATTTTTTACGAGAATCGCCCAGAAGTTTGAGAAGAAAAAAAATGGAGATATAAAATAGAGTTTAATGGTTTTGATAGGAGAAAACTGAGGATGGATCAACAACACTGAAAATAAATATATTCCAAAACATACATCTTGTTTGCAATAAGGCACAAAAATAAGGCACAGAAATGCCTTATACATAAAATGTGGCAAAGAAATTAACTTTATGTCCGGAATACAAAGTGTTATGTTTGGGGCAAATCCAACACAACACACCACTGAGTAGCACTCTCCATGTTTTCAAGCACGGTGGTGGCTGAATGTTATGGGTATGTCCTAGCTTGCCATTATGAAAATCAAATTCAACAATGCCAATAATGTTTTCAATTTGACTATTGCTTTCAAAATCAGCTCAAACATTGATCATGTTAGAATCAACTATTGGAAATTAATTCTACAGTGAAATGATACTGTCCATTATTTAGGGAAATAATGCATGTTCTTGAATGCCCTTCAAGCCAATCAGAAACAAGTACTCAACAATGCCATGGTATAATGTGCATTATAAACTGGGTGGTTCGAGCCCTGAATACTGATTGGCTGAAAACTGTGGTATATCAGAACATATACCATGTTTATGACAAAACATTTATCTGTACTGCTCTAATTACATTGGTAACCAGTTTATAATAGCAATAAGGCACCTCGGGGATTTGTGATATACGGCCAATATACCATGGCTAAGGGCTGTGTCCTAGCACTCCGAGTTGCGTCGTGGATAAGAACAGCCTTTAGGTGGTATATTGGCCATATACCACACTCCCTCGGGCTTTATTTCTTAATTATCCAAGGATATATTATAAACTGTATGCATAAAATACACTTTGAATTTATCCATACACGAACAAGTTGTTTCCTTGAGCTTTTGGCAAGCAGGGCGGAATGTAAACATTTATTGTGTAAAGTAAACGGACATGTGTGAACCGGGAAAGCCCCCACCCTTCCTCCATGTGGCTTTACCCTTTATCTTAGCTTTTTCTTCACCATATTAGATTGCTAGCCAATGATAGTTAGATAAATAGATTGCCAATGATCAACCACCCTAGCAGTACGTTAACCAGCCTCCATCGGGAATCAGCCACCTGCTCCACCAAACAGCCTAATGTTAATGTTAGCCAACCTGTAGCTGACCAGCTAGAAAATTATACTTCAACTTTTTGACAGCTACATATTTGGCTAGTCATTAATGATACTAACATGTGGAACGAAATTATGGAAAATTAGGGGAAAAGGATGTTGGAAGAACAAAGCAAAACTCACCATCAAAAATGTACTCCCCTCACTTCTCGAGTTTGCACTGTTTATTTGCGCTCCCTATTTTCTTGACCGTTGCTAGACAGCTCGCGCGGGTGATTTTTTTTTTTCTTCTTGTGCAGACCAATCAGATTGGGGTTGTTTCACTTTCTCCGTGATGTTGGGTACATTCAACAAACCAACTGCAATCAATGCTGAATTTTTATTTAACCTTTTATTTTACGATACAATCTGAAAACATTTTCCATCCGTACATTTTTTTTTTAACTAGGCAAGTCAGTTAAGAACAAATTGTTATTTTCAATAACGGCCTAGGAACAGTGGGTTAACTGCCTGTTCAGGGGCAGAACGACGGATTTGTACCTTGTCAGCTCGGGGATTTGAACTTGCAACCATTCCAGTTACTAGTCCAACGTTCTAACCACTAGGATACCCTGCCGCCCCGGTGTATGTAGGCAGGGAATATCATTTCCAGCAACTAACTAGTTATATTCAGCAGATAAGTGCTCTCCTTATTTTTTTTCATTAACGTTTTTATACAACCCTTTGGGATGTTGAATGCAACCCTGATTTTGTCCGGAAGAATTATATTTTTGATGAAACCAAGAAGGCGTGTTTCCGGAAGACGTGGCTAGTGCTACAGTGGCAGCACCTGAACTTGTATTTTAGTCAAATACAATTAACAGTGTCAACTTTTATATTTTTCAAGCTGTTGATTCATTGTCAAAATGATATCTTTAACGGACTCACAGAGTAAGGCGATTTCTATTTTATCTAACGGTTGTTGCTTGCCAATTTGTACCAGCTCTCTAACTAACATTAGCAAGCTATCCTCTCAGCTACATTACTAATGTGCTATTCTCTTATGTGAGGAAAACAGCTAGAAATAGCTAGCCTGCTGAATCGTATTTGTTTGCTAGATAGAGTGACCATTGACAGCTAACTAATTAATAACATATTCATTCTTAACCAGATGGCTAGTTAGGGACGGGGGATGTCAATTGGGAGGATAGGCAGTGGAAAGGTTGGATGCCATTCCATTCGCTCCGTTCCGGCCATTGTTATGAGTTGTCCCCCCCTGAGCCCTCCCATCCTGTGACTCAAACGTATTAACGTTAGTGTGCTTGGATACTTTAAATAATGTGATTCTTCTTTCTTGCAGAGATCGGAATGGGACTAACGGGCTTCGGCGTGTTTTTCCTCTTCTTTGGAATGATACTGTTTTTTGACAAAGCCCTCCTTGCCATAGGAAATGTGAGTGATTTCATCATCACCATCCACAGTTCATGTATTTGTCTACCTTCTGCAGCTACATACGAGGCTTACGTTTTGCTATATTTATTGGAACGTTGGTCTGAAATGCAATTACATTATCTCTGAGTGACACTGAGAAAAACACAGCTGCAGAGCCCTCCTCGCCTTTCTGATTCTCAACTGAGCACAATCACCACCTTATAGAGTAGTGGGGAGTTGTAGGGTTTAACTGTGAAGTACTCCGTCATTGTCAACAAACATTGACATTGTCTGTTCCCTGTCCCTTCTATCTCGCTATAGATCCTGTTTGTGGCTGGCCTGTCGTTTGTGATCGGTCTGGAGAGGACGTTCCGGTTCTTCTTCCAGAAACACAAGATGAAGGCAACTAGCTTCTTCCTGGGTGGAGTGTTGATCGTTCTTATTGGCTGGCCAATTGTGGGAGTGGTCCTTGAGATCTATGGATTTTTCCTTTTATTCAGGTGGGTCAAGTACAGGCCCCAGGCTTGTTTGCTAAGCTTATCTTTCGAATAAGATGCAGTCTTGAGGTAAAACAAGCCAAGGACATCTTTGTTTGTCCTGTCAACTGTCTCGCCCCACCCCACCCCCACCCCCTGTTGAGTGCAGCCCTCATTTCATGCAAGGGCTTGCTGCGTGTAAAGATCCGTAGTCTGTCATCATGTGCTTGCTGTTGTCAACTAACTCTCTCTTTATCTTCTCCAGGGGTTTCTTCCCAGCGGCAGTAGGCTTCATCAGAAGGATACCCTTCCTGGGCTCCCTGCTAAACCTCCCATTCATCAGTGGGGTGAGTTCAGAGATGTAGTGGTAAAAAAAAAATAGCTGGGTAAATTCTGATTGCTGGTCACGGTAAAAAAAAGAAACGCTCCAATAGTTTCAATGCATTTTTCCCGGTGGGTAAACTTACTCTTCCTCACACAGTGGTGTAGTGGAAGTGTATGGGAACAGGAGCTACAATGCAGTTGGTGCTGGCTGGGCTGAGGTGGTTACACTAAAGACAACACAGGTTCCAATTGGTCTCTGACATTGGTTCTGGAAGGCTGTAGTGTCTCATACTGTGTCACTCAATCTTCTGTCGTGTGTGTGTGTGTGTGTGTGTGTGTGTGTGTGTGTGTGTGTGTGTGTGTGTGTGTGTGTGTGTGTGTGTGCGTGTTATGCGGTGTATGTTCGTGAAGTCACTTGTTTTGAGGAGAATGTGTCTCTGTCTCTTTTAAAGCCTTCATAATTAACTCTGAGGACAATCCGCTGTCTTGGTCAGTCACTGCAGATTTTCCCTTGCATGTGAGCATGATCCACATCTGTTTATAATGTATGTTATACTGTAATGTTGCCTTATGCCTGACCAGAGTAGGGAACCATTGGTATTGGAATTAATTTATACTAGGACACCAGCAACAGCATTTATCCTACACATCATTTTGAATAGTCTACTCAATCAGTCACGTCAAGCAAACATTTAATTTCCCATGTACAACTATGCACTAAACGTTTTAGTCAAGCTTGTATATGTCATCTATTTTTGCTCTACTTTGCAAAGGGGACAGTAGACTGACTTAAATGTGTTTATTTTCTCTCTCTCTTTCAGTTCGTGGACAAAGTGGGAGAGAGCAACACCATGGTATAACAGTGACTTTTTGTTTATGGAGAAAAACAATCTATTATATTTATGATACAGTTGTTCTCATCAAGCCACGTAAACCCCCATTGGTCAATTGCTTACCTCCAACAGTTAGCTAGGTAATTTTCATGAGACTTTGTCAATTAAGACCTCTTCCATTTTAAAGGGAAAAAAATCCGCTTTTTTGTATCTTGATTCTGCAATTTTAAGGTCCGTACCAGCCAAGGGTACCAGTCCTGGTTGCTACGGGCAACTGTTACTAATGAATCTGGAGTTGGTTAAAATGGCTACCCCAGAATGTTACATGTTATTGAATGCTGCTCTCCTCTACTGGAGTACTCCCCACGAGGAGGAGAGTCCCTCTACCGGACTGAAGAGAACCCGTGTTCATTTTTGCGCTCTCACTCTACTATTGAATGTACAGACAAACTCACCATGTCATCGCCTCTGGACAACCTCAAGAGGTGTGGCGGAGGAGAGCTGGTCCTATTGTTACACTGTAGATGGGCCAGGGGCTTTTCCTAGTGCTGTGCTGTCTTGCCAAAAAATGAACTAGGGGTTAGCGAGATGGCACAAACAGATCTTAGACCATGTTAGGGTTTCCTGACCATATGACCAGACCAGGGAAAACTCAAAGCCATAGTTGAAGGTGGTTTCCTGGTGAGGTATTGGAAAGACTCCTGGTCCTACTTATGGTGCCTGTGCTTTCTCACACTGGACTGAAACTTGAGTCCTGTGGAAGAAAATAGCTTTACTTTCCTTTTCTCTCACGCCCGTTATGATTACCGGATCTGCCAGTTGCATATTTCCCCCTTATTTTTCTGTCATTTCTGTGTATGACTGGTTGAGGAAGCTCTGTAGATACATTTTGTATTTTAAATTTCAAGAGCAACATTTGAGTTGGAATTTTATCAATGTTAACTATAGTAATGGAGGGTACTGAATGGAATGGCTAATGGGATATGACAATGGTTTTACAATGTTTTGTCTGCCACTTTAATAAAGAAAACGTGCCGTTGTCTGTCATTCATTGTTTTAATTGTGAGAAATTGCAAATATACTAAACAAAAATATGAATGCAACGTGTAAAGTGTTGGTCCCATGTTTCATGAGTTGAAATAAAAGATCCCAGAAATGTTCCATACACACACAAATTGTATTTCTCTCAAATGGTGTCCGCACATTTCTTTACATCCCTGTTAGTGAGTATTTCTCCTTTGCCAAGATAATCCATCCACCTGACAGGTGTGGCATATCAACAAGATGAATAAACAGCATGATCATTATAAAAGACCACTTTAAAATGTGCAGTTTTGTCACAACGCCACAGATGTTTCAAATTTGGGGGGAGCGTGCAATTGGTATGATCACTGCAGGAATGTCCACAAGAGATGTTGCCAGAGAATGTAATGTTAATTTCTCTACTACAAGCTGCCTCAAACATTTTAGAGAATTTGGTAGTACATCCAACGGTCCTCACAACCGCAGACCACGCCAGCCCAGGACCTTCACCCCCCCGGAGTATTTTCTGTCGATAATAAAGCCCTTTTGTGGGGAAAAACCAATTCTGATTGGCTGGGTCTAGCTCCTCTGCGCCCCTGACCAGTCATTTGAAATTCAAAGATTGGGGTCTAATGAATTCATTTAAATTGACTGAAATCCTTATATGAACTGTAACTCAATAAATGGTTGAAATTGTTGCATTTGTATTGACGCTACAAGCTTGTCACACCTGTATTTGGGGAGTTTCTTAAACATAAGAATGAGTGTGAGTTTTTGTCATAGGACCAGGGTTCAAATAATAATATAATAATAATCTATAACGTTGCTCTTTATTTAGCCATCTTACATATAAAACCTTATTTGTTCATCAAGAATTGTGAATAACTCACCACAGGTTAATGAGAAGGGTGTGCTTGAAAGGATCAACTGTGGGACCTTATATAGACAGGTGTGTGCCTTTCTAAATCATATCCAATCAATTTAATTTACCACAGGTGGACTCCAACCAAGTTGTAGAAACATCTCAAGGCTGATCATTGAAAACAGGATGCACCTGAGCTCAATCTCAAGTCTCATAGCAAAGGGTCTAAATACTTATGTAAATAAGGTATTTATGTTTGTTTTTTTATGTGCTAAAAAAAAACTGGTAGAGGCCATTATGGAGGTATTGTGTGTAGCTTGGTTCCCAAACTATTTATAGTCCCGATCCATACAAGTACCACAAAATGAAAAAGTTCATGGAAGGGTGTGCTTGAAAGGATGCACATAACTCTGCAATGTTGGGTTGTATTGGAGAGAGACTTAAATCATTTTCCACACACAGTCTGTGCCTGTTTTTTGTTTTCATGCTAGTGAGGGCCGAGAATCCACTCTCACATAGGTACGTGGTTGCAAAGGGCATCAGTGTCTTAACAGCGCGATTTACCAAGGCAAGAAACTCTGAGCACAGCCTATCCAGAAATCTGGAAGTGGCTTCTGATTAAATGAAATGTTCAGGGTGCAGTGCTAGCTGTGCCACTAGAGATTCTGGGTTCGAGTCCAGGCTCTGTCGCAGCTGGTCGCGACCGGGAGGCCTATGGGGCAGCGCACAATTGGCCCAGCGTTGTCCGGTTTAGAGGAGGGTTTGGCCTGCAGGGATATCCTTGTCTGATCGCGCACTAGCGACTCCTGTGGTGGGCTGGGCGCAGTGCACACTGACACGGTCGTCAGGTGTACGGTGTTTCCTCCGACACATTGGTGGGGCTGGCTTCCGGGTTGGATGGGCATTGTGTCAAGAAGCAGTGCAGCTTGGTTGGGTTGTGTTTTGGAGGACGCTTGGCTCTCGACCTTTGCCTCTCCTGTGTCCGTACGGGAGTTGCAGCGATGAGACAAGACTATAACTACTACCAATTGGATACCATGAAATTGGGGTGAAAAAAAATAATAAGAATACATTTTCACAGAACCGCTTGTTGCAATTTCGATGAGGCTCTCTTGTTCAGAGTGGACTGGAAGCAGGGCATGAAAGGGATAACGAATCCAGTTGTTTGTGTCATCCGTTTCGGGAAAGTACCTGCATAATTGCACACCCAAATGCTTCACTATATCACATTTGACATCGGCCGTAAGCTTGAGTTCATTTGCACACAAAGAATCATACAATGATGGAATGGCCTGTGTGTTGTGTAATGCAGACAGAGAAGAGCTCCAACTTCTTAATCATAGCCTCAATTTTTTCCCGCACATTGAATATAGTTGCAGAGATTCCCTGTAATCCTAGATTCAGATCATTCAGGCGAGAAAAAACATCACTCAGATAGGCCAGTCGTGTGAGAAACTCGTCATCATGCAAGCGGTCAAACAAGTGAAAATTATCGTCAGTAAAGAAAACTTTAAGCTCGTCGTGCTTCTACACCTGCATTGCTTGCTGTTTGGGGTTTTAGGCTGGGTTTCTGTACAGCACTTTGAGATATCAGCTGATGTACGAAGGGCTATATAAATACATTTGATTTGATTTGGTCTCTTAATTTAAAAAAAAAACCTGTCTATACTTTTCCCCTTGATAACCTGCGCACTTCTGTTTGTTGTAAAAGCGTTACATGGTCACAGCCCATATCATTGCATAATGCAGAAAATACACAAGAGTTCAGGGGCCTTGCTTTAACAAAGTTAACCATTTTCACTGTAGTGTCCAAAACGTCTTTTAAACTGTCAGGCATTCCCTTGGCAGCAAGAGCCTCTCGGTGGATGCTGCAGTGAACCCAAGTGGCGTCGGGAGCAACTGCTTGCACGCGCGTTACCACTCCACTATGTCTCCCTCTCATGGCTTTTGCGCCATCAGTACAGATACCAACACATCTTGACCACCAAAGTCCATTTGATGTCACAAAGCTGTCCAGTACTTTAAAAATATCTTCTCATGTTGTCCTGGTTTCCAGTGGTTTGCAGAAGAGAATGTCTTCCTTAATTGACCCCCCATAAACGTAACGGACATATACCAGGAGCTGTGCCAGGCCTGCCACGTCTGTTGACTCATCCAGCCCTAACACATATATTTCACTGGCTTGTATGCGAAGCAGTAATTGTTTCAAAACATCTCCTGCCATGTCACTGATGCGTCATGAAACAGTGTTGTTTGATGAAGGCAATGTCTGTTCAAGAGTTGAGGTTTCCCGCGAGAGAGTAACGGTTAATGTGATTGGATGTTAATTATTTGACTAGGCTATCTGTATTTGACATTGTATTGTTATTTCGCTGAACCCTAGATGGTTTCATTTTATTTTTGGCAGTGAAACGAGACTACTCAGGTGAGAAAGAAAACTCACCTAAATGTATAGCCCTTTTGGGAAATATGTATGTACCGTTTGTAAATTTGAAGAATAAAAAAAAAGATGGTATTTTTATTTTTTTTAACGTGAATCACATTTTTATTTGGCTTACCCCCAACGGTATTGCACGTTCCCCTGGGGGTATGCGTACCCCAGTTTGGGAATACCTGCACTATGGTAATAGACTCACAGGTCACAGGGTCAATAACATGACATCACTACTCACATCAATGGACTTTATGTCACATTATAACGGCAGGCCTGTTTTTGTCACAACATTTATGCACAGAAAATGTAAGATTGTAGTCCTTCATTTTTAAAAATGTTTATTTAACTTGTATTTAACAAGGCAAGTCCAGATGGCTCTACTATTATTTTGTTAATTTTTGATGTATGAATAACTTTTGGAATAATGTATTCTTTGTCTCCATACACATTACATTGTATCCATATGCTAGGCCTACTACTCTCAATTGTTTAGTTTTAGTTGTGGATTGTTTACCAATATAAGGCTAGATATAATAATTAATGGTAATGTCAATGAGAATCCCAGCTTCCCTGAGTCTATCCCAATCAAACACTCCTACATTAATTGGGAGACTGTCAGATGTTCATTCATAAAAAAGACCAGGCTATCTATCCATGAACCGCTTCAGTGCACAAGAAGTAAACATATCAATATTTCCAAAGCAATTACTTTCATTTTTTTACAACAGTAAGAATACTGATAGTGTCTCAGCATTTTGCATTAAATGGCTTCTTTCTTGACTTTTGATCAAAGATGACCTCATACAGTGCCTTCAGAACGCACTCACACTCTAAATTTCTCCACATTTGGTTGTGTTACAACCTGAATTTTAAAAGGGATTACATTTAAAAAAAAAAAAATTGTCACAACAATACCCCATAACGTCAAAGTGGAATTAGAGTACAAGTCAAAAGTTTGGATACACCTACTATTACATTTTTCTTTGGTTATACTATTTTCTACATTGTAGAATAATAGTGAAGACATCAAAACCATGAAATATCACATATGGAATCATGTAGTAACCAAAGAAGTGTTAAACAAATCTAAATATATTTTATATTTGAGATTCTTCAAAGTAGCCACCCTTTGCCTTGATGACAGCTTTGCACACTCTTGGCATTCTCTCAACCAGCTTCATGAGGAATGCTTTCCCAACAGTCTTAAAGGAGTTCCCACATACGCTGAGCACTTGTTGGATGCTTTTCCTTCACTCTGCGGTCTGACTCATCCCAAACCATCTCAATTGGGTTGAGGTCAGGTGATTGTGGAGGCCAGGTCATCTGATGCAGAACTCCATCACTCTCATTCTTGATCAAATAGCCCTTACACAACCTGGAAGTGTATTTTGGGTCATTGTCCTGTTGCAAAACAAATGATAGTCCCACTAAGCGCAAACCAGATGGGATGGTGTATCGCTGCAGAATGCTGTGGTAGCCATGCTGGTTAAGTGTGCCTTGAATTCTAAATGAATCACAGACAGTGTCACCAGCAAAGCACCTTCACACCTCCTACTCCATGCTTCACGGTGGGAATGACACATGCAGAGATCATCCGTTCACCTACTCTGTGTCTCACAAAGACACGGCGGTTGAAACCAAAGACTCATCAGACCAAAGGACAGATTTCCACCGGTCTAATGTCCATTGCTCGTGTTTCAAGCAAGTCTCTTCTTATTAATGGTGTCCTTTAGTAGCAATTCGACCATGAAGGCCTGATTCACGCAGTCTCCTCTGAACAGATGATGTGTCTGTTATTTGAACTCTGTGAAGCATTTATTTGGGCTGCAATCTGAGGTACAGTTAACTCTAATGAAGTTGTCCTATGCAGCAGAGGTAACTCTGGGTCTTCCTTTCCTGTGGTGGTCCTCATGAGAGCCAGTTTCATCATAGGGACTGTACTTTTTCTGGATTGACTGACCTTCATGTCTTAAAGTAATGATGGATTCTCGAGCTGTTTTTCCATAATATGGACTTGGTCTTCTTTATACCACCACTACCTTGTGACAAATCAAATCCAATCAAATGTTATTTGTCACATACACATGGTTAGCAGATGTTAATGCGAGTGTAGCGAAATGCTTGTGCTTCTAGTTCCAACAATGCAGTAATAACCAACAAGTAATCTAACTAACAATTCCAAAACTACTACCTTATACACACAAGTGTAAGGGGATAAAGAATATGTACATAAAGATATATGAATGAGTGATGGTACAGAGCGGCATAGGCAAGATACAGTAGATGGTATCAGTATATACATATGAGATGAGTATGTAAACAAAGTGGCATAGTTAAAGTGGCTAGTGATACATGTATTACATAAAGATGCAGTAGATGATATAGAGTACAGTATATACGTATTCATATGAGATTAATAATGTAGGGTATGTAAACATTATATTAGGTAGCATTGTTTAAAGTGGCTAGTGATATATTTGACATAATTTCCCATCCATTCCCATTATTAAAGTGGCTGGAGTTGAGTCAGTGTGTTGGCAGCAGCCACTCAATGTTAGTGGTGGCTGTTTAACAGTCTGATGGCCTTGAGATAGAAGCTGTTTTTCAGTCTCTCGGTCCCAGCTTTGATGCACCTGTACTGACCTCGCCTTCTGGATGATAGCGGGGTGAACAGGCAGTGGCTCGGGTGGTTGTTGTCCTTGATGATCTTTATGGCCTTCCTGTGACATCGGGTGGTGTAGGTGTCCTGGAGGGCAGGTAGTTTGCCCCCGGTGATGCGTTGTGCTGACCTCACTACCCTCTGGAGAGCCTTATGGTTGTGGGCGGAGCAGTTGCCATACCAGGCGGTGATACAGCCCGCCAGGATGCTCTCGATTGTGCATCTGTAGAAGTTTGTGAGTGCTTTTGGTGACAAGCCGAATTTCTTCAGCCTCCTGAGGTTGAAGAGGCGCTGCTGCGCATTCTTCACGATGCTGTCTGTGTGGGTGGACCAATTCAGTTTGTCTGTGATGTGTACGCCCAGGAACTTAAAACTTACTACCCTCTCCACTACTGTTCCATTGATGTGGATAGTTTTTTTTTTCCACCAATCACAACTGATTGGCGGAAAAAGCATTAAGATGGAAAGAAATTCCACAAATGAACTTTTAACAAGGCACCCCTGCTAATTGAAATGCATTCCAGGTGACTACCTCATGAAGCTGGTTGAGAGAATGCCAAGCGTGTGCAAAGCTGTCATCAAGGCAAAAGGTGGCTATTTTGAAGAATCTGAAATATATTTCAATATGTTTTGTTTACTACATGATTCCACATGTGTTATTTCATAGTTTTGATGTCTTCACTATTATTCTACAATGTTTGAATAAGTAGGTTCTTCCACATTTTTGACTGGTACTGTGTAGTTTTTTTTAAAATTGTACAAATATATTAATAAAAAAGAAAAGCTGAAATGTCTTGAGTCAATAAGTATTGAGCTAACAATAAGTATTGAACTAAGTATTGAACTAACATGTAGTAACTCAGGGTGTTGAATTACTTATGTAATCAAGATATATGACGTTTTAATTTTTCATACATTTTTTACAAACTTTTGATTTTATTTTTTTACTATGACATTAGAGTATTTTGTGTAGATCATTGACAAAAAAATGACAATGAAATCCATTTTAATCCCACCTTGTAACACAACAAAATGTGTAAAAAGTCAAGGGGTGTGAATACTTTCTGAAGGCACTGTAGATCCATGATTTCCTTTGGCAGCTAATTGTATTCATAAAATGTGTATTGTGTACATTAAAATGTGAGTAAGTGATTTGATTGGTTCCTCTCTGCATTCCCTCTCTGAGCTTGGAGTCCACCTCTCTTTCATCAAATTTACATGACCTATCGCTGTTGACATCCATAACGTGTTGCGCTGTGGGCTACGAGGTCTCCCCCACCCGTCCAATATAAATACAGGGATAGCACTTGCCAAGGCACACAACTTCTGCCCTTTTCCCACTTGAAACAGATCTCTACCGGCGTTACAGGGATCTAATATCCTCCGTCGCAATGAAAGTAAGTTGCCTATTAGGGAGGTACATTTTGTTCTTTGCGTACTTACGAATGGAGATGCGCATGGCGCACGAAAATGATTACCTTCTTGTCATGTATTTTGAGCGCATATTTGTTTGACATTGTCCGCTTGTTCATACGTCATAACTCTACTTTTACATGTTTCAGGGCGTGAGGTCTATTACAGTTTATGCACTTGCTCTTTTACTTCTGGCAACGCTCGTCTCCCATTCGTGGAGCGCACCGAAGGGCAGTTTCCAGAGGAGAAATTGGTCGCCTCAGGCAATGCTGTACCTCAAGGGCACCCGTACGTCTACTACCTATATTAGCCTAATCATACTTTGCATTCCTTTGACGTACCTTTTAAATGTATTTCTGCATGTATGACCTCCACAGAGAATAATTGGAAATAATATGCATTTATTAGCTGTTTTTTTTTAAGGCACAACTATAATGATATTTAATGTAAAGAGATGAACATTATCATTTAAATCTGAAGTTGTCCTATTATTTCCTCATTATGTACGTTTATTTATGAATGCAACTCAAATATATTGTATTTCATAACTGTGTGTGACTGTGTGTATGTTGCTATTACAGAGGGACGGCGGTTCATCAGCGAGGACAGAAAAGAAGGAGATGTATATGACACATTACATTTAGGT